>NW_006160055.1:2622526-2639618 GCF_000334495.1 Tupaia belangeri chinensis
AGAATGGAGGAGAAGGGACTGCGGTGTGATCATCCCCCCTGGGGGGTGATTTCTTGCTTTCTGTCTCTATGTCTCTCTCTGTCTGTCTGGCGAGCGCACGCGGCCCTATAGCAAAAAAAAAAAAAAAAATTTATTTAACTTTATTTATTTTAATTTGACCAGAGAGGGACACAGAGAGAAAGAGCGAGAAAGAGAAAGCCACCAGGTCTAGGACTCGAACCTTGGTCGGCCATGTGCGAGTCCAGTGCCCTTAACCACCATGCCACCTGCTGGCCCCAGTCCCTCTCTTTCATCTCTGTATTCTAAGTCAATACATAGAGAAATTCTTTGGTGAAATAGAAGACCAAAAGTGACTTCCAAATTCACACACAAACCTATCCTTTGTGGGACTACTGGGTTTCTGAGGACTAGCTTGTAGCCAGCTGAGGACCACATGGCACTTGCCATCTCCGGGTCATAGTCAGCGAACACTGACGGTTCTATAGATCTGCAGATCTCATGTCAGGGGAATGGCATCTTGGCGTGTTCATCTGAAATGTGATGTCTCTACTCAAAGTAATACACTATGACAAAGTCTACACAGCACATACACTGTGCTACATAAATGGATTTGGAAATTACCCGGATAATGGTGTCCTCTTTCTCTCTATATTGTGAAATGCATTTTTCCTTTCTACTATTAGGATAATTTAGGTAGCGGCTGGGTTAGGGAAGCACGAATAATCCTGCCAAGTACAACCCTAAATTAAAAAGTACCAGAGGATCTAAAGAACTAACTTGACTCATACTTTTCCTGGTTTGTAGAAGGATTGGTGCTTTGAAAGGGAATTTTTAATTACCAATGACATGGGATACTTATGGGGCTGTATTTACTAAGCTGATTCATACTACCAGAAGGCTCAGGTAAGAATAATGTAGAGGGCCAGCAGGCAGCGAAGTGCTTAAGATTCTGGGCTTCCACGTGACCGACTGTGGTTTGAGTCTTGGACCTAGAAGCTTGAAACTCGTGCAAGGTGCGTGTGTGTGCATTCCCAAAATCCCAAGAGGAGAATGGGATTGTGGCATGGCCATCCCCCCCAGGGGGTGATTTCTCACTGTCCATCTCTGTCTCACTGGTGAGCACACATTCCCTATGGCAAAACTCTCAGTGAAGGGGGAGGAGAATGATGTAGAATTTAGAGAACAAAGTTTTCACTTTGTGATTCTAAAAAGGTTTCATTTCTGTCCAAATCACAAACATTCCCTAGTTTAACTATCTGAGTATGACATGGCACCCTTCACTGGGTTGCTCTACATGGAAACCTGTACGTCAAGGTTGGCTCAAGTGTGCATAGTATTGACGGGATGTCCTATGAGACCCAAAGTAAATCATGCCTCTCTCCTTAGCTGAAAGAAAGATGTTCCCAACTTAAGAGATCCATTTTCAATCAATACATGAGGGTCTTTAATTTTCAGCACAGCACTGAGGTCTATTACAATATTAATTAGCAGAGATCCAGAGGAGTGAGCCATTTATGCCTTTAATATTACATTTGCAAAATGAAGTGTCTCAGTGACCATTCAGGGGGGAGCTGAAGACACCGGAAATTAGGCACCAAGAAGTCTGTGACACCAAGGAAGGAAGAGATAGAACTTAGGGAAGGAATGAGGAAAGGAAAAAAAGAGTAACAGCTTTGCTGTTTTCTTATTTAGGAAACATTATCCAGAGATATATGAAAATTGACTTAGGTAAAGATGGAAAAGACTGAGAATTAAGGAAGAAATATTTTAGTATTTTAGTAATACAACCAAATCCTAACTACTGGTGGTAAATTTGTTTATATATATATATATATATTTTTTTTTTTTTTACAGGTTCCCTGATGTGCTGGAGCCCAGGCCAAGTCTTTTTTTCTTCATGAGAACGCCACCATAACTCACTGCTTAAAATATTCATGCAGGAAAATTGTGCTCCCCTTCCCACACTGCTTAAGGAAAACTACCTCTATGTGGTTTTTCACTGCAGTGATTCTAAAGGCTTGACTAAAAAAAGGGTCAGTCTTACCCATTATTTTCCTAACCTAGTTAGTTACTTGCTGGTAGGAAACAAATGCTATTGTTCAGTTAACATAAACTGTGGTTGCTGTTGGGGGGCAAAGGACCGCTGGGAAGGGCTGAGCAACTCACCCGTAACCATGCCATGGTTGACTTCCTAAGAGCTGCAATCCTCACATGTATACCAGGTGAGGATGAAACTACTTTCCAGAAACTTCAAAGCATGTGTGTAATATACTGATATCAATAACACAACAAAAGAAATAATACACCAATCAGAAAATAACAACGAGCCTTTATAAACTGGTATGGGTCTAAATCATCCCCTGTAATATGTTTGTATGTATTCATTCCACAGAGAATCGGGTGATTCACTTCCGAATAACCTACTGGGACCATCTTCAGGGTTTCTGGTTCCCCCTGAGCAGCATCCTGCAGGCTGTTCCATTAGATCCCGGGACCACAGTGATGAACTCTCTCTCAGATTCCCACACATCCATGACCTACATCATATCCAGCTGTAAACAAGAACAACATGTTTAGAAAGAGACAGAGCCAACCTCAGACTGCCCCTTCTCTGGTCAGAGACCTTCTCTGGTCGCAGACCATTAATGAAAATGGTCAACAAATGTTGCACACTTATGCACAGCTGACTAATTTAGGAGTTAAAATCCAATCCTCTCTTTAGTACTACGAACAACTTCACAAAAAGGCTGAAGCATTGTATATTGTTTTTTCTGGACAGTTGTCATGCATTAAGTTTCCAAATGTGACAGATGGACACAAAAGCCAACATTTACCCAGCTCCCCAGGCACCTACAACATAGTGTAATGAGGTCATAAAACCCTCAAACGCCTATCAGTCTATTCTGTTTATATTAAGTTAACTGAAAACACATACAAAGTAGGCTTCTTAAAAGCTGTTTTTATTTGTCAGCCCACACAAATTGCATGTTGTATTGCTTATTTCTGGTTAAGAGTAATTTCAGTAAATTATAACATCTTGTACAAAAGGAACACTCTCCCTAGCGCTTCTTCTTAGCCCTTCAAAGGTGAGAATTTAATCTGAATGAGTAATATAGCTGAAACCAGGGAACACAGGCATTTCCACTGTGATATTACTGATCTGATTACACTCAGGGCAATTATTAATAATGCAGGGAGCTTTTGGCATGCTAAAAATTAAAACACAAATAAGAAACAAGTGTATGTTGAACAGCTCCAGTGGCTGTATTTACAACTCAGGTGAGTTCAACCATCAGAGCATTGGGCATATGTTAAAAGTACTTACTAAATCGTCCACATCACCACCTTCTTCAAATGCGGCTGCTGCATTTCCATCTGGTTTTTCTTTGGGGGCCAGAAACTGTGAATAGAAAGGCAGTTACAGTACCGAAATGACACTTTTGCCGCCTTTGATGGAGGGAACGAGCTGCTAGCATCGCACAGGCAAGCCTGAGGAGGATTGCTTTGCAGAGTCTCCTGGCAAATGGCCCAAACGAAACATCATTTTGGCATACTCTTCTTCATTTGACACTGAATGAGAGAACCAATTTTGAGGTTCAATAGACCATACCAAATAATCACTGAAAAAAGTTCTTATCAAGAAGGAGGAAATGACATGGCTCATCAAGACAGTGACTATGGGGAACGTCCATGGTGGACACCTAATGCTTCCATTTCTGCTTCCATGGGGGATAAGTTGAGTCATTAAAGGTAAGAAAACAACTGAGCACCCCAAAGCAGTATGTCTTGGTCTCTTCTGAAAGAATGAAGCATAAGAATCAAGTCAAGATTATAATCATCTATTCATGAACTCTACTGAGGACAGAGGAGGTAACAGAACTCTTTTTAAAGAACTCTTGTAACAAAACGGGCAAGTTTACAAGTTGTTTCACTTTTTTATAGAAATTCTTCCATTTGTGTTAGAAATTGTTTGAAAACAGGCACACGAGAAAACTTCTGTTTAGCGTCGGTATATTCTAGACTTGGAGCTTCTAAAAGGCAGAGACAGAGAAAAGCAAAGCCCTGAATGAAGTCTCTGAAGATCTAGGAGTGACAACCAGATTTGAAAAGGGAAGTGAGTGCTCTCGAACATTATCTGAACACTTTTTTTTTCTTGTTATGTGTCCAAGAGACCACAGCAGGAAGTCTTTTCCTTTAAGGCATGTGGGAACTGCATCCAACAGCTGGGTCCTAGCAATACCCATCCATCCTGACACTGGAGAGTAACCTTCTGGTACCATAAGAACTTACTGAAGTAGCAGAGACATGCCCACAGGTGTAAGCATTTTCAGGGGTGCAGTGTACGGTGGGGTGAGCCTCTCTCTGTGAGCATTCATCAGGGTCAGTGTGCAAGGGGCCTGTGTGCAGTGAGTGAGGTGAGCTTTCTAGCACACCTCTGCTCTCCTGCAATTGCCTCCACCCAAGAGAAAAAAGTGTTGTTACGGTTTTCTCACTTTATCAACATGAAAAAAAAAGGGCAAGAAAAGCCTTCTCCATACATTCCTGTAACTTTTATTGTGCTAGAGACACAATTAGGGCCCCTAAAATCTAAAGACTTGTAAATAAGTCTAAATAAGTCTCTTCAATAAATTATAAACCAAAGTCACCCACTAAATATTAGGCTGTGTGTACCAAGTTTCAGGAAGCAAAACGAGCTCTGCCTTTCATTCCTCATGTACAAAAACACACACACCACACGTGGCCGTGGCGCAGTTTCTGCTGTCGTTTGTACCACGGACCTGAACATCATGGCTCAACCTCTCTCCTGGATTTTTTGTCCTCGGTCAAAACCACCTCACTATTCGGGAACCAGCAGTTAGCGTAATGGCTATGTCGCTGGACTCCCACGTAGTCGACCGCGGTTCGTGTCCCGGACCGGGTGGCTTAAAAAACTCACGCCGGGCGCATGTGCGTGCGTGCCCAAGATCCCGAGAGGAGAATGGAGGAGAAGGGATTGCGGCGTGACCATCCCCCCTGGGGGGTGATTTCTCACTTTCTGTCTCTATGTCTCTCTCTGTCTGTCTGGCGAGCGCACGCGCCCTACAGTGAAAATCTCTCCAAAAAAAAAAAAACCAAACACCTCACTATTCATTAGCTTCCATTGTGACCAGGCAATTAAGAAATTTCATCTTCTTTTAAAGGCATTTATGGCTCTTTCCATAGCGCTTTGGGCCCCTAAACTGGACTATATGCAGGGTTGGGAATCAATGGTCTAAGAGACAGAAAACAAGTACAGTGGCCTTCCAGGGCAGTAGTAAAACCACGTGTGGAAAGAACTGTATCCCATACGGTTGACCATGGTCTGAATTCCAGCCCCAGCACCTTGAAAAACACACTGGTGCATATGCATGCAAGCCTAGAATGCTAATGGGAAGGAGGAAAGGAGGGAAAGGGGTTGCACTGTGATTACGCTTCACTGGGGAGTGCTTTCTCTCTCACTCTTTTGCACACATGTGTCCTCTGGGGGAAAACAAAAACACGGAGAACCCTAGCAACAGGTGCAGGTCAACCCAGGGACCAAACTCTGCTCTTCGTGGCTTCCAGCACTGCAGAACACTGTGCTACCACCGCATCACAGTGGCTAGGCCGTCATCACTATTTTGTTTTTAAAACATTTATCTATTTATTTGTTGTGATCTTCAAGTGGCCAGATCTGGGACTCAAATCGTAGTCGGCCATGTGGGAATCCACTACATTAACCGCCCCGCCAACTTCTGGCCTCTACTCAACATCACTATTTAAAAGTGATTTTGATTTATACCTTTTCTCTCCTACTCATTGTCATGAATCCCTTCATGATTTTCCCTGTATCAGGAATACATGGCTAAAGGATAGGACCTACCCAGTTGGGTGAAGAGAATAAAAACTAGAGCTGCATCCTGCCATGAGCCTTTGTGTGGCCTCAAGTGACCAGCGCCTTCCAAACATCTGACAAACTCCATGAGTGCAGTGTTGCTCCGGGCCACTGCATGTTTCACCGTAGTAACCTAAGACATGTAGGTTTGTAGGGATGCATCTAGAAAACCTCTAATGTTTTTTGGCACTCAGCCCCTAAAAGCTCCAAGTCCCATTCCTGCCCCGCCTGCAGAGCCCCTTTCATACTGCATTTTAAGGATGAATTAAGACAGGGCTGTCTGCACAGTGTGACCATGGAATATATAATTAAACACAAATGGCACATCACTGAGACTAGGCCAGACTTCTAGGAAGAGAGGAGCAGCAGCAAAGCACCCTCATTTCCATCAAGTGCTAAACATCTGCAGCTGATTTTCCCGACAGCTCTGCTTCGCATTTTCTGCGTAAGCAAATTATGGCTAAAAGCTGGGCTGCCATCCATTATCCCTCCCAAAGCCCCAGGCAAGGCTGATCTTTTACACATATCACTCCTCATCATCAGAGTTTTAACTGCAAGTAATTTTCAGGCTGTGCAGTGACAGGGCAGCCAGAGGAAGAGCAGGGAATGCAATGATTGGCTGCTTTCTCTGTAAAAGGAACAGATTCTCAGCACGCAGCAGAGAGGGGTAGGAGTCAACTCTCATCTTTTCTCCCATTCTTTCCCTCTGCAATATCTTAAAAAGTGGAGAATAAATGGAAAGGACACTTGTGTGACAAATTCCTCCTTCTTCAGAACACTATCACTTACTTGGGGTTACCACAAAAGAGCCTCCTTACCTGGAGATCTTTATGAAACGGATAAACCACTACTTTTCAAGTGCACTGAAATACGATGCTGGCCATGAGCAGAGAAAAGGAATCAATAACCTCTGTATAAACTGCCAGTCCTGTCCTCTCAGAAGACTGAAAACTAACAATCAGTTGGTGCTTGGACCTATACCAATCCCCAAATTAAAAACATATGGTTTGGGGCCTGCAGATGGTGTGGTGGTTAAGGTGCTGGACTCTCACATGGTTGATGGTAGTTCGAGTCCTGAACCTGATGACTTGCTTCCTCACTTCCCCTTTCTCTCTCTGGTCAAACCAAAACAAACCAAACCAAACCCAAACAAAAAAGATAAATAAAATAAATAATTCTTTAGGGAAAAAAACAAACAAAAACCCAAAACGAAAAACACATTGCTTCTATTGGCTGACTCCAACATCATTGGGTGATTGATCATCTATAATCCAGGTGTATAAAAGAGCACCAGGAAGGGGCCAGCAGGTGGCATGGTGGTTAAGGGTGATGGACTTCTATACGGCCGACTGCAGTTCGAGTCCTAGAGCTGTTAACTTGCTTTCTCACTTTCCCTCTCTCTCGCTGGTCAAATTAAATAACGATAATAATAAGGTTAGATAAAACAATTCTTAAAAAAAAATCAAGAAGAACAAAAGTCAGTTTGCATGTAGTTTGCCTAAAATGACATACCTCTGGGTTTCATAATGCCACCTGGAGCTTACTGCATGTCATAAAGGCAAGGCTGTACCAGAGAGTTCCCATGGCCTTGAGTGAAACAGACATAACTTTAGCTCTGACAGTATCTCAAGAATCCTGGGCAAGACCCCTGATTTTTTATAACCAATTTTTCTCAAATATAAAATCAAAATACCAGTACTGTATTTACCCTTTTTATCTCATGAGGTTATAGCGAGTCTCGAGCTAAATAAAACATAAAAAAATATGTACCCTGGGGCCAGCAGATGGCAAGGCGGTTGAGGGACTGGACTCCCACATGGTTAAATGCAGTTCTAGTCTCAGAGTTGGCAGGTTGCTTTCTCACATTCTCTCTCTCTGGTGAGCACATGTGCCCTATTGTAAATTAAAATAATAATAAAATTAAATGAGTAATTCTTTAAAAATTCTAGAAATATGCCTCTTTTGTAATGGGATGCATTTTATGTTTTAATTCCTAGGAATATGCCCAATGTATGTCCACCAAATGATACAGACAAGAATAGTCATGGCATTTTATTCATAATTACCACAGTTTGGAATAATCATTTGATTGTCTAGCATCAGGAGAATGGATAGGAAAACTGTGGTGTGACCATAAAAGTGATACTATACAGCTATAGCTATACCAAAGCATAAATAGAGGGCTGGAGAGTGGCACAGTGGTGAAAATGGGATGCTGCGCAAGGCTGACCCATGTGAGAAGATTCCAGGTTCACACGTGTGTCCAGAGACCTGGAGTAGGCTGGGCGTGCACGTGCGCAGATCTGCAGCTGGCTGAAATAAGGTGGATTGTGTAGTGTCAATATTCTATTGAGGGGTGCTGTCTGTCTCTCTTGCTCTTCGAGAAAATAAACATAAAAAGAAGCTAAGAAAAAATTAATACAACATGGATAAATAACAAAAGGCATAATTTCAACTATATGAAGGCCCAAAACAGGCAAAACCACTCTCATACATCAGAAGTCAGAATAATGGTTACTTCTGGGACCAGGAAGGTTCTCACCGAGAAGGTACTGTTTGTAGTTGGTACCCAGGTATATGAATGTGTAAGAATTCACCAAATTGCACACTTAAGGATTTGTGCACTCTGTATTTGTGTGCCAGAAAAAAAAAAAAAAAAAAAAAGTACCTTAAAAAATTACTACATCTGAGATTTAAGGTAGAAAAGAAAAGCATAAAAGAAAAATGGCTTGAGGTCCAAACATATCCCAGGAGTTTGAGAAAACTGTTCTCAAGAAACAATTCTTAGACTATAATACTTCACACACGAATCCTTAGAGGGCTTGTACACACACTCATCCTGGTGCCATGGTGTGTTGGAAAGGTGACTTCAGCAGCAGGAGTCAGGGTCTGGATTCTAGTCAATTCTGTGAGCCACTAACATACAGTAAGACATGAGCTAGCTAGTCAACCTCACTCCAGAGGGTGTCAGAGAAACGAACAGATTGCTAAATTCTGTGCATCTATATACTAAGGTGGAAAAGTTGTAAAATGTAGCAATAATAAAGGAGGGCAGATGGTTACAAGGAAAACAAGTGCTAAAAAGATGAATTTTGGGGGCCCACAGGTAGTGTGGTGGTTAAGGCTCTGGACTCCCACATGGCCAACCATGGTTTGAGTCCCAGACCTGGCAGCTTGCTTTCTCATTTTCCTTTCCTCTTTCTGGTCAAATTAAAAAACAATAACAAATGGAATCATGTAATAATTCTTTTTTTTTTTTTTTTTTTTTGAAAAAGATGAGCCCCCCTCCCCCCACCCCATAGACCTTAGATCATTTAGACAGAGGTCAGCCTTTTGGAATCCCATGAGAAACAATGCTACAAAGCCATGAGGATAACTCTTTCTACACTGTTCTCCATATGGAGGAAACTGAATGGAGGACTGACTGGGGGTCAGCTCTAGAACTAGATTCCTGGCCAGTGACTTACTGTGAGACCTTAGACACATCACTGTCTCTCTCCCAGCCACCAAAGCTATGCAGTGAGAATGAAATGATGGATGGAAGTGTACGCAAGAGCGATACAAAAACTTCACCAACAGTGAATAGCTAACAGCTAACAATACCAACTAGAAATAGAATAAGTGAAAAGCCAGGAAACTTAAAAGAAAGTGATGATCTAAAGTTGTCATAGAAGACCCTTCTGTTTCTTTCTTTTTTTTTTTTTTAAGCCTTTCTATGAGAATCCAGTGTCTTTAACCATCACGCCACCTGCTGGCTCCAGAACCTTCTGTTTCTAGCAAGGTAGATATATTTGCTTCTCAAAGAATGATAAAATTAGAACATGCTGGAGAAAAACAGCTCTTCTTAAGATGCTGTGCAAATATAAAGTTATCATTTAATTTTAATTTAAAATGGACATCTCTGGATAGTTATTGCCTTTCAAATGTCAACATTTAATAGTAAGAACTCAACAGCTTGCTAACTTTAAACAACCTACAGTAAATACCTTGAAAAACTGTAAATGGACTGTGAAGACAGTTATTCAACCTCTCTCATTATAGTTAGGTTCTTTAACTGATTATTTGGGGGGGGGTGACCAGTCTTAACACTAGAAGGCAATGCAAATGAGCATTTCAGTCCACAGTTAAAAGTGATTACACTTCCCTAACTTGGCTATGAGAAACAACTGAAGCATATCTTTGTTAAAATCACAAGTAATTCAGCTTCTTTTGAGTCAGAATCTCACTCTGCAGTTCATTTCATTATCTTTCATAGGAGGGAACCTCAAAATGTTCATGGAAAAATGGAATTAAATTACCAGTGTATTCTGGTCCCAAAATATTTTAGATCCATGCACAGCCTTCTCGTAAGATGCACTTTCCACAAACTTTTTGAAGACCCAACCACCCTTACACTCTCCCTTCTACATTTCTTCCAAAAATCAATGGATGGCCTTTTAAAAACATCTTGAAAAGATAAAATAAATGGTTCATGTGACATTAAAGTAGACACAAACGCATAATTTTGCAAGTCCACCATGGCAGAGTGTACAATGAAGGTAAATCAGAATTTACCGACGAATCAGACCCTACAGTCCCCAGGTGATTCTAAGTACCACCTGGCTCTACGCCAGAAAGTCGATGTTGAGGTAAAACAAAGAGGGACTACTGAGTTTTCTAGACTCTTGGTCCAAAATGTCATTTATAAGAATCAATCCATTTAGGAATGAAGGGCCAAGGCAGTGCATAGGAACCAGCACTTTAATCCTCACATGCCTCCAAGTGCTCAGTGTGACCCTTAACCTTTCTGAAACTCAGCTTCCCCGAGGTAACAAGCATGGTAGTGCCCACTCCTGCAAATTCATAGCAGATCACTGTGAGGACAGCAGAGAGCATTGTGCTCTCTGGCTCTGGAGTTAGAAACTATGATACTGTGAAACATGTATTTGGTCTTTGTCCCCATTTCTTGGTGCAATTCCTAAAATCTTTGGGATGTTCAAGAGATACATTTTGTTTTTGTATGCTAAGAGTTGACTAATGGCCGGCAGTGCCTACGCAGCTTCTGAATGGGTGTGGGTCACTGGAAGACCAAGGCAGGATTAGAGGGTTGAGACTTGCAGTCCGCTCGCAACCTCGAGGGGAGAAGGGTGAAGTTACATTTACCACCAATGAGGAAATCAATCCTGCAGGGTTTGGAGAGTGCCCAGGTAGCTAAACACAAGGCAGTTCCTAGATGGTGGTGTGCCCAGAGAGGGCACAGAAGCCAATCCCTTTCCAACATGCCTTGCCCTCTGCATCCTTTATAATACGCTGGTAAAGAGAAGTAAGGCTTCCCTGAGTTCTGTGTGCTGCTCTAACAAATTAATTGACCACCAAGAAGGAAGGGTCATGAGATCTCTGATTTATAGCCCATCAAATGTACAGGTAAACCTGGGGCTTGCTAAGAGCATCTGAAAAGAGGTGAAAGATGGTCTTGGGAACTGCACCCTTCACCTGTGGGATCTGACATCTCCAGGTAGGAACTAGTATCAGAATTGAATTAGAGGACATTTACCTGGTGTCTGAGGCAGAAATTATTGCTTGCTTGGTGTGTGGGGAAGAATCCAAAATCCTGCCTGAGTTTCTAGGCTGCCAGCCTCCTCTACAAACTTCAGACCTACCAGGCCCATGACAGCATGCACGAGCCAATTCCTTAAAGCCAATCAATCAATCTGTGTGTGTGTGTGCACGTATTTTTTTAGTTCTGTTTCTCTGAAGAATACTGACTGATACCCCCTAGTTCAAAGAGAAAAAATGCACCACAACGTTGTATCAACTGACAAACAGAAAAAAAACTTGTTGAATTGTTATACGAAAGTCCATGGTACTCAGAAGTGACAGGGGCAGTAGAGAGGCGGACACGACTGAAGCCCTGCTGAGACGGTCATCGGCACTTGTGAACATGCTTCTGTTGAGTCGTCGGAAAAGTCATGATGCTCTTTGGCACAGAAAAATACTCCATGACTTTTCCAACAATCCAATACAATTCCAGGATCTTATGTCCTGAAAGCAGGGAACATATCTGTTCTTTAACAAATGTAAAGATAATGTAAGAGGAAATGAACCATGAATTAATTGCCTTTCCTGTTTTTTTTGTTGTTGTTGTTGTTTTATGTTTTTTGTTTTGTTCTGTTTTCCATAAAACAAAGCACTTTACAGTTTTCAGCCTCCAGTGCAAAGTTAGGAGGGAATGTTGGGAGGAAAGGAAAGTAGGATTAGGATGAATTCTTTGTGTCTAGATGGTAGTGTGCCCAGAGAGCTTAATAAACAGTCGCATATTCTAACTTCTCTCCCTAAAAATACTACGGTTTCAGGGTAAGTGGTATGGTGGTTGAGGACACTGGACTCCTACATGGCCGGCTGTAGTTTGAGTCAGGTCTGGTCAAATTTAAACAAACAAACAAAGTAATTCTCAAAAAAAAAAAAATACTATGGTTTCTGCCAAAAGCCTTTATAAGCTGAAAATGCAAGGCATTTTGAATTCAGCCTGAATTAAGCCACATAATGAGCACTTCCAGCCTCGTTCCTGACATTTCCCCAAGATCCCTGATTGCCAGTCCCAGATCAAGCTGTCCCTTAGCATGTGCGGTTAGTTCTGCATCCCCATTGCCCCTATGCTCTCTTGGGCTTCTGGGGGCAGAGGTGCTTTGTAATGCAGCATGGTGCTGAGCACACAGTAGAAGCTCAGTAACCAACAGCTGCCAGGTATGGTACTAGCCTGTGTCAATCTGACTGTGACTGAGACCCGATGTTATAGACTAGATACTTGTGAGCTACCTGATTATATCTCATTAAAATTTCATCACAACCTTGAGGTATAAGGAAGGATTACTAAACTAAATAGCCACATGTATTTAACTCACAGCTGAATCAGATCGAGTGCTCTTATACCAAGCAGGGATGGCATGGCTTAACATCTCTGTCAATAAAAAGCTCATGAGGTCTGCATACGTGGAATGCTTTTTACTGAAAACACCTGCGTGTCCTTAATGCTAGACGAGGAGTGTTTCTCTACATGTTGCACATTACAGTCACCCGAGGGGCTTTAAAACTCAAACACACCATACTCAGAGCCCATTTCAGACCCAAAGAATCTCTGGGGCAGTTCTGATTTTAATCAGTATTAAAAAAAGGGGAGGGGGAGGGCAGCAGGTGGAGTGGTGGTTAAAGGCACTGGGTTCCTACATGGCTAACCATGGTTTTGAGTCCTGGACCTGGTGACTTGCTTTTTCACTTTCCCTTTCTCTTTCTCTGGTCAAATTAAAATAACAACGACAACAACAAATGGAATTAAAGAAATAATTCTTTAAAAACAAAAAGGGAAAAGAAAGTTTCTCTGTGACTAACGTGTGAGAAATCTCCAAGTTGGATGATCTGATAGCCTTGACCACGGTCTGGGCTAATCTTGGTATGCGTCGCAGAATGGAGGAGCTCTTGAATTACTGTACCTGGGATTACTAGGTCACTTCTAGAAGCACACAGCCTTGAGAAACAGGGTACAATTATGATCTCACCCATGAGGATGCTGCAGTTGAAGCATTTTGCTTATTAGTGGAAGAAACAGTGAGCACAGTGATTGAGTTACCTTTAAAATTAACTTCAAAGCCATCGAGAAAATAATCCACTATAATAATTCACCGAAATACAGGGAATTGCCCCTTCATACCTTTTTAGCTTCCTCTGCTGTGACAGAGCTTCCAGAGGCTTCATCTTTGGTGATCAGAGTAATTCCATCTAAAAAGCAATTCAGAGAGTAAAATCCAGACACAAAGAATCCATCCTAATCCTACTTTCCTTTCCTCCCAACATTCCCTCCTAACTTTGCACTGGAGGCTGAAAACTGTAAAGTGCTTTGTTCTATGGAAAACAAAACAAAACAAAAAACGTAAAACAAACAAACAAATGGGAAAGGCAATTAATTCATGGTTCATTTCATCTTACATTATCCTTCCTCCTATTTTTGCTTGTATAATAAACAATAAAGACTACATCTTTCCATGAAGTTTTCCTTGATCAAGTCTAGAAAGTCTCCCCTTCTTTGGATTTTCAGATCTCTTTATCCCTTTGAAATCGGTCTCGTCACATCTTATCTTACAAAACTGTTAGGTTGTTGAGAAAGTTATGACATATTTTCCTATACAAAAATGTGTCATGACTTCCGTAACGACCCAATATTTGCACATATGTTAACTCTCCTAAAGAACTATACTTTTCTCAAGGGGAGGGGCTAGATCTTATTTATCTTTATAGTTTCCTCAATGTAGTATAAAATAGAAACTTAATAAGTGAAAATGAAATGCCTGTACACTTTTACCCAGCTCTTTCAGGTACCCAACATGGGTTGCTGAATGCATTTCCACTAGCAGTGACATTACTGGCTACTGCTAGAATAGCCAGAGGATCAGGCCGGGAGGAAACAAACTCTTAGAGTGAGCCCGTCTATCATTTAGCACAGTACATCACTTTTAGCTCAGTGAGAGTAAATCAAGGATAAAAAAAATCTACCCTTTAGATTTCTCTTCTTCTTCAGATTTTTTTCCTACTTCAAATGGTTGGTGCACAATTCACTTTCAGAAAAGGACAAATATTTATACCTAGAAATGATACAGTGTACACGTATTCTCTCAACAGCATTTAAGTTCTCAGAAAATACATACCTTGCACATGTATTATTTTTCTCTAAGCAAATAATATGATGCTATAGGTGTTCAATAAATACCCAAACCAATCTCTTTCATTTCCTGGGTCAGCAGCAGACACAAAAGCGATTTGAGTAAAACCTATTCACCGTCTATTCTAATTGCTTTTGCTCCCCACTATAGAAGTTAAAGAGCTGAAAAATTAACTGTCAGGGAAACAGTTGCCTGTGTGATGAAAACCTGCCTGTTAGAAGCTAGATAGGTACACAATTCCTTTAATATAGAATTTGCATAGAAATGCAGGTTGAAACTAATTTTGCATCTCAACTATAAGTGAAAAGCTTCATACTATGCCTTAAAGATCATCATTTTCATAATAGGTATTTTTAATAAGTAATATTTTATACTTGGGTTATAAAAAATCAGGTCATGTTTTTAAAAAACAGACAAAGAGTACACAGGAACTCAAATATCAAGCTAACATTAAAAGAACGTGTGTTGTCTTCCTTCTGGCTAATCTGCATGGCTGCGGAGAGCAAGTGAGTGGCTTTGGTGCATGCAGAGGCTGTTCTGTCGACATGGAAAGTCCAAAAACATGGGACTGGAAGGCAGCAGAATGGCAAAGGGGGAGTGAGATCAATCAAAGTGCTGAGGATCCAGCAAAATTAAAGTGGCTAAGATTCCAAGAAGGGGGGGCTTGTTGGCCCACACAGCTGCTTCACTCGACACACAGAAAGGCACCATCTTAGAAATGGGTCATGCGGTGTAAAGGGTTTAAGATGGGACTTACATGTTCACCTATTTTATTTTTATCCCTTCATATTTAAAATATAATAAAATACAACATAAGTCACACTAAGCAAGATTTTGAGCTCACTGAATTCTAAACATTTCCAAAAGCCACATGGGACATTATCAGGTCTCCATATAACGTATCATATAACATAATTTATATTCAGAATTTATTGGGTTGTCTGGAAAGCCACAGCATTCCCAATGACACAATATATGTATATTTAGGAAAAAAAATAGCATAAATATTTGGAGAAAAAGACAATCGACACTTTACCCTGAACGACGATTTCCCAGAAATGATTTAATTGTTTAACGTCCACTTTCTCTCTTAGGCCTTTCAGAAAACTGTTAAAGCACTGCTCTTCTGAAAACTGTGGGAAGGCAAGCAGAATAGAAGAGGGGACAAATCAGTAGGTAAAAAGCCAAATTCACACCTCGACCAAGTGCTACATAGTCTGAATCTACTACATTTATGAAAACATGGAATGTTCTCCTTTGGTAAATGGGAAGTTAGCTTTGTTCCTTGGGAACTAGAAATTATTCTTTCTATGGAAGGTCCAGAGTACCTTCATTTTTGTTTTTGTCTTTTTTTTTTTTTTTGATTGCCTTGCACTTTGGTTTTTAACATTTAGTAAAGGACATTTCAAACAAAACCAAAATGATTTAGAGAATGCTCATGTACCCACCAGCCAACTTCAATAATTATAAACTCAACTGATCTTATTTCTCTTTTCTATCCCTATCTTCTTCCACAACTCTCAGGTAAGTTTGAAGCAAATATCAATCATATTATTTCACTTACAAATATTTCAGTATGCAATATTTAAAAATATACCCTTAAAACAAACATGCAACCAAACGTGCTCACAAACCATTATACATCACACAAAAATACAAATTCCTTAATGGGGCAAATAACCGGTTGGTATTCACATTCTCTCCAGCTAACCTGGGGCAGAGCTAACAAGTAAAAAAGGCAATACGTTTTTGTGATGTTTTTCCATCTAACCAAATCTTTCTCCACCCAACTGAGTCATCCTTGGTCTTCTCTTGACTCTCTACTTTTCCAACATTTTGTCTTTATCTGCAGGATATGTGCATGATCTACTTCTGCTCTTTCATTCTGACTTTAAACATTTTCTCATCATTCTCTGCCTAAATTATTCAAGCATTAATTTGTCCATTCATTCAGCAAATATTTAGTATCCACACAAGAACATACACAACTTTGGCTACTTAAAAAATACACTTTTGGCCTAGCTGGGGTGACACACGTGGCTAAGACACTGTGCTCTGCAAGCTGGGACTACAGAGGCAGTCCCACAGGGGAGGTCTGGGTTCAATTCATGGTCCACTAGAGCCGGAGCTCAGTGGTGTACACTTCTGCAGCAACTTGGGAGGCTGAGACAGGAGAATTACAAGCTGGAGGCTGGGTCTGGGCAACAACGTGACACTGTATGTAAAAATACAAAAAGCCAGGCATGGTGTCACATGTCAGTAGTCCCAGCTGGGATGCTGAGGCAGGAGAATATGACATAGACCCTATTAAAGAAATAAGAAAAAAGGAAACAAACCTGTGTGTGTGTACTTTTTAATTTAAACTTGCTCACTTTTGTTTAGAGGTATAAAAGCCTAGAAATAATCTAGAAGATTTTTAGAAGTATTTTTTTTGTTCGTTTTGCTTTTTTTTTTTTTTTTTCTGAGAGGTTTTTGCTATAGGGCATTTGCACTTCCAGAAAGACAAAGA
>NW_006160055.1:2639658-2655529 GCF_000334495.1 Tupaia belangeri chinensis
TGGCCACACTGCAATTCCTTCTCCATTCTCTTCTCAGTATCTTGGGCACACGCACACACACACACATGCCCAGCGTGAGTTTAAGCCACCGGGTCTAGGACTCGAACCACGGTCAACTACATGGGAGTCCAGCGACTTAGCCATTATGCCAACTGCTGGTCCCTTTAGAAGTATTTTTCTAAAAAGATTGAATAAGCAAACAAAAACCGATATAAAGGTGGGCAGGAGCGCTAATTGTCAGTATTCTGTCCTTTTGGCATTCAGATCTATGCTTGTATCTTCATAAAATCCTTCCCAATAAAGATATCAATATTCAAGTATATTTTTCATCAATTATCCTAAAGTAGCCCATCCTTCATAATAACAATTGGGCCACCAGAAATTGCAAAGGAAATGTCCTTGGTTCCCTAACTAGGAACATAAAACCATAAAGGGCTTTCGTGTAAGAGAAGAAAACAACATACCTACCAATCGTTATTTCCCTCAGAAACGACAATGATAGTAAAACGAGTTTAGTCATTTCTGCTTCTCTTGGCATACCCTGCCATGTGCAATGAGAATGATTACTTCCAAAGCCCATGCTTATTTGTGGGGTGCTGTGTGTCTCTCCCCTGTGATGGTGGCCAACTGTTTAGGAAAAGAAGACAGGTGAGGTCAGTGTTACCTGAATGGCTTCTTCTCGGAAGGCTTTGATACAGTCCATGCTCTTCATAAAATACGGTGTTTCGTTAGTATC
This sequence comes from Tupaia belangeri chinensis, assembly GCF_000334495.1. Taxonomy (NCBI): domain Eukaryota; kingdom Metazoa; phylum Chordata; class Mammalia; order Scandentia; family Tupaiidae; genus Tupaia; species Tupaia belangeri. The sequence goes on from NW_006160055.1 coordinate 2,640,395, forward strand.
CAAAAACTGTTCAATGTGAGCTATTAGCTGTCGACTCGCTAGAACATAAGACAATAAGTTTATTTTCCCAGGTCAGAAGCAATACTGGTTAGACACGGTGGGCTTCTGCACGTGCCTATATGTATGCATTACGGTGCAAGAGCCTCATTGTCAATGTGCATGAGTCATCATTCTTTTAGGGGATATACATGACAAACTTCTGATTTTGAAAGTGTACGTCCCCTAAAAGTGTTTGAGAAGTTCGGCTAATGCTTATTGGCATTTATCAAGCAATGAAATTTAATTTCTAAAAGCATAGATAAATATTCATTTTGGGAATGTTGAACACTAGATCATGGTTGTTGCTTTTTTTTTTTTTTTTGAGAGATTTTCACTGTAGGGCGCGTGCGCTCGCCAGACAGACAGAGAGAGACATAGAGACAGAAAGCGAGAAATCATCCCCCAGGGGGGATGGTCACGCCGCAATCCCTTCTCCTCCATTCTCCTCTTGGGATCTTGGGCACGCACGCACACGCGCCCGGCATGAGTTTTAAGCCACCTGGTCCGGGACACGAACCGCGGTCGACTATGTGGGAGTCCAGCGACATAGCCATTACGCTAACTGCTGGTTCCCATGGTTGTTGCTTTTTATACTACTGTCTTTGCCATTTTGCCCTCCTCCCCCAGAATTAGGGATCATTTTGGGAGGGGGGAAGAGATTTTTGCTATAGCGTGCATGTGCTTGCTGGAGAGACAAGAGAGACAGAAAACGAGAAATCACCCCCTAGGGGAGATGGCCACACTGCAATCCCTTCTCCTCCATTCTCCTCTTGGAATCTTAGGCACACACCCACATGCGACCGGTGTGAGGTTTAAGCTGCTGACTTTGGGACTCAAACTGCGGTCGACTACGTGGTTGTCCAGTGACATAACCATTATGGCATCGGCTGGTCCTGAACATTTTAAGTCGACACTGTCTTTACTAATACATTCACAGAAAACTGGTCCTCTAGGCCATCCCCCAATTCCACATAGGATAATGTCAAACAGTGCCAAGCAGAGAAAATTAATGGGACCGGGACACCTTGACTACCATGGATCCCAGGTTAAATTAGAAAAGACTGGCCCCAGTCTTAACATACTATCACTTTAGATTGAGAAAGCATTACTATTCATCTTATGCCCTTAGCTGGACCTGGATATTCTCCACCTTCTCAGCACTCTGAGACAAGCCATAAATACTTAATAAAAACTGTCAACAAGCAATATCATAAATACTACAGAAATAGAAAGTACATCAACAATATTACATTTCTAAGGTAGGCTGTAGCTTGAGGTTTCCTGGCAAACAGAAAAAAAAAAAATCAAGAAGTTCATGAATATGAGAAAAAGCAACAGAAAATAAAATGTAAAAGTCAGCCAGGGAACTTAATTTGCTGAGTGAATCAAAACTGACCCTTAAAATCTGTGCAGGAGAACAAACCTGGAAGATATGAACATTCATGGCCTGAAAGTTCACTCTCCTTTGTCTCTTCACACCCCTCACTAGCTGGCTTATTGGCAGTTTATGCAGACTGGTCAAGATAGTCAAAGATTGGATGTTTCCCCCAATCACAGCCTTATATGAGTACTCTAACAGTTATGAATGTGTGTATGCCCATTACAAAAGCAAAGTTCTTTCAAGATACACCTACAAAGGTTCAAAGCCACTAACAATGTGAATTACAGTGACCTGAACATTGCTCAATGCCTTATGAAAGACATGAAATCTGTGCCATCTACTATTTCCTAAGGACTTTACAGCATGTGGAAAAGATTAAAAAACTGGACAAAGTATCTCTGATACAGCAATTTTGCAGCCAGGGAAAAATATCCCCAGTAGGCATTTCATCTCTCCTACCAACTAGGAGATTATGATCACTATTAGAATAAAGCACTTAATAAACTTGAGGGATTAAAGAAACATTTCCCTGCAATTTCCAAAAGCTTTACCAATGTATCCTGCAGCAATGAATTTATATCCAACTATAATTCAAAGGAGGGAAAAAAATATTCAAATAGATCCTTTTAAATAAGGTAAATAATACAACCCTGATTAGTAGGCAAAGTAGAAAACCATCAACAAAAAGCTCAAAGCAAACAGAAGCTATCTCCCTTTTTCACCTTAGGAAAGCAAAGTAACAGAAATGTTTGATATTTCCCAGACCACCTCTAGCAGCCTACTTTGCCTGACAGTTTGATATAAAGTTTACCCAGAGTTATGTATCTGAGCACAGATAAAAAGCCTTTAGAGGCCCAGGGCAATAATCCCAGAGACTCCAAGTTCCTTTTCTTTTGAAATGAGAATGAGGAGTCTCAGGAAGCTATAATGTATATATTTCTCTTGCTTGATTTACAAACTATTCTTATTAATTTATCCCAGTATATACTTATTGTGACTATGTATAAGACCCTGTATTATGTTCTGTGGAAGATACAATTTAGTTAAAGATAAGACCCTTGCCTGTGAGGCATTTAGACACTAGTAGAAAATAGAATACATATATTCATACACAAAATTCACAATAGGAGGTAAATGTGAAGAGGGCTGTGAGTGATATGGAATATGTTAACTGGTCAGAATTTTTAAAAAATTGTTGGTGATTACAGAAAGCTTCATTAATTAATATGGCTCTTTGGTTGGGCAATGAAAAACAGCATTTGGCCAACATACAGCAGGGAATATAATGTACCTGAGTATGAAGAACAGATGTGGGAAAGCACAGGGTGTATCTGAAAGAGCAAATGGTTTAGTAATATAGATAGGAGCAGGGCAAGAAAAAGAGGTCAAAATTAGAAAGAGGAGAGACAGAGGAGAGTTCTAAGAAAAAACTATATGCGTGAGGGTCCTGAGGCAGGGTGGAGCTAGGTTCCTTGCATAGCATAGAAGGAAAAAGGGGTTTGAGACCAAGCCTTCTAGGAACTACTACCTTTAGAGACTGGACAGAGCAAAGGAAGCTAAAGGAAGCCAAGAAAGAATAGTCAGAAGAGAAAATCAGGGCAAGGTATCAGAGATACGAAGAAGAGATTATTTAAAGGAGCTGGCTGCTGTGCCCAAATGACTACACGCAGACTACAAGAAAAGGAGCATAAGGGATTAAGAACTGAAATTTAGGGAGTCCTTAGACCCAGGAGCCCATGAAGCAACTAGAGGTACTGAATTTGCTTTGCAAAAACCCACAGCTTCTTGACTTATTTTTATACTAATATATGATAGGCACACATACACACAGCTGCTATCTTACAGAGAAAAATACTCAAAAGACCTTAAAGTAAAAGCAAATCCCAAACCAATAATCCATTCTTAATAACAATATCGGAAAGAAAATACACACAAAGAAGTAGGAGTCTCAATATCCAGCAGTTTCTATTTAAGAACAAAGTCCTTACTTACCTGTGGGCCTATTTAGATTTAGTTTTCCTTATTTACATGTTAGACTGTTTTGTCCTTTCTTACAGAAGGTTCAGGAACACCAGTAGATAAATACATCAAAACTTCCAATACATCCAGTGAACACAAAGAACCAGAGTATGCCCTTCTAGGAGTAACTGGTTATGTGGCCTGTGTGTCTGGCCCGCGATTCTGCATTCGGTCCCTCTACCTGGACTATTTTGTGACTCACTGACTATAATGAGATATCCCATGCCAGGGAATAGCAGTGTTGGATGGTGCTTTGATATATGGACTAGCAGAACAGGATGTGAACAAGACTTCCCTTCCAAAGGTTGGTGGCATTCAATGCCATCCTTAGTAAAAGTAAAACATAGAAATGGCTGACAAAAATAATACAATCTTTGGCTCGATTATGCCTTTTAGAATGCTGACCATCAGGGTGCTTTCTCTACTTCTAAATCAATTACAGGGCTAAGGAATGGCCTGTCAGTCTTCATACTCAGTAAACCACAATCCCAATTATAATTCACTAAAATGTTCTTCAGAATTAGTCAGTGCCTCAATAATCTCCTTAGTAGGTAATAAAACAAATGGCCACTGGGAGGGCCATTCATCTTAGGATACTAGGTCAAACAAGAGGTCATCATTTATCTCAAAAAGTACTTCAAAATGCCTGTTCTGAGTTTGGGGATAGAACCTCAAATGAACACAGATGTTGATACACAAACAAGTTTTGTATTGTTAGTCTCAATATAATAATACTTTAGTACTGGATTCAAAATGTTATCCAGAATCAGAAATACTAGGTAAGAAGAAAATGGTAGAGTTTTCTTGTTTAATTGGAAATACATGTTCTCCCTCTCTATAGAAAATATTTAATACCATCCATAGTTCTACGGAATGGTCACAAGGGCTGAAATACTCAGGTCTTTGTGTTGTCTGCTTCTGACTATACATTTATTCATGACCCCTTTTCTCTGCAAAGACGTTTGTGACAAAGTGAAAGGAAGTCATTCATTGTAAGTTTTTCCTTTCTCTCTGATAGAGCATAAAAAGCAGTAGGTTCACTTATCTGTCAGAAATTACACAAAAAGAACTGTAAGGCTATCTCAGACAATTTTGTTAAATTTTGTTAATTTTGTTCAGTATTGTTTCCAATGTAATTCTTTTCACTATCTCAGTGCTGTATGTAAATTTTACTTATTGAAAAGATGCACATTTTACAGATGTCAGCAGTGAAATCTTTTTTAAATGTTAAGAACAGATTTATATAACAGGTGACAATGGTCTATTTATAAAATGAAATTAGAAAATGACAATAAAAATCAAGTACTTAAATAGCGCCACACCATTAATTATTATTAAGAGACACGTAACTGTGACCAAATAAAACTCTAGGCAAGTAGTTCAGTCTGCCACCAATTAAACCCACATGTAAATTACAATCACCACTTAAGCCAGAAACTTAAGAGACATTTGCCTGGTAAGAAATGGAGTCTAGGGGACCAGTAGGTGGTGTGTTTGTTAAGGATCTGGATACTCCCACATGGCTGACACAGTTCAAGTCCTGGACCTGGTGGCTTGCTTTCTCACTTTTTCTCTCTCTCTCTGGTCAAATTAAAATAAATGAATGAATAAATACAATTAAAAATAAATGATTACTTAAAAAAAGAAATTAAAGTAAAAAAAAAGAAATTATGTCTGTATTTTAATACAAGCAAGTAAAAAGGAAATGGATCACAAATAGATTTCCTTTATGTCTACTTATTCTAGAGTATAAATTGGTCACTGTGGGTAGCTGTCTGTGTATTAGTAAGAGACTATCCAGAAGAACAGATATCATTTTGAATACTTCACATAGGGGGTTTAACATATAGGCAAGTGTTATGCAGGTAATGAAGTTAGAAAATCAGTTGAGAATAGTTGTGTAACCCAGAGTTCAGCACCTGCAGGAGTCTTTAGCATCCCCTGGAGTATGGTGAAAAGATAATGAGGGGTATAACTTCAGCTCAGAGATCTATCCAATGGTAGCCCAACCATGCTGTATTGATGTCACCCAACACAAAAAGGGAGAAAGATACTCTGGCTTATCTTTTCCTACATCCCACCAAACTTCCACCAATGTCTCCTACTGGCTGAACGCAGGAGAAGCTTTTAGACAAGGGAACCTGTGAAATGCAACCTGCAGGGATCAGTTCTGCCTGGCTCCTTCAGATCTGGTGCACACATGGGGGTGGGGATAGAGGGCAGAGTGGATGAGGAGTAGAACTAAGGGCCGCCTGGCACAGTATGTTACAAACTCAAAAGGGACATGCTCCATTTTAAAAACTGAGTATTCCCAGCAGATAGAAATTAATACGGCATTATTTAATTTAAATAATAAGAGAAGATAAAATTGACAGGTTCTTTACTTTTTTTCTAGTGAGGTAATATACAATGAAATTCAATTGCAAGTTATTAAAAAGGCTAACGAACATTCTTAAAGGTTTTCCCAGGCCTTTTAATTTTTGAAATGCTCTAGTTTTACAAAAATAGAATTATGTAAAAAATATTTTAGGGGACTAGATAGTGGCACAGCAGTAAAATGCCATGTGTTGTGAGGCAATCTTGTATGGGAAGGTTCCCCGTTCAAGAGTGGAAACCTCCCTGAGGAGGTTGGGAACACATTTGCCGAAGACCCTATTGGGGTGCTGTTTTGTTCTCTCTCTCTCTTGCTCATGGAAGAAATAAATAAACTTAAAAATATATTATTTTCATTTTAATTTGAAATGTCTTTAGAGCTACATACATTGCTTGTTCTTTCAGCTTTAGCATGGAAACTGTGCAAATAGCTGCCACAACAGTGGGGACCATGACACTCAACAAGAGGGCCTGGAAGTGACTGAATACTTCCCATGTGTTCCCATCCTTTCAGATTATAAATGTTCTTTAGAAAATTTCATTACTAAGGACAGAATTCTGACTACTTTTCCTACTCTAAGAAACTTCCTTTTTTTTGGAGAGGTTTTTGTGATAGGGCGCATGCACTCGCCAGAAAGACAGAGAAAAACAGAAACTGAGAAATCACCCCTGCCCTGGGGTGGTGGTGGTGGTGGTGGCCACGCCGCAATCCCTTCTCTCAGGATCTTGGGCACATACGCACATGTGCCCAGTGTGAGTTTAAGCCACCGGGTCTGGGACTCGAACTGTGGTTGACTACATGGCAGTCCAGCAGCATAGCCATTTCGCCAACTGCTGGTCCCTCTAAGAAACTTTCTAAGAGGCCTAGGGAAGTCACATCTATAAACATTAATCTCACTATAACAAACAGCTTTGGCCTAGTGATTGTGGGATACTCTCTATATCCTGTCCTTGGTGTAGTGTTATTAGACACAGAGTAAAGCCTTCTTATCTTTGTTAAACACAGGCATTCTTTTGCTAAATCTAAGTCGTTTGGAAACAAACACTTGTACTTTTAACCAATTATTAACCTAAGAATTTCTAAACCCACCTATAATCTACAAGACCCCTGAGTCCCAAATGTCCCACCTTTTTGGGTCAGGCTAAAGAAAGACTCCTTATGCTGATTTGCAACTTTGTGTCTACAACTCTCAGAACTAAATAAAAAGGGCTTCATCTGAGTACTCTGAAAATACTTCAGTGTTTTCTGGGCCTCATCACTCATATTCATGTTTAGAATAGACCATTTTAATTATTTCTATAGAGCATAGTTATTTCTGTTGACAGTACAAATAGAAAAGGTCCTAAATAATTTTCATCTGAATGACAAAATACATGCCTAATTATTTCTTAAATATCAATTGCCAAGAGGGCACATGTACTCGTTAGAGACAAAAAGAGGAAGAAAGCACCCTCCAATGGTTCATGGTCATGCTACAGTCCCTTCTCCTCCATTTCTCCATCTTATCAGGATGTGAAGCATGCACACAAATGCATCTGGCATGTTTTTCAAACTTCTGGAACCAAGATTCAAACCACGTGGTGTAGGCCTTGTGGGATCCAGCTCCCTTAACCACTAGGCTACAGGACTGACCCAAATACAATACTCTTATTTGGGGAAAAAGAAATCACTAGGGCCAGCAAGTGGTGTAGTGGTCAAGGCGGCTGGATCCCATATGGCTGACTGCACAGTTCAAGTCACAGACCTGACGGCCTGAAAAACATGCCAGGCATATGTGTATGTACCCAAAATCCTGACAGGAGAATGGAGGAAAAAGGATTGTGGTGTGGCCATCTCCCTGACGGGTGCTCTCTCACTTCCTTACCCTGTCGCTCTAGTAAGCACATGCACCGTAAAGCAAATTACAGTAAATAAATAAATGTCCTTTACATTAAAAAGAAAGGGGACCAGCAGGTAGCATGGTGGTTAAGGCGCTGGACACTCCCACATGGCTGACCACAGTTTGAATACCAGACCTGGTGGCTTGCTTTCTCACTTTTCCTCTCTCTCTCTCTGTATCTCTCTCTGTCAAATTAAAATAAATGAATGAATAAATAAAATTAAATAATTATAAAAAAAGAAAGAAATCATTACAAAGCAACAAAAGAAACTGAGAAATGGGAAAAAAATATTAGCTTTCCAAGCTTCAAAATGACAATCACAAGTTGTTTTCTTTTTCGAGCAGCTCGAGTGTGCTTGAAGCAGACAGAGCTCTGCGTGGCTTTTTGCCCCCTTGTTTTCTTCCCTCTTTTAGAAACTATTCTGCTGGCATCTGCCTCAAACTGCCTTATCTACCAGGAAAGAAGGTGCCTGCCTCCCTTTTAGGAATGGAAAAGGTCAGTAGATATGACACAGTGGAGGATAGCACAGCCATAATGCTATGCATGACCGGTGGCACAGGAAATTGAACTGAAGTACAGAGAGTGCTGACCATCTCAACAGTACAGATGCAGCCCTAGTTTTGTTGTTTCTGTTTTGTGTTATTTTTATTATTATTATTTTTCTTACCAATAACTAAAAAACTCAATTAAAATCTCACCATTGAAGCTCCACAAGTTCAGTCACAGCCCATTTTTTCATGCTTAACGATTTTCTCATTAAATGAAGTAATTTCTTACAAATTACACTAATAAAAGTAAGTCCTGCTGGGTGTTTTCTCCCCCTTTCTAAATGCTGCCTTTTCATTGATGTGTTAAATTAAAACCCCAGGCACAAGGCACAGAGTAAATGCAAAGTCTTTATTGTCAGACTCCATTCCTACAGACTATGAGATCTCTCCCATTTTATTTTTGTTTTTATTTCAATTAACTATGAGTCTACTTTGTAGCCAGAGAAGAATGATGTTGAAGGTCTCCTGGCCTTGGCTCATTCTGTAGAACAAAAACAGTAATGTGAACTAATGAGAAACTAGAAAAAGCACATCCAGTTAACCCACTGTGATATAAGCTCACTTTATGTAAGAGAACATTATGACATATCTCTTTAATTCTGAGTGAATAATAGTTTTCATCTTTTTAAATAGCCTGCGTATAAGATCAGATCTGTTCCCAGACCAGTGAACTAATTTTAAGTGTCCTGGCTAATGCGTGGGTTCCATGGCATTGAATGGTCTTATAATATATTTTTTTTATTAAGAATGTCAATCAAGCCATTAAAGATCCATAGAACATGTCCCACAAAGCTTGAAGGTCATCAACTAATATTTACAAGACATCTAGCACTTAACCAAAAATAAAAGAACATGCATTTCTCTCTTTTTTTAATTTTTTGGAGAGGTGTATTTTTTTTTTTTTTTTCCTATAGGGCACGTGTGCTAAAACAGAGAGAGGCAGAGACAGAAAGCAAGAAATCACTCCCCAGGGGGATGGCCACGCCGCAATCCCCTCTCCTCCATTTTCCTCTCAGGATCCTGAGCAGACACGTACAGGCGGCTGGTGTGATTGTAAGCCACCGTGTCCGGGACTCAACTACATGGGAGTCCAATGACATAGCCATTATGCCATCTGGTGGTCCCAGATTGTGCATTTCTGTCTTTTTTTTTGGAGAGATTTTTGCTATAGGGTGCGTGCGCTTGCCAGACAGAGACAGAGAGACAGAAAGTGAGAAATCACCCCCCAGGGGGGATGGTCACGCCGTAATCCCTTCTCCTCCAATCTCCTCTCAGGATCTTGGGCATGCACACACACGCGCCCGGCGTGAGTTTAAGCCAGCAGGTCCGGGACTCGAACCGTAGTTGACTACGTGGGAGTCCAGCGACACAGCCATTATGCTAACAGCTGGTCCCGCAGAATGTACAGTTCTAATGTAATTTTCCCCAATGGCAGAAAGGAGTCATTTGAATTATACAACTGAGACATTATGCTAACTTAAGAAACTAGGGGAAGGGGCATGGTGGCGCCCGCCCTATGGCAAGAAACTAGGGGAAGACTTTCTTATTCAATGAGCAAGTGATTTCTTTGGCTCATTTATGTAATATTTATGCCATATGCCTGAAAGAATGTGTTTGGGGTAGGGCTGAAGGGTAGAGTGAGCAGAGAAAGGGTTTCCAAAATTTCCAGAATTCTAAAACTTGGTAAAGCTTACCAAAATAAAAGTGATACAGACTTAAGAACCTTATCAATCTCAACCTGATCCCATTCTACAATAGATGGGCAGTGGGAGAGAGACAGAATTCAAGATGACAGTGTTTGGTATTGTAGCACTTTAACAGTATCTCCCTAGCGTCATACCTGAGTAGACAGTCATCAAATACAGGACGTAACCAGAAAGAACCAAGTAGCCATAGTAACAGTGTGGCCTAGAGGAAACACTCTGGAAGAGGAAACCAATCTGGCAATGGGATCCAATTAAAAGTTGGTAATTGAATGAAACTGAAATTGATGTAGCAGTTGAAGATGAAGTAAGTGATGAGTCAGTCTCCTCACCAAGAGAAAAACAGGCCATTTTTTCATTGGAGGAGGGAGAGCCAACACTGTGATTTATGATGCCTCAAGAGTTTAAGCCACTCTTCAAAGGTAATTTAGCAGGTATCAGAAAAATTTTTTTTTTTAAAGATTGCTTTTAACTTTATTTACTTGTTTTTTTGTTTTGTTTTGTTTTGTTTTAATTTTATCAGAGAGGGACAGTGTGAGAGAGAGACAGAGAGGGAAAGTGAGAAAGTGAGCTGCCAGGTCTGGGATTCAAACCATGGTCAGCCATGTGGGAGTCCAGCGCCCTTAACCACCATGCCACCTGCCAACCCCAAAGGTATCAGAAATTTTAGAGAAACTATTTTCTATGTGGTCAGTCCTTCCAAAAATGGATAAATAATGATGTCCTGTGTCTATATGACATCTTTCTTATGGGCCCCTCAGTTTCTGCTTTTTTCCCACCCCCCATCTTTTTCTGATTTTATAAATATTTTATAATTTTCTAGAGCTCATAGAAATGTTATATTTCTGTATGTCTTCTTCGATGGGGCTAAGACTTAGGAGCTGATCCAAAAAACCCAAAAAGTAACTTTCTTGGTAAAGTCGTTCTTACTACTTTCTAAGCACTTTGTTAAAACTCGACAATGAAACAAAAGGTATTACTACTACTGGCCAGCAATACTCAGAGAATATAAAAACCGATAGGGGTCATTTTGTCTCACTGTGGTAGATGAGCACTAGCATCGAAGATAATGAATCTTAGTACAATAAAACTACAACCAGCGGGACCAGCAGATGGCATAATGGTTACGTCACTGGACTCCCCCATAGTTGACCATAGTTTGAGTCTCAGACCTGGTGGCTTAAAACTCACGCCTGGTATGTACGCATGCCTTAAATCCTAAGAGGAGAATGGAGGAGAAGGGATTGCAGTGTGGCCATCCTAACTGGGGTGGTGGGGGGGCATGACTTTTTTTTTTCCTTTGGAGAGGCTGGAGAGGTTTTTGCTATAGGGCATGTGCGCTCACCAGAAAGACAGACAGAGAGACAGAAAGCAAGAAATCACCCCCCAGGAGGGATGGCCACACTGCAACCCCTTCTCCTCCATTCTCCTCTCGGGATCTTGGGCACGCACGCACACGTGCCCGGAATGAGTTTAAGCCACCGGTCGGGGACTCAACCCGTGGTTGACTACGTGGGAGTCCAGCAACATAGCCATTACACCAACTGCTGGTCCCTGACTTCTTGCTTGCTGTCTGTCTCTCCAGTGAGTGCATGTGCCCTATAGCAAACATCTCTTTACTCACAGATATATTGGCTCTCAAGTCATGGAAATTTCTTTAGAGTGGGGCTGGAGGGTGAGAGAGAAGAGCGACATTTTTTGTGGAGAGAATTTTTTTTAAAGTAATTATTGAACTTTATTTATTTTTAATTTAACCAGAGAGGGACAGAGTGAGAGAAAGGTGGGGGGGAGTGAAAAAGGAAGCTACCAGGTCAGGGACTCGAACTGTGGTTGGCCATGTGGGAGTCCAGCACCCTTAACCACCATGCCACCTGCCAGAATTTCTTAAGCAATCACACAGAAGAGGGAAGCCAGTGCTATGACGATATTAGCAAGCAACAGTTTTATGATACAAGTATTTTTCACCACTTGACATATATTTTGTTTTTTGTTCGCTTTCTGTGCCTTGCCATAATAACTGGCACATGGTAGGCCAAACACTTGCTAAACAAACAGTCTAGGTCCCACTGGTTTATTCTTTTTTTTCTTTTTTTTTGGAGAGGTTTTTGCTATAGGGCGCATGCGCTCGCCAGACAGACAGAGAGAGACAGAAAGCAAGAAATCACCCCCTGGGGGGATGGCCATGCCGCAATCCCTTCTCAATCCCTTCTCTTCCGTTCTCCTCTCAGGATCTTGAACATGCATGCGCACATGCCCAGCGTGAGTTTTAAGCCACCGGGTCCGGGATGCGAACTGCAGTCGACTACATGGGAGTCCAGTGACATAGCCATTACACTAACTGCTGGTCCCCCCACTGGTTTATTCTAAAAGTCACGAATGAAGATGTCTTTTTGTTGCCTTTTAAAGCTTAAGCTCATATCCTGTGTATTTGGAGCTGGTTGTTACTCAGGAAAGGGGACAATCTGGAACTCTCTTTCTATGGCCAATCCTTCCTTAATTTTACAGAGATGGAAATTGTTAAAATAAATCTCTATAGAAGGGAGAAATACACAAAAAGTTAACAGGCTAGTTATGAGATACAGATGTATGGGGCCAGGAGGTAGCATGGTGATTAAGGTGCTGGATTCCCATCTGGTGACCACAGTTTGAGTCCTGGACCTTGGCAGCTTGAAAATCACAATGGTGTTATCTGTGTAAATGACCAAAATCCCAAGAGAATGGAGGAGAAGGGATTGTGGCATGAACATCACCCCTGGCGGGTGATTTCTCACTTTCCCTCTCTCAATGGCAAAAACTTAAAAAGAAAAAGGATGCAGGTATGTAGGGATGAGACATCATGTCCAACTTTGTTGTGATTATATGTATGCACACATCTGCGGTTGCAGGTGTAGCTTGCTAAGCATGACTTAGCCTTATCCCATCTTATTGTAAACTCTTTTTCTGCTCTCAGTAGAGCTGCTTGATCCCATTAGAAATGGAAGCACTCCCAAAACGTACTGCTTATGGTTATAACCCCAATTTATTATATCCTAAAACAATTAACCGTCTGGATTATAATACAGAGCATTCATAGTGATTAACAGGATTATTTTTATGAAGAGAGAATTAAAATGCAAGATGGAAAATGTGGGCATAAGGGAAGACAATAAAGCAGGATACTTCTACTTTTAAAATTTATATACTACTATCTTATCTTATTATTTGCATTTTTCCAGAAAGCACATATTTACTTAACTAGAGAAGGACTAAGGAATAATAATAATCATCCTGATACATACTAAAGACTGTCAAATAAGCAGACAAAAAACAATCATTTTCTATTTTTAGTGACTTCTAAAGGGAAGACATTTTTCATGGGTTGGCACAAAAAACAATCATTTCTATTTTTAGTGACTTCTAAATGGGAAGACATTTTTCATGGGTTGGCACTTGGTGACACTGAATATTTCTAACATTTCAGTGATCCATTTATCTATTTATTTATTTGTTAGTTTGTCTGTTTAAAGTATATGGTTCAGGAATTCCAAAATTGGGGATCTCCCAAATTTCTGTTATTGATTTTTTATTTAATTTTGGTGCAATTAGAGAATATGTGATAAATGACATCAGCTCTTTAACATATATTAACACAGACTGCTCTGACAAATAACCCACATGACTTTAAAAAGAACATGCTGTTATTAGGTCAAGGGTTCTATAAAATGGCAGTTAGGATAATAAGGGTGATGATTTGTTGAAATCTACCTGTGTTTTATTTTTCCATTTTCTTGTTTTCCATGATGTTTTGAGTACTGAAAGTTACATACCTCGAGACCTTGTGAGTTAGCTAGCAAAACCCTTATTATTTTTGTTTTACCTAGCTAACCTCCCTTGGGTCAAGAGACTCAAATGAATTTCTACTAAGTACCGATAAAGAAAACATTGTCACTTTAGGAATAGACCATATTTTTGGTATTATTGAAGTTTTGAACAGAGATGCATGTACTGTGAGATTATGTTTGTGTTTCAGAATCCTCTGCTTTATGGGGATAAGCTTACTCTACTCAATACAGAAAGAAAAAATCATGTAGATTTCAGGAACCTGTTAAAGTCCAAAGGTAATTAGCTGTAAGAAATAAAAGTCGATTTTAGTAACAATAGGTATTTGATTATATCAAGTCTTAGAACAATGTTTACAGATTTGGGACATTTACAACTATTATCCCCCCCTTTCATTTGTTCATTTTGTACAGTTTTTTTCTCAAGCATGTGTTAGTTTTATCACATTCATTGTCTCATACACTGAAAAGAAACTCTATATGGAACAACTAAGGTTGGGCTACCCATAATTTGCCCTATTTCTAATTACTCTTTGATGGAATATAATGAAGCCAGAAAGACTTATACATTAGAATTATAATGTATGGGATTATAAGGAGTTTAGAATTCACAAACCAAAGGCATGGTTTATCTATAGAAAGTCTGTTTCAAATGCATACATTTTCCTGATGACAGTAGATGAAATAAAATAATTTCTTTTTTTAAAAATGATAGTTTTATTTTATTTTATTTTAAGAATTATTTTATTTAACTTTATTTATTATTAATATCATTATTATTTTTCAGTTTGATCAGAGAGAGACAGAGAGAGAGGAAGTGAGAAAGCAAGTCACCAGGTCCGAGACTTGAACCATGGTCGGCCATGTAGGAGTCCAGAGCCTTTAACCACCATGCCACTTGCCGGCCCCGAAATAAAATAATTTCTAAGGTTTCGTTTATCTCTGCTCTGTAAGGATAGATTAATGTATATAAAGTAAAGGATGTGGTTGAGAATTTGGAAATTTAAAATACACTCCTAAGTAACTTGAGGGTCAATGAACTAATCATAAAAGGCATTAGAAAATATATGATCTGGGGGCCAGCAGGTGGCATGGTGGTTAAAGATGCTGGATTCCCACATGGCTGACTACAGTTCAAGTCCTGGACCTGGTGGCTTGCTTTCTCACTTTCTCTCCCTCTCTCCCTCCCTCTCTCTCTCTCTCTGTCCTTCTCTAATCAAATTAAAAATAAATAAAGTTAAATAAAATTTAAAAAAAAGAAAAAAGAGAAGAAAATATATGATCTGGTGCTGGCAGGTAGTGTGGTGGTTAAGGGCGCTGGACTCCTACATGGCTGACTGCAGTTTGAGTCCCAAACCTAGTGGCTTTTCTTT
>NW_006160055.1:2655568-2668630 GCF_000334495.1 Tupaia belangeri chinensis
AAATAAAAATAAAGTTAAATAAAATAATTCTTTAAAAAAAGAAAAAGAAAATATATGAACTGAATGAAACAGAAAATACGCCATTACAATTATAGTGTGCAGCTAAATGACCGTTTCAGGGGGAAAGTATAGCTTTAAATGCCTATATTAAAGAAAAGAGGCTTTAAATCAGTAATTTAAACTTCCACCCTAAGAAATTAGAAAAAGAAGTTATATCCAAATCAAGCATAACAGAGGGAATAATAAATATCAGAACAGAAACTAGTTAAATTTAAAAAGCATGCTAATGGAGAGAATCAAGAAAATAAAGACTGAGAGTCTGAAAGGTAAAATCTATAAGCTTTCATCTAGACTGATGAACAAAATGAAAAATACAACAGAACCGAAATCACAAATAATGTAGGGGCTGAACTAAAAAATATCAGAGAATGATAATATAAACAAATGTCATACTAAAAAATTCACAAACTTATGATGAAATAAATTCTTACATAGACATAAATTATTAAAACTGATTCAAAAAGAAAAAAATTCTATAAGCTTTCATCTAGACTGATGAACAAAATGAAAAATACAACAGAACCGAAATCACAAATAATGTAGGGGCTGAACTAAAAAATATCAGAGAATGATAATATAAAAAAATGTCATACTAAAAAATTCACAAACTTATGATGAAATAAATTCTTACATAGACATAAATTATTAAAACTGATTCAAAAAGAAATAAATTCAACTAGATGTTTAAGATAAAAAATTGAATTACTTAAAAATAAAAACTTTGCACAAAAAAACCCAGGTCCAGAGGGTTTCACTAGTAAATTCTATCAAATATATAAAGAAATAATACCAATCCTAAAGAGAAGGAAAAGAAATCCCTAACTCATTCTATGAGCCAGTATTTCCGATACCAAAACCAAAGACATCATAAGAAACTACAGACACTTATATGTAGACATTCTAATAGTATATTAGTAAAATAAATCCAGGACATATAAAAAGGATTTTATACTGTGACTAACTGGAATTTATGCCTGGAATATAAGATAGACAAATTGAACATCAATTAAAGTAATATACTATATTAGAAGAAGGATAAAAATCACATGAACAACTCACTGGAAGCAGAAAATACATTTGATAAAACTTAAACACCCATTTACAATGAAAACTCTTAACCAACTAGGAAGGAAACTTCCTCAAGCTGACAAAAGGAATGTGGGAAAAACGTACAACTTACATCATACATATGTTGAAAGACAAAGTATTCCCTCTGATAAGGAACAAAGCAAGATATTCACTCTTATTCTGGTTGACATTATGCTGGAAGTTCCAGCTAGTACAATCAAGAAAAAGAAATTAAAGTCATACAAGTTACAAAGGAAGAGGTAAAACTGTCTTTAGTTGCAGACAACATGATCTTGTACATAGAAAATTCTAAAGAATATTAATAAAAACAAAACAACCTCCCCCCTCAAAAACAACAAAACAAAACAAAACAAAACAAAACAAAACTCAAAGTGGGCCCAGCCATAGTGGCACAGGTAGTAGGGGATCTACTGCATGATGCAGTAGAAGGTTCTGGATTCATGTTCCGGGTCTACCTTAACACATCAGGGCCACCTGTGGATGCATCTATGATCCTATCTGGCTGCAGGGCTGAGAGGAGGATGGCAGTATGAAGACCCTGTGGATGATGACTGTCTCTCTCTCAAGAAATAAACTTTTCAAAAAACCTACTAAAACTAATAACAAGTTTAATAAGATTGCAGGATATGAGATCAATAAACAACAAAAAAGTTATTTCTATATACAAGCAACAAATGATCCAAAAATAAAATTTAATTAAATTCCATACAAAATAGTATGAAAAAGAATAAAATACTTGATAATAAATTTAACAAAAGAAGTGTAAGTCTTGTACACTAAAAATTACAAATCATTCTGGAGACTGTAAATAAGATCGAAATAAATGGAGAAATACTGCACGGTCATGGATCAGAAAACTCAAAATTGTTACAGCGGCAATTCTCCCTTAATTATTCTACATACTCAATGTAATCTCTATCAAAATTCCAGCAGGCTTTCTGTTCCTAAAATTTATATGTGGAAATGCAAAAGGCTCAGAACAGCCAAAACAATTTTAGGAAAAACAAAAGTTAGAATATTTATACTATATGATTTCAAAACTTACAATAGAGTTATTGTAATCAAAATAGTGTATTAGTAAAAAACAGACTTGTATATCAATATGACTAGATTAAACACACAAGAATGAACCCTTAAATTTACATTAATTGATTTTCAACAAAAGTGCTAAGATAATTCAAGAATGGTCTTTCAACAAATAGTGCTGGGACAATTAGTTATCCCCAGATAAAACAAAGAATAACCCCTTATCCAATACCCATACTCACAAACATTAACTAAAAATGGATTATAGACCTGCACAAAACTACTAAGACTTTCAGAAGAAAATATAGAAGAAAATCTTTGGACTTGAGCCAGGAAAAGACTTCTTTCTTTTTTAAGAATTATTTATTTAATTCATTTATTTATTTAAATTTGACCAGAGAGGGACAGAGTGAGTGAGAGAAAGTGAGAAAGCAAGCTGCCAGGTTCAGGACTTGAACCATAGGTGGGCGTGTTGAAGTCCAGCAACCTTAGCCACCACGCCACATGCCAACTCTGCAAACATTTCTTATATATAACACCAAAAAGATAACCCATAAAAGAAAAAATGATAAACTGAACATAATCAAAATTAAAAACTTTACGGACCAGCAGGTGGCATGGTGGTTAAGGCACTGAACTCCCACATGGCCGACTGTGGTTTGAGTCCCAGACCTTGTGGCTTGCTTTCTCTTTCTTTCGTTCTCTCTGTCTCTGGTAAGTGTACATGTCCTGGAGCAAATTAAAATAATAATAATAAGAGTACTATTAAGAAAGATAAACCACAGGCTGGTAGAAAATACTTACGAATCATGTATCTGATAAATTACTTGTATTCAGAGTGTCTAAATATAGAACTCTATCTTTTTTTTTTAAGAGGTTTTTGCCCGAGGGTATGTGTGCTCACCAGAGAGAGAGAGACAGAGACAGTGAGAGGGGAAAATGAGAAATCACCCTTCTCCTGCAGGGATTTCTCCTCCAGGGGTCTTGGGTACGCATGCACAAGCCCCCAGCTGAGTTTTAAGTCACTGGGTCCAGGATTTGAACCACAGTGAGCCATGTGGGAGTCCAGCAATGTAACTGCCATGCCATCTGCTGGCCCTGAACTCTACATATCTCTATAATGAGAGACACTCTTAATTAAAAAACGGTCAAAAAACTCTGAATAGACATTTCACCAAAAAAGATAGATGAATGGCTAATAAGCATTCAACATCATTAGTGCAAATCAAAAGCACAATCAAATGCCAAAACATTGCCAGTAAAATAGCTGTAACTGAAAAGACTGACAACACAAGCATTATCAAATGTGAAGACTCTGAAATCATTACACGTTTCTCATTTTAAAAAGTTGAACATAAACTTCTCGTATGGCCCAGCAATGCCACTCCTACTCAAGAAAAGCAGAAACATACAAAGACTTGTATGCAAATGTTCATAGCACTATTACTGGCAAGAGTCCCAAACTGGAGACCATTCAAATGTCTATAAACCAGTGGATGAGGGACCAGCAGTTAGCATAATGGCTATGTCGCTGGACTCCCATGTAGCCGACCACAGTTCGAATCCCAGACCCGGTGGCTTAAACTCACGCCGGGCACGTGTGTGTGCGTGCCCAAGATCCCAAGAGGAGAAAGGAGGAGAAGGGATTGTGGCGTGGCCATGCCCCATGGGGGGTGATTTCTCGCTTTCTGTCTCTCTGTCTCTCTCTGTCTTTCTGGCGAACGCACGTGCCCTGCAGCAAAAACCTCTCCGAAAAAAGTAAAGAAAAGCAAATAAACAAACAAAAACCAAAAAACCGGTGAATGAATAAACAAAATGTGGCATATCCATACAATGGAATGTTATTCAGCTGTAAAAGGAAAGGAAGTACTGATACATACTACAACATGGATAAACCTCAAAAATGTCATGCTAAGTCAAAGAAGCAAAAGACTGCATACTGACTGATGCCATTTATGTGAAATTTCCTGAAAAAGTAAATCCACAGAAACAGGAAGCGGCTGCATGGGCTTGAGGTAGGAGCAAGAAGAATTTCCTGAAAAAGTAAATCCACAGAAACAGAAAGAGGCTGCATGGGCTAGAGGTAGGAGCAAGAAATACAAACAGGCACAGGAGGTTTGGGGAGGTGAGGGAAATGTTCCTTACTGGGACTGTAGTGGTGACAGTACAACTCAAAATTTACAAGACATCACTGAATTGTACTTACAAGTGCGTTTTATGGAAAATTGTGCTTCGAACACATTTCGAAAAACTGGCAAGAAATAGATGCAGTTTATCTAAAAAATTTGTGGAGTCTTAACCACATATAAAAGGGAGACAATAGATATTTCCATTCTAAGGTAACTAGTAAAGCTCAAACAGTAAATCTAACACTCAATGCCCCAGGAAAACACTACTCCATGTCAAGGATAAGGGAATTATAAAAAGATAGTTCTCACACGAAAAATAGGTCCTGACTCCAATGGTCTACCAGTGAAATACAACAACTAGGAATCCTGAGTGTTATGCTTGAACCTCCATATCACTGAAATATACAGAGATAAAACTAAAAGACTTCAGCCATTTAATCTCACAAGAGAAACAAAAATGGGCCTTTAATCATAGCTACTAACTGGAGATACTTCTCTAACTGCCCACAAGAAAGCTCCCCCCCCTCCAAAAAAAGAGTAAATTTCTCTCCTATTTCCAAGGACATCTCTGCTGGTGATATTGTTAAACCCTGCTGAAACTGCTCTGCATCAGAATCAAACTCTCTGGCCTTTTCTAGCCAAAGAAGCAAGCATGTCATTTTTTTAGTTTTATGAAGCCATGCACAGGTCTCACAGGCTAACTCTACCACCGCACACCCGCCACTTCTTTCTATTCAGTTCTACCACCGCACACCCGCCACTTCTTTCTATGCAGGCACAGTTTTTTGCTTTGGGCTTGCAATTTAAAAGGGGAGGACCAAAATACTTTTTATTACATTTAAGTGGGACTCCAAGCTGTTTCTGGGTTCCTCTTAACACATTTCAGCTGATTAGTGACTTTTTTAACAAACACCTAACATCCTTTCCTAAACATCTTAATTGGTTAAAAGCTTCTGTTGTTTGCCACTAGCAGTCACTTTAAGTCATTGATTAAAGCAGTCTGCACATCAGCACAATCTGCAATCAGTTTCTTTTTTCAACCATCTGGGCTTAAGAAGTAATCTTGAAGACAGCCCAATTCAAGGAGAGCTAAGTGTAATGCCCTGCATCTCAATGATCTGCATGGAAGGAAGACCCAAGGAATTCATATTGAAGGTGAGAGAAAGAACCAGATTGCCAGTACTTAACCAGTCTTTGCCTCACAAATCCTGCTCATGAGCACTTACTGCAAGGGTAAACTCGAACAGTAAGCTGAATAACACAGCCTTTCTCTGAGGCTCCCATGAACTCTGTTTCCATCAGTGGAGACTGTGAGGCATGCTCTGCCTTGCTGCACGGATGGTGGGGGTCATTCATGCAAGCTGATGGTGCCCTGTGTAGGCTTGACAGACCCTGGGCTATCCTACTTGTCCTGATGCTGGCTAAGTGTTCGTGAATTCCACATTTTCAGCCAGAGGGAAAGATACCCTTTCCCTTTTTAATATAAAAAGAAAAAATCTGCATTAGGTTTAAAGCAATCAACTTTACTACACAGCATGAGAAAACAAAAACCCTGGGAAAAAATAGGAACACTGTCACGAATCAATTTAGACTTCTTTTAATGCTCTCAGAAAGAAATCTGAGTGCTCACTGAGAACATAACTATAGCAAACATGCTTTCATTTTTATGCTATCAGTCCTCTCTCTTTCTTAAGGGATAGCCAGGCAACATTTACAAGAGCCATACCCTATAATTAGAGATATTGTGATACAGATTGACAGAGACTTGAAAGGATTTTGGAAGCCAGATAACAATGGATGAAAGCCTTTTAGAAGAGTTGTTGAAAATGAAAACACTTGAAAAATAGTTACATGTTTAGGGTAATCTTTGCTTTCTATATCATCTTTTCTAAAATTTTTTCCTTTTCTTCATTTCAGTGATTTCATTTTCAATATGTGATGAGTTTTATCATATTAAAGTGTGAACTTCAAGGTAGTGTTGTCCCATCTAATGAAATGTATGTATGTATCCAATGAAGAGTTTAAGAAACAGGAGGCCAAGACTTGGCTCTCTGTAATTTGATCCAGTATCTTCCATGTATTTGCAATAATCTGTGGAAAGTCAACTATTACGGCCCTTCGTCCACCCACACGGAAGAGGAACACCACCCGAAGGGCCGTTGATGCATAACCACCACATCAAAGAGCAGCATACCCTTTAGTAGCATACCCTCTACAATTCCAAGTAGTTCAATTTTTGTGTTAGAATGAGACTTGTCTTGATAAATGTGGCATAAGATAAGTCTAGGTCATCAAGTTCTAGAGTTTAACGATTTAAAATTAGTCAAAAAGGAATCCAATGAAAAAGAAGTGTGATATTTGGTAAAAAAAAAAAAAAAGTACAAACTAAATCTGTAAAATCCATAATTGTATATTTTCTCTCTCATGACAATACATTAGTGCTATTATAGGAAAGAACTAAGGAAGTATGTCAAACTGTTTAAAAAACTTCTATAGGGCTGGCAATGTTTAAAATTTGAGTCACTATTTGTATTTAGTATCTTTCTTATAGATATTCAAAGTATTTGGCAGAACTTATTTCTCCTACCAGCACTATATAGACAAAGGCCACATTTTCTAATCTTATCTTTATCTGGTCAGAGCTATGATGGATTACCTAATTCATACCCAAGATTACAGTAAATCAGGGCCAGTTAAAAAAACAAAACACATACACACAAGCACACATGTAGCAAATTTCTCCTAGATCAAAAAACTTAAGGATCCACAGTGTAGGGTTTGATTCATTGCAGAAAAATCACATAATCCCTGTAAAGAAGCTGCCATGCAATTGGGGTAGTGCTATACATACAAAAACAGAACTGAAAAAAAATTGTTTGCTTTGATGAATACCATCTTATTATTGATTGTACCATATTCTACACAATGCTACTGGATTTGGAAATGAGAATTTTAGGAAGTTTCTTTTAAAATGGAAAGGATGTTTTTTTCTTTTGGAGAGGTTTTTGCTATAGGGTGTGTGCGCTCACCAGAAAGATAGAAAGAGAGAAATCACCTCCCAGAGGGGAGGGCCACGCTGCAATCCCTTCTCCTCCATTCTCCTCTCGGGATCTTGGGCTTGTACACACGCGTGCCCGGCGTGAGTTTAAGCCACCTGGTCCAGGCCTCGAACCGTGGTTGGGTACATGGGAGTTCAGTGACATAGCCAATTATGTTAACTGCTAGTCCCAAAAGGATGTTTTTGATCAAAAATAATGAGGTAGGTTAAAGAACAAAGGCAAAAAAATTTCAGAATGAAATGTGATCCAAAGTGAGAAAAAAAAAAGAAAAGATGAAATACTTTAGTAGCCACAGAAAAAATTAATCATCTTCTAATTGAATGAGCCAAGTACACATTACTACTCACATGTACACATATTTAATGCTAAATATCAGCTGCTTGGGTGTCTGTGTCTCTTCTACTTAGGATGTCTTCTCCTGACAGGTTTGTTTTTTTAAACCAGTTGTGCTCTGAATTCAATGTGGTGGAATGAAGTTCTGCCACCCTGTCACTCCGCAGAAGCCTAATATAGAACCTATAATCTAGGAGGGAGAAACAAGGTCCTTGAAAGGGAGACTCATCTCGTTGTAAAGTTATATTCCAGCCACTCATCTGTCTCCATTTAGCTATGTTTTCTGGTTCTAAGGTCCTCGGAGCACCTTTTTGACAAACCAGGGGCATTCAAGTTATTTTACATAATGTCCCATGCTCAGTGGGAATTTACGGATTCAGACAGAACTCAATCACACAGGACTGTTTGCAGGATGATGAAGCTTTTTCTTCTCCAATTTGCTCTTTTTGACCATTTTAGCACTCTTTCTGAGTAAAAACAGGGAAAGGGCAAGCAATTGGAAATCCAGTGTTCCTCCTTAGCAGCTCTGCTGATCAGGTGGGTGGAGAAGAATGTTCCAACAGGTGGTTAAACTCAATTTGAGGAGCCTCTGAGAAGTCTGTAGAACCCACAATTGCAGATGATGGAGCTCAGATGATGGCGAAGAGGCACTGATGAACAGTGTGGGCAGGGAAGCAGTCCTACTGTCACAATTGATGGATGATTCCTATACAGACAGCTGTGTTTGACAATTCCCCTACCGTAAACTTGTGATAGAATGGTGGGGTGGTTATGGGGAAAAAGACCTGAAAAAGTAGGACACCTGACAGAGACTCAAAACCAGCTCATGGAAGCATCATTAGCCAGAAAGTGTTAGTTATCTCCTCTATGCAGATAAACTTAGAACACTAAAACCCAGAAGGTATGAAAATGTGTAGCTGCCTTCCACAGACTGCTGATGTAAAGGGTTAGGATCATGATAGTGAGTCTGACTGCTTCTCTAAGGCATAACAGCAAGTACACCCATACTGTGGTTTATAACAGGAGATGAAATGGCCAGTGTCTAACCAAGGGATAGACAATCTACCAACTTATTTATTGTTGATCACACTTTTTAGCAACCAAATAAAAAAGTAAATATACTGGTCCAGCTGCAGTAGTGCACAGGGAGCACCACTGCTTAGGAGGCTGGAGGCTACGTGGTAGGCCCAGGTTAGGTTGCTGAGCCAACCTGAACACACTGGGCACAGCTGCATATGCCTGTAACCCTCGCTCATGGGGAGGCTGAGATGGGAAGATAGTGAATGACACAGTGAAACCCTGTTAGATATATCTGTATCTGTCTCTCTTCATTTCCCTCTCTGCTCCCCTCTCTCTCATAGGTGAGAAGGTAGATATATAGAAGAAAGGGGAAGGACCACCCTTCACCCTACCCTAAACACAGATCTCACACGGGGATAAAATAGATCACTACCAGAGGCAGCTTAAAATTTAAAAGAAGTTGGGACCAGCAGATGGCATAGTGGTTATGTGGCTGGACTTCCACATAACCAATTGTGGCGCGAGTCTCAGACCCGGTGGCTTGAAACTCATGCCAGGTGCATGTGCATATGTCCAAGATCCTGGGAGAAGGAATTGTGGTGTGGTCATCTCCCCTGGGGGGTGATATCTTACTTTCCCTCCCAGTGTCTCTCTCTCTCTGCCAAGTGCATTAAAGAAGTACTCTTTGGGCTTGCAAGGGAAATGAGCCTTGGTTTGCAAAGGGCATTAGTAAAAAGATGCCCAAGCAAAAGAATAAAGTCAATAAACAGACAATTTCTGGAGCTTAGAGCAAGAAAGGGATAAAAGGGAAGTCAATTAGAACCACAAAGCAGAACTAGTTGCTAACAAGCAGGTGGTCCAATTTTCCGGCAGCTCTCTGGAAAATCTGATCGTGACATCATGGGAGCGCTGTGACTCACCATGTCTTGGAGGTACAGGGAACATCCACTGTCAAAACAGCACCAACGTGCCAAACCTTAAAGTCACATTCATTGTAAAAGGACAGTTTATTCATCAGAAATCCTATAAAGCATTAGGTTTTAGATACATGCAGGAAAGGAGGATGTTAGGACTCAGGAGTAACAGTATGGTCAAGTAGAAAGATCCAGAACTTGAAAAGAGACACAAGTTTGAATCACTGTGATCTGAGGGAAAAATCATCTCTTCTAACTTTACAGAATGGGGTAAATATCTATTGTAACCTATATGCTATCATGGGTCCACTTGCCCTTGGTATTTTCCTAAAGCTACTTCCAATCCCCAATTCTATGGCCAGGGGAAACTGTATTTTCCAAGCCGAAGCAAATTCTCAGAAATTTATTCTCTTATCTCCTCACATTCTGACCTTGCTCCCTCTGTTCTCTGGTGACTTCTCAGCTCTGCCTAAAGCTAGTTCCAATGCCAAACTTTGCCTTTTCATGTTTCCCCAAACAGAGAACTCAAACTCAGCACTGCCAGAGTTTTACTCACAGGATACCTGTGGTACAAGCTAGGAACACACTGTAGAAAGTTGTGTCTGGAACCAGCAGATGGTGTACTGGTTACATCACTGGACTCCCACGACTCCCATGTAGTCAACTGCAGTTACGGTCCCAGACCTGACAGCTTGAGACTCATGCCAGTTGTGTGTGCGTGCATGCCCAAAATCCCAAGTGGAGAATGGAAGAAAAGGGATTGCAGCATGGCCGTCCCCCCCGGGGCTGGGGTGGGGTGGGATTTCTTGTTTTGTCCCTCTGTCTCTGTCTCTCTGGTGAGCACACAGGCCCTATAGCAAAAATCTCTCTCAAAATAAAAATATAAAAAAAAAAAGGAAGGGTGTGTCTGTGCGTGCTCTCACTCACCTCCTCCCCCTGCTTCTGACCTCTCCTCATCAGCTATTCTACTTCTGTGATGCTGAGGAGCTTCCCTCTCCCCTGAAGCACTGGCCAGCCACCAAGCCCAGAGACTCATTCTCTCTCCTAACCACTTATCAAAGTACTTCCTTCAAAAAACAATTTCTCTTTCAGAAAAGGAAGGAAGACCTTGGACTTTGGCTGAGGTAATCCATAATATACAACCAAAGCTAAGGTCTCAATCTTTCTTCTAAAGCTTAACAATCATGATAGACTACAGAGTCCGTTGACTTGTCACAGCGTTCTGCCTGCCTCCTTCAGTCGGGACCTGCAGCCAAACAGGTGCAATGCCGTGAATGTCTCTTTTGAGCACCTTGATAAATCAAAGAAGGAAATTCTAAAGCACTGTTTCCACTAATCTTTCTGGAGATCTGCCACTTAGAATTTTACATTTCCTTCTTCTATTTAGAAAAAGTTTTGTTTTAAACATAAAAGATTTTTTTCCTAAATGGCAGTTCTTGCAGGACAAAAGGCTCTTCCTTTACCTCAAAACACAGAACAGGGCTAGCAGGTAGCACGGTGATTAAACCACTGAACTTCCACATGGCTGACCATAGTTTGAGTCCTGAACCTGGCACGATTTTCAAGCATTTGCACGCATGCCTAAAATTCCAAGAGGAGATTGGAGAAGAAGGGATTGTAGTGTGGCCATCCACCATGGGTGGTGATTTCTCACTCTCTCTCTTTCTTTCTTTCTCTGTCTCTTTCTGGTGAGCACATGTGCTTTGTGGCAAAAACCTCAAAATAAAACACACACAAAACATACATATTCCATTTAGGGGCCAGCAGGTGGTGTACTGGTTAAAACACTAGACTCCCGTGTGGTCGACTGTGGTTTGAGTCCTGGGCCCAGCAACTTGAAACTCATGTGGGATGCGTGTGTATCTGTGCCCAAAATCCCAAGAGGGGAATGGAGGAGAAGGGACTGTAGTGTGACCATCCTCCCTCAGGGAGTGATTTCTCGCTTTCTGTCTTGCTCTGTCTCTCCGGTGAGTGTATGCACCCTATAGCAAAAATCTTTAAATAAATAAATAAAATATATATTCCATTTAAAGACGGCAGACTAGCGGGACCAGCAGTTAGTGTAAAGGCTATGTCGCTGGACTCCCACGTAGTCAACCGTGGTTCGAGTCCCGGACCTGGTGGCTTAAACTCACGCCAGGCGCGAGTGCATGCATGCCCAAGATCCCAAGAGGAGAATGGAGGAGAAGGGATTGCGGCGTGGCCATCCCTCCTGGGGGGTGATTTCCTGCTTTCTGTCTCTATGTCTCTCTCTGTCTGGCGAGCGCACGCGCCCTATAGTGAAAACCTCTCCAAAAAAAAAAAAAAAAGGGAGCAAAAAAAAAGACTGCAGACTAGCAGGAAAATGAAGTTCAGCATCCGAGGAAATTCTCGTGGACGGCCTCTGGTGTTCCTGACACTAGGATTTGGTCTGGTAGACTGTATGCCTGAGCCTCAACTGGTTATGACTGCCTTTGGGCTTCAGCACAGCATGTCCAGGCATCTTGCCAGGATTCCTAGACTCTAAGTAATAAGGTACCTTAACACCCATATGAGGCAGTAGTGCTTTTAGGCATCAAAGAGTCATTTTTTCCCCTAAGATGTTGAGAAAGTCATGTGCAGACATGAGTATAAACACGGAGAGTGGGCAGCTCACAAACAGGCCTGATGCTGGTCAGCAATAACGAATGTAACATTATTTCATACCCAAATCTGCAGGATACACAACTGCCAGTTGCTACCCATACAAGGGTAAATGAACGAGGACCAATAATCAAGTGAATGAACATTGGTCTCAGACCTTTATCCCATTTGTGGAAGTTGTTTTGATTTTAGCCCCAACCTCAATGGAATCCTAAGGTTCTATTTGATAAGATAAATGTAAGGACATAGTTAATTGAAAAAGGATCCAATTTAGGGGCAGCAACAAGCTTTTTGGGAATATCAGAACATAAATTATGTGTCTTGGGCCAACAGGTGGCATAGTGTTTAAGGTCTGGACTCCCACATGGTTGACTGTGTTTCAAGTCCTGGACCTGGTGGCTTGGAAATCATGCTGGGAACATGTCATGTGCCCAAAAGCTCAGGAAGAGAATGAAGAATAAGGGATCTTGGAGTGACCGACCATCTCCCTGGGGAGGTGATTTCTCACTTTCCCCCTCTCTGTCTCTCTCTTGCTAACGTACTCACCTTATGGCAAGAATCTAAAAAAAAAAGAGGGAGACCGACGGATTAATCCTCCCTTTGTTTGAGCAGGTCTGGGCTGAGTTTGCCCTCATGTTCTCATAATGTCGTCTCTGTGGGCCTCCTAACAAGGAGCCTCTACAGAGATGTGCCAGTAGTGATAAACAGTGCAGAAAGCATTACACCAAAAGCTATGGTTACTAATTAATCTGAAAGTTAAAGCAGTTAACCTAATTAAATGCTCTCCCTTAAATACAAAGCCAGTGGCAG
>NW_006160055.1:2668695-2682075 GCF_000334495.1 Tupaia belangeri chinensis
CCAACCTAGAATATACCCAGAGACAATAAACCTACAGGTCACTTCCCATTTTGGCAGCACCCCAGGTAACACAAGATGGCTTACTGTATTAAGTATATTTATATAAAACCAAAGACAAAGAGAAGGCCTTTTCTATTCATTTTCATTTCTCGAGCTTTGTGAAAAGCTAGCAGCCTCCAGTAGCACAACAGTTGCTCTCTATGCCTGCATTCACCTTTCTTTATGTAGAGTGACTTTTTTCAGAGGGCTCAGAAGTATTACAACCCGAGCCATCAGTCAGCCAGCTTGAAGGCGTTATGTGGTACAGGTTATCTATTCACCCTGACACTCAGCCAATTATGAAAGGCAGGAGTCTGCAGAGTGGGCTCTATTTAAAACATATTTGCTCCACTAAGATAGCATCAGAAATAACAGCTTGCGGGGCCAGCAGGTGGCTTAGTGGTTATGTTGCTGGACTCCCTCCTAGCCAACTGTGGTTTGAGTCCTGCACCCAGTAGCTTCAAACTCACGCCGTGTGTGTGTGTGTGTGTGTGTGTGTGTATGCCCAAGATCCCGGGAGGAAAATGGAGAAGGGACTGCAACATGGCCATCCCCCTTGGGGGGTGATTTCTCACTTTTCCTCTCACTGTCTCTTTCTCTCTCTCAGGCAAGCACACACACTCTAAGGCAAAAACTTCTAAAAAAGAAAAAGGATAATAAAAAAGATATAGCAGCTTGATGCTTGATTTGCTGAACTGTGCTTTTTTGGGGAACTCCTACTACTGCCCTCTTGGCACTTTGTACATTACTTAGTTTGGAGAGAATACACAAATATGCCCAAGCTGAATATGCCCTCAAAAAGTCAAAGTAGATATAAAAACACACGCTACAGTGCTTTGTAGGAAAGGTTCCGAGGTGGAACCCTCCGCCACACTGTATGGCACTTTCTGATCATCTGTGTCTTTAACTGCCCGCCTCCATCCTAACACGGCCTAAGTATCTCTCCACTCAGGGGAGAGAGGATAGGGTTCCTATTTATGCCTTTAGCACTAAAGTTTCCAGTTTGCTCTGGTATACCAAGTAGAAAAGCTCTCAAAACAAATATTGTAAGATCATGACACACACCCCCCCTTACTATAAAACATCCAAATCTAATCCAAATTTTAGACATCCAAGTTTTCTGAGCAGTTCTATTGGGGTGAGAAGAAAGGCATGACTTTGGTACTGATATTCTTCCTGGTGTACTTTGCTAATAAGGGCTAAGAATTAAGATTCATTTATGTAAAATAAGGCCATATGAGCAATCTTCAAAAACATAAAACATTAAATATAAAAGATTGAAAGTGTCAAAATATAGTTGGTTCAGGAAAATTCTAAACTTGTGAATCCTAATCTAAAGTCATATTTTAAAAAAACAGATAGAATTGGATTATTTTAAATTTTATGTACTTGAAGAGTAAGGCTTGTATCATTTACTCACTTCCCCCCACACTGATACTATCATTTTGACTAAACAGAATGCTGCAAAGTGGAGCCAATGACAACAACAAAATCTACCAAAAAATACTACAACTGAGGCCCAGCCATGGTGGCATGATGGTCATGCAACACTCTGCAGTGCTAGCAGTCATAAAGATACTGGAGTTCAGTTCCCAGGCCGACCTTAAACAGCAGGTACTCCTGCACACAATCCTGGCTGGATGAGAGGCCAGGGGGCAGCGGGGACCACGGTAGGAGAACCTGTTGTGAGCACTGATCTCTATTGCTCCTGTCCACTTCTCTCTAATCTTCCTCCCTCCCCCCTCGCTTCTTTCTCTCTCTCTCAAGAAAGAAACTTAAAAAGTGCTACTACCACTGGGGTGTTCCATGTTCTAAATAGTACACAGAGGTCTCTATATTCTATATCATACGTTGGGTCAAAAAAGTCCTATTTTCAATGTTTTTCTATGCAAAAATGCTTCATGACTTTTCTGGCAAGCCAATAGATCATTCTCTATAATTCACCTAGAATAATTACTTGAAGAAAAGCAGTAGCATGAGATAGGCTTTTATGATTTATGTTGAGATGACTAGATGAAGCAGTAAATTCATGGGCTAACAATAAATGATGCAACCTCCCTCAGCCCCCTCTCCCCATTGAAAGAGCTCTGCTTACTCTGGTAACATTGCCTTCTGCCAGGCTGGAGACACTAAATGGGGTCTCCCCTTCCTCAGTCTTGCACTTTTTAGCAGTGGGTCCTTCTTCATGGCTAAAAAAAAAAAAAGTTTTTTGTTTTTTTTTCCTCTTAAAACAAGATAAATAATACACAAACAAAAATTGGCAATATGATAAATGTAAACTTATTTTCCAAGAATGAAAAATAAACGGGAACCAGCAGTTAGCGTAAAGGCTATGTCGCTGGACTCCCACGTAGTTGACCGCGGTTCGCGTCCCAGACCTGGTGGCTTAAAACTCACGCCGGGCGCGTGTGCGTGCGTGCCCAAGATCCCGAGAGGAGAATGGAGGAGAAGGGATTGCGGCGTGACCATCCCCCCTGGGGGGTGATTTCTCGCTTTCTGTCTCTAATGTCTCTCTCTGTCTGTCTGGCGAGTGCACACGCCCTATAGTGAAAATCTCTTAAAAAAAAAAAAAAAAACCCAGCAGCAATTAGTCCTTCTTTATCACAGCACACTTCCCCGTCCCAGTCTCAGGGCTCCTGACAGCCCAGCCTAGAGCAGCCCTGGTTTTGTTCCACAGCAGCACAGAAACCATAATTGGCAGTCACACCACAAAGTCTTCACGAAAGATGGAACCACAAGCACAGGTAATGGAAACTTAACATTTAAGTAACAAATCCATTTGCCCTTCAGATATTATTTGCATGCTTCTGTCTCAGAATTGATAGCTATTATCTTCCCAGATACAGAGAAGACCTTTGTGCCTAATAATCTGTCTCCTTCACTGTGGATGTGAGAGCTTTATAAGCTTCTACTTACAACTAGCAGAACTTGCTAGAAAATCCTTAATTAAATATGCAAGAGCTTTCTCTTAGAGAAGCCCTACACTGTGAACAAACACTTCCAAAAGAAAACTTTTCACATGTTCTTTTATAAACCTAATTCTGTTAGGGGCAAAGTGCTAACAGCATCTAGTAGCATCTGTGTGCTGCGGAAGAGATGACTCCAGGAAAGTGTATCGAACATCTTGCCTCGAGTAACATGTTGGCTTTAATAGCCTGCCTTAAAGTCAAAAGGAGGTTAAGTTAATTGCAAAGAAGAATGTCAAATTCAAGACTCTGCCCATAATCTCCTGGAAGCTGCTGAACATAAATACATGAAGATTTTTCTCTCAGAGAAATAATCAATCTGAGGGCAAAAGCAACTGTCACGAAGATCTAGTATTTCTTTTTAAATTTTTAATTCATGAATTAATTTAACTGACAAAATTTGTATACACTGATCACATACAACATGTTTTAAAATATGTATAGGCCATGGAATGGAGAAATCAATATATGCATTGCCTCACATGCCCGATCATTTTCTGTGGTGAGAACACTTAAAATTGACTCTTTTAGCAATTTTTAATACTAGTATTTCTAAACATATGCTCATTTCCTACCCTCTCCACCCCTGAAACCTCAACCTTCGGACAATGAGGATTGGGCAAAGAAAAATAAAGCACAAACTGACATACTCAGTGGTATTTTAATAATGAGTTCCTCTTTCTTACAAGTAAGTGAACAGACTAATGTAATCATTACACCTCCCCTTACATGAATGAGAAGTTTTGTTACTCTTCATCTTTTCCATTGACCACTAACCTTTTTCCCTTTGAGAAACAGAGAGATAGGCAGAACTCAAGAACGACAGGGACCAGGAAACACTAAAGGGGGTTAAGTCATCCAGAGCTCTTTCTTCATAGAATAAAAAATAAGTACACAGAGACTTGATGGTGAACATGAAAAAATGCACAAACTCAAGAATCAAATTCCATTAGGAGTTCATTTTTTTTTAAGGTTTCTGCCATAGGGCACATGTGCTTGCCAGAGAGACAGAGTGAGACAGTGAGAAAGAAAATGAAAATTCACCCCCAGGGTAGATGACCATGCCCTTTTCCTCCATATTTTTCCTGGGATTCTGGGCATACATGCACATGTACCCAGCATGATTTTCAAGCCACCAAGGCTGGGACTCGAACCATAGTTGGCCAGGTGGGAATCCAGCATCTTAACCACTACACCTCATAGAGTTAATTTTTTGATAAAGGTTGCAGACAGCTACTTTAGTTCACCTTTGCCAATTCTCCCCCAAAAGACAGACAACATGGTACTGCTGAAGACTTGGAGACAAAAGACCTGGATTCTAGTCTCAATTTTGCCACTGACCAGCTCTGAAATCTTACACGTTCTTGAAGGTGTACAGTGTGTATCTAGAGTCTAGTTAGTTATGGTCCCTGCTGAGCTTCAGTTTGCTCCTTAGGAAAATAGTATGATGAGAAGGACCATTAGTATATCAACTATTGTCTTCCAAAATATGAACTAGGGGCCAGCAGGTGGCATGGTAATTAAAATGCTGGATTTTCACATGGCAGACTGCAGTTGGAGGCCTGGACCTGGTGGCTTGCTTTCTTACATTCTTTCTCTCTCTCTGGTCAAATAAAAAAATAACAACAACAATAATAATTACAAATAAAATTAAACAATAAATAAAAAAAATTTTAGAGGTTTTCTTTTTGGCCTTAGGGCACGTGTGCTCTCCAGAGAGAGAGAGACAGAGACAGTGAGAGGGAAAGTGAGAAATCACCCCCGAAATCACCCCGGGGAGATAGCCACACCACAATCCTTTCCCCATTCTCCTCTTGGGATCCTGGACATGCCCGCACACACACTTGGTATGAGTTCCAAGCCACTGCATCTGGGACTTGAACCATGGATGGCCATGTGAGTTCTACAATGTAACCACAAGGAGATCTGCTGGCCCCAAATAAATAATTATTATTATTTTAAAAATATTTATCTATTTAACTCCATTTGTAATTATTATTTTTTATTTTGACCAGAAAGAGACAGAGAGAGAAAGGGAAAGTGAGAAAGCAAGCTGCCAGGTCTAGGACTCAAACAGTGGTCAGTCCTGTGGCAATCCTGTGCTTTTAACTACCACACCACCTGCCGGCCTGCAAATAAATGATTCTTTAAAAAAAATACTAACTAACTTATTTACTGGCCTTGAGAAGCATTTACATCTTCTTACAAAGCACTATGAAGAATTTTGTTGGAATACAAAGTTGAATCACACAAAGAATTTCTTAAACGTTTCAAAGTAAGATTTAAATAAGCCAGGGAAAAGAAACACGTGTACCAATTCTAGGTAGGGTGGGTAAAAGCAATCCCAGATGAAAGTAGAAAGTAGTGAAAATTTGACATGGTTAATATCCTCAAGATCAAATAATTTAATAGCATTATTAGGAATTTTGCATATATTAAACTCATAATGTCTGTAAGTGGGAAAGGAAAAAGACTCTCATTCCTAGATTACCTATATGGCACTAAGTTCTAGAACTTAGAAATGATCCACACAAAACATAGCAGATGTACAAATGTTAACAGCTGCTGCACTTAGGAGGTGGGGCCATGGGTAGTTTGTTTCCCCATTTCTCATTTTCTTTCACAAACAGTATGAATTTTATAATTCATTTGCTTGGCTAAACATTTTAATACTTACATGTCAGCTACTACGCTAGACTCTAAACTCTAGATATTCAAAAATTAATACACAATCAACATCTTAAAACATTCAGCTAAATAAACAAGATAAATCTATAAGCACACAACTAACAAAATATCGTGGCAGGCAGCATATTCTTTTCAGAAGATAACAATGAGTTATACTGAGCTGGTGCAAGCTGGGAAGTAGTAAGAGATGAGGCTAAAAAAATATATATAAATTATAGGCATAAAAAATAAGGAAAGAAAATGTTTTTTTCTAGGTGGCTAGATTATGGATAGATGCTTCTTAGCAGGATTTTCTCGATTGTGTAATAGACTTTGAATTTACGCCGAATGGGAAACCATTAAAACAAAGGTTTTTCACCAGTCCAAGAATGGAGTCAAGGAATCTATAAAACTAACTGAAATTATATTCAAAACTTGAAATATTGGTACAGTAGGGCATTTTTGTAGGGAGAGGGTTCAGTTTTTCTTTTCTAATATAAAATAGGTCTATCACAAACACTAAAAGATAAAGAATCACAGCATTAACATTTTTAAGTGAGGAAGTGATGTGATTAGATCTGTTTGTGTGAGACAGTGTATGAGTTTAAATTACTCAGGTAGCAAAACAGATTAGAAAGGGATAAGACTGGAGTGTGGGAAATCAGTTAAGAGGTTATCTCCATAAAGCAGGCTCAAATGAGAAGACGTACATGAAAGGAATGGTAGTGGATGATCCTAATAAGAGCCAACCTTTCTTTTTAGTGCTTACCATGTGCTAAGCCCATTTAAATGAGCTCACTCAGACTTTGCAAGACGCCTGTAAATGAGCTACTATCCACTGCTTTTTACAGATGAGTAAACCAAAATGCAAAAGGGTTTGACCCTTGTCCACAGTACACAGTAAGGGGTGTCAGAACTAATCTTGTATTCTTTTTTCCTTATTCTAAATTACATTTACTTCAGAGAGTATGTGCATTTGCCAGAGAAAAAGTAAGAGTGCGGAGGAGGGAGAGAGGGAGAAAAAAGAGAGAGAGAGCACCCTCCAATGTGGCATGGTCAAACTGCAATCCCTTTCCCCCCATTTCTCCATCTTGTCAAGATTGTGGGCACTAGGGTACATGAACATGGCATATTTTTTAAGCTGTTGTGACCAGGATTCAAGCCACGGTCACATGGGACCCAGTTTCTTTCACACAGCTTTTAACCACTGTACTATGGGGCAACCCTCCCCCCCTCTTTTTTTTTTTTTTTTTTTTTTTAAGTTTTCAAAGTATACTTCTTCCCTGGAGTGAGAGAAAACAAGCAGGACCCCTAACAGCGCCTTGATGCTGTGATCTACTCTCAGCCCTCAGCCAGCTCTGTATCACAGGAAAACACATGCCTGGCTCATTACAGAGGTCTCCAGACTTGAATGGGGGGACTGCCTTGCAGAGTGTCACACTTTACTGCTGGGCCAGTCTGTGACCTAGTCCTGCACTCTTAACCACCTTCCTCTCCAGCCTCCTGAAAGGCAGGTATCTGTTACTGCCATTCCACACAGAGCCACTGGCCAATTTCAACCACAATGAAAGGGAAATGCTTGGGTTTAGGTCCGAATCTGACTCCCAAATCAATGCTATTAGCTACTATACTAACCTGAAATGAAAGGGGTGGACTTGAGGTAAATTATATACAACTCTGCAAATCCATTAGATATGGAAAGCAAAAAGCAAGGGACAACTCCTAGACAATGAGATATCATTCAATGAAATGGAGAATAACAGCATGAGACAGGTCTGGACAGAGCATAGGAGAAAGAGGGCCAGTCCTGTAGCCTAGCGGCTAAGGGATGTGAAGCCCACACAGTCAACTACGTGATTTGAGTTCAGGACCTGGCAGCTTGAAAAATGTGGTGAGGTGTATGTTCCTGTGTGCCCAAAATCCCAATGAGATTTTTCCAGTAAGCCTGGCCTATGGAAGGAAAAATAATAATCTTATTAGTAATTTATAACAGGTAGTGAGTGATTAGAGAGAGCAAGCTAGGGGAATTACTTTATTTTGTCTCAGATGAAAGGTTTGGACCAGCAGATGGTGTAGCGGTTATGTTGCTGGACTCCCACATGGTCAAGTATAGTTCAAGTCCCAAACCTGGTGGCTTGAAACTCACGCCAGGTGCATGTGTATACGTGCCCAAGATCCTGGAAAGAGAAGGGATTGCAGTGTGGTCACCCGCCTAGGCGGCAGATTTCTCATTTTATCTTTCATTATCTCTGTCTCTCCCGTGAACACACACACCCTACGGCAAAAACCTCTAGAAAAATAAAATGTTAACATAAGGAGGAAAGGAGCTGATAGAGGAGCACCTGAAAATACAAAAAGGGGGAAGCAATTATTAGTGGAACTAAGGTACTAGATGCAGAAGGGACCTCAGGTAAAGGCACTAACTTTGGGCAGGATGAGGTACCCTATTCCACTGAAACAATACAGTAAAGGTAGCTGAGAAAAATAGATGCTTTTAGATAAGATGGACCAAAACAATCAAGGTGTTCCCACCTACTAGTCTCTATTTTCTCTATGAAATCATCACTACTATCACTGTTGCCAGGGACATGACCAGGTTTTTTTTTTTTTTTTTTAAATCCTTTACCCAGAAGCACTGTGCTCTTACTAGGTGCTAAGCACTATGCTGTATTCTAGAGAAAACCGTGAGCGGCACATCCTACTCAGTTAACCTCTATGACAACTCTCTGAGACAGATATTCCTGTTGTCCTCATTTACCCATAAAAACATGGAGGATTAGAGAGGGGAAGCACCCTGAACCTAAAGTCACACTACATACCTACGACCCACACCGGCTGACTAGGGACTCTCAAGTCTTAATCAACAGCTAGATGAGAGGCTCTGGTGGGAGGGAGAGGTAGAGATCTTGAAAAAGAAAACTTTGGGGCTTATTCTACGGCACCATGGTATTGGTTGCTCTAGAGAAACCCAATCCCATGGCATCTATGGTTCAAATTCCTGGCCTGATCAGCCAACATGCTAGGCTCACACACAGGTGCTCAAGGTGTGATTAGCTGGAGGACTGGAGGAGGGGGATCGTGGTACGACCAGACCTATGGCGGGTAATCTCTATCTCTACCTTGTTTACGTGTGCAGTGCTTTATCATAAATAAAGAAAAAAAATTTTTAAAAAAGAACAGAAAACTTTAGACTATCTGCACAGAAGCAAAAAGAAATCAACAGCACATATGTGTTAGCTGCACAAGGGCTAGACTTCAAATGTCCTCATTCTCATGCAAATTCGCTATGAAGAGATAACATTTTCTTTTAAAAGTGTATGTCAACATTAAGGGAAGCAATGCTTTTATATGATAAGAGTAATAACTAGTACATTTTAGACTACAACATCAAGTGGTCTCTTATCTTCTTGAGATGAAGAAACCACTTCCAACACCAGATATTCAATAAATCCAAGACACATAGCAGACCTTCAAAAATGTTCAATATTATAATTGATAATGATATTAGTACTGCTTTGGGTTTGGACTCCTGCCTTCTCTCCAGACAACTCAAAGTACTCTAGTATCTGTGACTTCATTGTTAGAGTATCTCCTGGATTGAGGCTATTTTTAGATGGAGATAATCTCATAAAGGTAAAATTATTTAACCAAAATTAGATTAAGAGTGACAAAGCTGGGCACCAGCAGTTAGCATAATGGCTATGTCGCTGGACTCCCATGTAGTCGACCGCGGTTCAAGTCCTGGACCCGGTGGCTTAAAACTCACGCTGGGTGCGTGTGCGTGCGTGCCCAAGATCCTGAGAGGAGAATGTAGGAGAAGGGATTGCGGCGTGGCCATCCCCCCTGGGGGGTGATTTCCTGCTTTCTGTCTCTTTGTCTCTCTCTGGCGAGCCCTATAGCTACAAAAACCCCTAAAAAAAAAAAAAAAAAAAAAAAAGAGTGACAAAGGTGGAATGAAAATTAGTAATTCCCAGCTCAGGACTTTGTCTTAGGTACTTGTGAGTTGTCACCTGCCCATTCCTCAGTCTCAGCCCCTCACCCCTCCATTGGAACTATATTCTCTGCATACGGGGATGCTGAATAGCCACAAAAACACAGCTGTTTGACTTTTTTCCCCCTGAGGGAAACTACCTCTAAAGCTGATTGGGGCCTTACCATAAAAACTGAGAGTTTTAAAAACCTTGCAGAGAGACTGAGTCATTCTTCTTAAATACAAGACGTGCTTAGTAAGTACTTGCTAAATGCATCATTTCTGTAGTTCTTAAAAACTAAGGTTTCTGAGCAGCAAGGGTAGAGAATAGGAGTGTGAGTAGGTGTGTGTGAATGAGATCATTCTTGGGCCCCATGCTACTCGGCTGTGTCGCAATTATGGGAGCAGAGAAGTCCAGCACAACAAGCTTCCGGACAGGACAGAACAGACCGCCGGTGGCAGGACTAGAGCTGAAGGTGTAATCACAGCAGAGATCAGGTCACAGAGCAGCAGCCTCCCTGGTCTCTGTGGTGTGTTTTTTTAAACAGCTAATTTACATTTTAATCAAATGGAGGAGGGGAACCGGCCCATTTCTTTCCCACAACACCAGAAGATAATCAAGCTCACAAACTGGAGCTTTAATACAGAGAGGGAGGAGGCCTGTGATTGCAGTGAGACTAGAGCAAGGTGTTATGAGGAGAAAAGCTGCAGACTTTTATTGTACTCTTTCAAAATATGAAGCCAGAGACCTATATGCAGTTGAGGAGAGCAGAAAGAAAGTGCATTTTTAGGGAAGTCTTCCTGTGTAGAAGGCATGCTAGACTACAATGTAAACCTCTCAAATATGTGCTAGAAAAGTACAATAGGATCTGTTAAATGTATGTTTTTCCCCCAATTCTAACAAATTTAAAGGTGTAAATCTCTAGAAAGCCATAGAAAACTCACAACATCCTATTCAATTTGGATAATTCACTACATTAACAATTCACAGAAATCTGTGAAGATTTCTGGAAACTACTCAATATGCCTCTGCTATACTTTGTCAGCTTTGGGGAGATCATCAAAAGGAAAGAGAAGTCATAGTACAGGGGCCAGCATGTGGTAGATTTCACTGGACTTGCACATGGCTGATCATGGTTTTAAATCTTAGACCTGGTGGCTTGAAAATCATGTCGGGCATGTGAGTGTGCATGCCCAAGATCCTGGGAGGAAAACGGAACAGAAGGGACTGCGGTATGGCCATCCTCCCGGGGTGGGGGGGAAGGGGGGTGATTTCACAATTTCCCTCTCACTGTCTCTCCTGTGAGGGCACATGCCCTAAGGCAAAAACCTCTTAAAAAAGTTGGAAAAAAAAAATCAGTCTAAAACTGTATCTGAAGGGGCCAGAAGATGGCATAGTGGTTAAAGTGCTGGATTCCCACATGGCTGACTGCAGTTCCAGTCCTGGACCTGGCGGCTTTAAAATCATGCCAGGTACATGTGCATGCATGCCCAGAGTTCCAGGAGAATGGAGGAGAAAGGATTGTGGAGTAGCCATTCCCCCTTGGGAGTGATTTCTCACTTTCCCCCTTCTCTCTGTCTCTGTCTCTCTGGTGAGTGCATGTGCCCTATGGCAAAAACCTTAAAAAAAATGCAGCCTGAACAATTGAATAAATTGTTTAGGTTTGAGGAAAAAAGTCATCAATAGCCAGTTTTCCTCAACCTGACAAAATTAATGTTATGTACCCAAAAGATTCCGGATAATCAGGAATAATTTCTTCAGGTTTATTTTTGTTTTGGATAGAAATTGAAACAGATTTTCAATAGAATCTGATAAGGGGGAAAGACTGAACAGCATCCTATAAGCTTGATTTAAGGATCAAACGAAAAGCACTTTGCAATCCTTAAGCAACAAATACCTCCCTAATGGCACAGCCAAGTACATCACTGACATACTAACAGAACAGCTAAGGAAGGGCTGAATTTTTCCCTCTCCTCACTTTTCCTTCCAAAATCTCACCAGTGTTCTGAACACCTAACCTTCCCAATGAAAAAATTTTTAAAATAAGTAAATAAGTAAACTCATTCCAATTCTCTCCTCTCATCCCCAGGCTTTACCCTTAAAAAATGGTAAAATTTAGTTTAGATACTCAAAAACTTTCTTTTAGTGTCTCTATGTATAATTAATCAAAAATTTGATGCTGATCAAAATGTCAACAACCCAGAGGTAGCTCTAAATCCCAGGTGAACAGCAGGGACAAGATGTGATTGTAACACACAGATATGAGAAGCCAGTCTTTCAATGTGAGGGTCAAATATCAAAAGGTTTCTTCCTTACACCTTAGAAATTCCACAGACCCCCTACACAACACGTCAATTCCAGAACTGCTCCAAGACTATCCCCACATTAAATGCAACTACACAGAGTACTTACTTGTCTTGGAAAATGTCCTGAGCAGTTACTTGATCCTTTGTCTTGACAGCTTCCGTCAGAGGGAAAAGGGTCTTTATCTTAGAGAGAGAATCCTGACATTTTGCTGTCACCTCAGCAGGGGGATCCAACATAGTTACAATATGCTGCGGAATTGGGGGCAGAGGCTCCTGGGGATGGAAAGCTCTGTACAGCAGACACTGTTGAAAAAGGTATAAAAATTTTAATATAGATAGAGAAATCATATGTGGCTTCTTTACATTTTCTGATCAGGGATCTTCCATCCTTTTGGGAAGGGCTATGTGATTTATACTACATATAAAAGACAGCAAAGAAGGTTGGCCCAGAGCCACTTTTGTTACCAAGACATTAATAAGGTTGAAAATCAATTGTAGGGCCAATCCAACAGTATAGTGATTAAGGAGCTAATCCCACATGGCTAACCATGGTTCAAATCCTGGCCTGGCGACTTGAAAAACACACAGGGCATGTGTGTGTGCATACCCTAAATCGCACCAGGATGAAGAAATGGAGCAGAAGGGATTGTGGCAAGTCCATGCCCATTAAGCTTTCTCCCTCTCTCTGATGAGTGCATGTACCCTCTAGCACTTACAAATAAATAAATATAAATAAATAAATAAATAAATAAATAAATAAATAAATAAATAAATAAAAATAACTGTAAAGACATATCCCAGTTTAGACCTCCTGGGAAGGAGCTTTATTTTATTTTTAAAAAGTCACTATTTTAACTATTTGGGAGAATACACAAAGTTCCCTATAACACGTAATTCCAAGAGTTTCTGACAATCTGGGATTATAACTTTTTCATTATTATCCCTTAATCATACTGTGGGTTTCTCTCTCACTTAATCCTAGACAATAAAGTACGGTGGTTAAAGAGGAGATCCCATGCTCAGTGAGTGCCAGAAACTCATGTGAAGAGGTGAGGACACTGAGCTGTCTCCCAGCTCCTGAGAGTGCTGAGCTCTTATTTTTCTCTACAAGTCTGCCTACCCTTCCCCAGCCCCATGATCATTCCAGCTCCAGCACCACCACTTCTTTCCCGGCCTGCCAGAATCACCTGCCAATACTCTCTCAGCATTTGCCTTCACTGTTCTACCGCAGATCAAGTCACCTGAGCACGAGCTCTTCACCCATCCAAGGAAGTCCTCCTACATGAGGTGGCCCTGATGCCTCCTTCATCTCATGGCCTGCCACTCTCCTCACTGACAACCCCGCTGCTGGGCTCCTCCTGGTTCCATCACATGCTAAAGATATTTGCGTCCCTGGTTCTGGGCTTACCGCTCCCTTTGTCCCTCTGTCTT
>NW_006160055.1:2682106-2684647 GCF_000334495.1 Tupaia belangeri chinensis
CCCAACAGAGTTGGGTCTTTATATCATTCTGGCCTTTGCTCAAATATTATCTCTTTGGAAAGGCTTTCCTTAACACTGTATACGAAGAGGAAGCGGCCCTGCTACCCTCATCTTATCACTCCATCATTTTCTACCATTTTACCTATTTTATTATTTTTACAGTTATCATTATCTAAAATTATATTATTGATTTCTTAGTTTACTTATTATCTAACCCTCACTTAACGGAAGTAGAGATCCTGCCTTGCTTATTTCTGGATCCCAAGCACCAAAGTGTCTGGTATATAATAAACACCTCACAGAAACCCTGGTTGGGGGAATAAAGGGCTCCTTCTTGGGGCTCTC
Source organism: Tupaia belangeri chinensis (assembly GCF_000334495.1). Taxonomy (NCBI): domain Eukaryota; kingdom Metazoa; phylum Chordata; class Mammalia; order Scandentia; family Tupaiidae; genus Tupaia; species Tupaia belangeri. The sequence goes on from NW_006160055.1 coordinate 2,682,452, forward strand.
GTGGAGAAAGAGGTAGCTGGAAGCAGCAAGAGTAGAAACCTGGACAGCAAGCCACTGCCACTCAGCACCTGTGCTACCTCCAGTCTACTGGGCTGGGCTTGGCAGTACTCACTACTGCCCAGAAAGGTAAGTGCTCTAACAGGAGTACAGGAAGGTGAGCGATAAGGGCTGCCCCCCTAAGTCAGCTTCAGTGGAGCAAATCTCACATGGTGATCATAGTTCATCTGCTGGTCCTGACTGCTTGAAAAAAACATGCTGGATGCGTGAGCGTTCATGCCCAAAACCCTGATAAGAAAGAGGAATGGAGTAAAAAAAAGATTGTGATGTGACCAGGCCCCACTGGAGGGTGCTTTCTCTCTCTCTCTAGTGAGTGTACTCATTCTCTGTCAGGAAAAGCAAAAAAAAAAAAAAAAAAAAAAAAAAAAACCCTGTATAAGGACTCTTAAAAAATTAATAGAAAATGCACATGATGGAAAAAAAAGGGAAGATAAGTGGTCAGATGAAATGCCATGAAGGAAAAAGGAAAGCAAACCAAACCATCATTTTGTTGATGTTTTCCTCTCCTCATTAGAGATTAATTCCCAAATTAGGCTGGAGAATAAGGATTCAACTATTCCCACTTACTTCTACAATATAGCAATTTTGAAGGAGAAAAACCCAATAATTTTGAAGAAATAGACTGATTTTAAATTGAATAGCACCAGCAATCTTAACCAAACTATTATTTCAGATTACAAAGTATATCTGTTCTATCCCATGGATTGTTTTCCTACAGATGGAGACTTCCATATGGCTGAAGAGTATCCTAGTGAAGAAAATATAAGCCAGAAGCTTCCGTACTTAAAAAAAAAAAAAAAGAACTCAGACTTAATGGTGAATATCTAGGTATCAATATCCTAAAAAGTCAGAAAACAAGGTAAGATGCCAGTACCAATCTCCACTAGAAAGCCCATATGCTGCCCCCACCCTTTCAATATACCCACTGTAACACCCTTCTCCATAGCATATTGATTTGTTTCAGAGTTTGACTTCGGTTTTCCTCTTTCCTAACTACTTGGCTTTCCCTTGAGCACTAATAAAATCAGGTCTACTTAATGTAAAGCGAAAGAGGAAACCAAAATGATCCCAAACCATGGGAATGGACCCCCAGCCTTCATGTGCATACTCCTTAACTCACAGTGCTTCTTGTCAGTTCACTAAAACAGCTTGGAATGTCTTAAAAGATGTGAGCAGTAATCAGAACTCCAACATGGCAGAATATCTCTCATATACCCTTTCCTACCTGCAGCATCCTATTAACATTTTCTTGGAAAAGAACTAAAACAACTAATAACCATCCAACCCTGCATTCCTACTGAAAAACATTCCGGAGTTTCAGTGTATGTAAGCCCCACAGAAACAGCCAGTGCAGTGGAGGTTTAAGGTGGCTGAAGTCCACATGGCAGACTACACAGTTCGAGTCCTGGACCTGTTGGCTTAAAAAACATGCCGGGGGTGTGTGTGTGCATGTCCAAAATCCCGAGATCCCGAAATGAGAGTGGAAAAAGGACTGAAACGCAGCCATCCCCCTAAGGGATGGTTTCTCACTCTTTCTCTCTTTCTTTCTCTGTCCCTCTCTCTCCAACAAGCAATATGCCTTGTAGCAAAAGAAAGAAAGAACGAAAGGAAGAAAAAAAGAGAAGGAAAGAAAGGAAGAAGGGAGGGAGGAAAGGAAGAAAAGAAGAACGAAAGAGAGAAAGCAACCAAGAAAGCAAACAAACCCCAGGCAATTCTTTTGAACTACATCATCACCCCTAAGTCAATAACAGAGAATTTAGAAGAGGTGTTCCGAAGCAACAACTTTACCCTTTTATTTTCTCAAAGGTCACATTTTAGATAGATAAAGCTAAGTTGGATACTCATAAAATTCATTCAAACAAAAATCCCAATTCATTTCTTAAAAACAGGATTATGAGAAATTGACATTTTTTAGTAGCTGGGAAGGTGAGATCACAGTCCTTAGTCTATTTATTTCTCTTTTAAACAACCATTACTTCTTGATGTGATTTTTGCAATTCAAAAAGTATTAGATGGGACCAGCAGTTAGTGTAATGGCTATGTTGCTGGACTCCCACGTAGTCAACTGCGGTTCGCGTCCTGGACCCGGTGGCTTAAACTTACGCCGGGTGTGTGTGAGTGCGTGCCCAAGATCCTGAG
>NW_006160055.1:2684676-2697773 GCF_000334495.1 Tupaia belangeri chinensis
AATGGGGGTGAAGGGGTTTGTGGCGTGGCCTCCCCCCGGGGGGGGGGGTGATTTCTCACTTTCTGTCTCTCTCTGTCTGGTGAGCGCACGCGCCCTATAGCAAAAACCTGTCCAAAAAAATAATAATAATAATATTAGAGAGGCCGGCAGGTGGCATCATGATTAAGAGCTCCCACATGGCCAACCATGGTTCGAGTCCTAGACTTTGCTGCTTGCCTTTTCACTTTCTCTCTCTCACTCTGTCCTGCTCTGGTCAAATAAAAATAAAATAAAATAAATTAATTAAATAAATACAGTTAAAATAAAAAATAATTCTTTCAAAAATATTAGAAGAAAAAACTACAGGACACATGGCTAGCTCAGAGGCCACTAATAGACTGATTTTAGCAACACCATATCAATTAAAGGCAGTTTTAACTGTACATTAGAAAACATACATTTTTCAGTTATTTCCTTCTAAAATTAGAATTAAATGGATTCTCTTGCCAACAAACTGATTATTATTTTTTTATAATAGACATTTACTTAAAGTAATACACTTGCCGACCAAATTATTTTTAAATTAAATTTTTCAGGTTCGACCCCCACTTCATAAAAATACTTTAAGAGCAACTGCATCCATGACTGCAATCTAATTACTTCTTTGTCCACTCTTCTCTCTCTTTTCTTTCCTGAATAACCTCTTTCAGATATGGTTCAAGGTAGAAATGATCCTCCTCGTATTTTGTCCACTGCTCTTTTTTTTTTGGAGAGATTTTCACTGTAGGGCGCGTGCGCTCGCCAGACAGACAGAGAGAGACATAGAGAAAGAAAGCGAGAAATCACCCCCCAGGGGGGATGGTCACGCCGCAATCCCTTCTCCTCCATTCTCCTCTCGGGATCTTGGGCACGCACGCACACGCGCCCGGCGTGAGTTTTAAGCCACCAGGTCCGGGAAACGAACCGCGGTAGACTACGTGGGAGTCCAGCGACATAGCCATTACGCTAACTGCTGGTTCCCTGTCCACTGCTCTTTAGGCAAGATCTGCTGCCTCACGGTCAGACCCAGGGCTCTCTTAATGTGAAACATCCTGTCATTATAAAGGTTCTCAGGAAGTCTTCTTATGGCTTCCTTCACATCTTCATTCTCGTATATCTTATCATCTTGCATTAACTCCAGTTTATTGAATCCTGCAGCACTGAAATACCACTTTCGAATACCATCCAGCCACCGACCTGATGCTGAAACGGCCGGCCTGCTCGCCATTTTGACCCGAGAGCCAACAAACTGATTATTAAGGTCTTCTTCCTCCCAGCTCATCCAAAAGGAAGATTTTCTGGGTCCCATGTCCTCCCGTGACTTACTGTGACCTCTCCCTTGCCCTTCATCAGGAAAGCTTTCTCCTCCAGGCATTCTGGCTTTCTCCCCATTCCTCAGCTGACAGTGCATCTCCAAAGGGTCAAAGACTTACTAACCACTACTTCCAAAGGCCCTTTCGTCTGCTCACCTCTAACTCACCAACTAGAAGCATCCAACTAGGACTCTTTCCTTCTAGACACACTTCTCTTATTACTCTCTGCCTCTCAAGGTGTCAGTTTCTCCCAGCTTTGTCTACCTGTCAAAGGGGATAGAGGTAGGAGGATTTGGTTTTGTTTTTTAATAGCTTTACTATTTTTTTTTGGAGAGGTTTTTGCTACGGGGCGCATGCCCTCACCAGAGAGACAGAGAGAAAGAAAGCGAGAAATCACTCCCCAGGGGGATGGCCACGCCACAATCCCTTCTCCTCTGTCTCCTCTCGGGATCTTGGGCACGCATGCACACGTGCCCGGCATGAGTTTTAAGCCACTGGGTCCGGGACACGAACCGCGTTTAACTACATAGGAGTTCAGCGACATAGCCATTACGCTAACTGTTGGTCCCAATAGCTTTACCTTTTATACCTGTCTCTAATTATTTACCTACATGTTGGGGTTCAGTACTTTATTCTCTTTCCATCTCACTCCACATGTTCTCCCAGGCAGTTTCATTCACTTCTCTTTTTATATAAATAGGAATCTACTAAATCTAAATATGCGAGGACTTCTAAAAATTCATAGAAAACTGGAATTAAAGTATGATTTTATTTTGGTGCAAGAAATTTTGAAATCCACGCACAGATTTTTTTAATGCACCTTTTCCGTGAACTTTCTGAAAACTGGTACTGAGATCCGACTTTTCTTCTGCGCCCTGCACTCTGTTTCCCTCACTGAGTGTCTGTACTGGGCTAACCAACAGGCAACTCAAACTCAACACTCGTGAGAGTAAATAAACTTCTTTTTCCAGCTGCTCATTCTATATTCTTTATCACAATTAATGGTGACATTCTCCTTTGAGTCAGCCAAGCTAGGATCCTGTTATCTTCAATTCCTCTCAATTTCTCACAAACTACCATTCAGTATCTCAAGTTCTATCTACTCTACCTTCTAAACACCTCAAGACTCTATTCTCCTCTGTACCACTGCTTCAACTCAAGCCCTTAGGTGGGCCACTATGGGTTTCCTATCTAGTCTCCAATCCACCGCTTATGCTGCCACCAGCGCTATTTTCAAAATATCATGTCACCCACTTGCTGACAAAAATCCTTCAATGATTACTCACTGCTGTAAAATCCAAACTACTGAATGGGTGTACAAGGTTCTTCTGGGTACCCTTTTTCCCTGTCATCTCATCTATCATTTTCCCACACATCACACTCCATATATTTTTATGCCTTTGCATATGTTTCTTTTGCCTGGCATGGCCCTGCCTTGTCACACATCCCCTTTTTTGTTTCAGAACTCTGGCCCAATGTCAATTCTTCAGTGACACCTTCCTTAAGTCACCCACTTGCATGAATCGTTTTCCTCTTATTCCTATGGTATCTTCCACCACTGTTGTAACTACTGGTTTTAGATCTCTGTATGCCTCTCATTTCTCTACTGAGGCCTTTGAAATTAGTGAGCTTATAGTTATCTTTAACATATGGTACATTGTTATTACTTGACAAATATTTGTTTTAAAAAAGGGCAAATTCAAAATAAAAAAGGGACCAGCAGTTAGCATAATGGCTCTGTCGCTGGACTCCCATGTAGTCGACCGCGGTTTGCGTCCCAGACCCTGTGGCTTAAAACTCACGCTGGGTGCGTGTGTGTGCGTGCCCAAAATCCCGAGAGGAGAACGGAGGAGAAGGGTTTGCAGCATGGCCATCCCCCCTGGGAGGTGATTTCTCACTTTCTGTCTCTCTGTCTCTCTCTGTCTGTCTGGCGAGCGCACGCACCCTCAAAAACCTCTCAAAAAAAAAAAAAGGCAAATTCAAAATTCAATTTATATACACATTAAAGATGATATTTCTTTATACAGATAAACCATGTCAAAAACTCCCCCCCCCCAATTAAAACCAAAATAGGTAAGTTATAAAAATCAAATTATCAGAGAACCAGCAGATGGTTGTAATGGTTATGTCACTGGCTTCCAAATGCGGTTCGAGGTCCAGACCTAGTGGCTTGAAACTCATGCTAGGTACTTATATGTGCGTGCCCAGAATCCTAAGAGGAGAATGGAGGAGAGAGGACTGTGGCATGGCTAACCCCTATGGGGGTGATTTCTCCCTTTCTGTCTCTTGTCTCTCTGACGAGCACACCTGCCCTATAGCAAAAATTCTCTCTCTCTCTCAAAAAAAAAAAGTTATCAGTGCTTGTAGCTTTCTAAAACAAAAAGACTATATCTTTGAGCTTGTTTTTGTTCACTATTCCAACATTTGTGGAAGATAACTAGTTTCTCTTTATTTCTACAGTAATCTGTTTTGACAAGCTTTCTATATGGTCTGCTCCTTCCCTACAAATAGCACCACAGGCCTCAAGACTTCAAGTTCACTTGTCAAAAATACCAAAGGAGAGCTAGCAGGTCGCATGGTGGTTAAAGCACTGGGCTCCCACATGGCTAATCTTGGTTTGAGTCCCAGACCTATAGCTTACTCTTTCACTTTCTCCTTCTCTCTCTCTGGTGAGTACTCATGTTCTACAGCAAATTAAATAATAATAATAGTAAATCAAACCATATAAATAATTGTTTAAAAATAAAACCCAAAAACCAAAGGATTCTTTTTTTTTAAGAGAGTTTTTTGCTTTCGGGTATGTGCATTTGCTAGAGAGACAAAGAGACAGAAAGTGAGAAATCATCTCCCGAGGGGATGGCCACAGCAGAATCCTGTCTCCTCTATTCTCCTCTTGGGATCTTGGGCATGCACACACACATTCCCGGCATGCATTTAAGCCACTGGGTTCGAGATTCAAACTGAACCCCAGTCAACTATGTGAGAGTCTTGCAATGTAACCATTATGCCATCTGCTGGTCCGACCAAAGGATTCTTTATTGGTAATTTATGTGGTTACACTTAGAAGCCTAAAATATCCACTGAGTTGGGCCTTTACATTTTAAACTTTATATTTCTTTTCTTTGTTTTTTTTTTTTTTTTTCTGTAGAGAGATTTTTGTTATAGGGCATGTGTGCTTGCCACAGAGACAGAAAACAAGAAATCACCCACTAGGGGGAATGGCCATACTACAAACCATTCTCCTCCATACTCCTCTCAGGATTTTAGGCACACATGCACACACACCTGGCCTCAGTTTCAAGCCTCCAGGTCTGGGACTTGAACCGCAGTTGGCCATGTGAGAGTTGAGAAATGTAACCATTACTTCATCTGCTGGTTCCTAAGTTTATATATATATATTTTTTGGGGGGGGGGGGAGAGATTTTCACTGTAGGGCACGTGCGCTCGCCAGACAGACAGAGAGAGACATAGAGACAGAAAGCGAGAAATCACCCCCCAGGGGGTATGGTCACGCCGCAATCCCTTCTCCTCCATTTTCCTCTCGGGATCTTGGGCACGCACGCACACGCACCCGGCATGAGTTTTAAGCCACAGGGTCCGGGACACGAACCGCGGTCGACTTCGTGGGAGTCCAGCAACATAGCCATTACGCTAACTGCTGGTTCCCCAGCTTATATTTTTGATATTATAACAAAACATGCTTTTTCACAACTGTAAAGAATAAGAAGCAAACAAAAAACCCAAAAACAACAGGTAATTGCTCTCAAGTGAGGATCTTTCAAATCACAGTGGCCCCAATTTGGATGTGAGGTAGTTAAAGATGTTTTGTGAGGTGAGTCAGAAATAGAATCCGTGTCTCTCCATCATCCCCAAGTCCTGCAATTCCGCTAAGAATGGGCCCACCACTTCTCTGTGGGGGAAGTTTGATCAAAAAAGCTATTTGTGTTTCGTCCTGTATCTTCAGATTTTTTTTTGCATAGAGTGCATGTGTTTGCCAGTAAGAGACAGAGAAAGAGAGAGAAAGCGAGAAATCACTTCCCTAGGAGTGATGGCCATGCTGCCATCCCGTCTCCTCCTTCTTCCCCTTGGGATTTTGGGCATGTATGCACATGTACTTGGCATGTTTCCCAAGCCAGCAGGTCTGGGAATTGAACCATCAAGTCAGTCATGTAGGACCCAGTACCAAAACTACCACTCCACCAGCTGGCCCCATGACTTCTGGTTTTCTTTTTCAGTTTTTGAATGTCACAGAAGCCTGTGGCCTGCTGTTATGAACTTATTCTATCAACTTGTCTTAATTCCAAAAAACAAACAAACAAACAGACAAATGAAAAGCAAAGTCTTATTCACATAAAATATAGGAGAAAATCCTGGAAAAACATACTAGAATAATCTTTTTATTAAGCCCTCCTGTATTTTTTAAAAACTAGTCTTTTCTGAAAAAGAAAAATAAACAGGGAACCAGCAGTTAGCGTAATGGCTATGTCGCTGGACTCCCACGTAGTCGACCGCGGTTCGTGTCCCGGACCCAGTGGCTTAAAACTCACGCCGGGCGTGTGTGCGTGCGTGCCCAAGATCCCGAGAGGAGAATGGAGGAGAAGGGATTGAGGCGTGACCATCCCCCCTGGGGGGTGATTTCTCGCTTTCTGTCTCTATGTCTCTGTCTGTCTGGCGAGCGCACGCGCCCTACAGTGAAAATCTCTCCAAAAAAAAAAAGAAAAATAAACAAATAAGTAACACTGTAGCTTTACTTTTCTAAGAAATCAAAATATTTTATGTTAGAAGTAAGAAGAGGAAGATATTAGTCTCCCATTGCATAGATTGAGCAAATGAGGCCCTCGGAGAGAAAGATGTCTACTTGGGACTCACCAATTACTATATCTTTTTGCTTAGCTTTCTTTCATTGCAAAGAAATACAACTTGTTCATCTTTGATCTCTCACCTGAAATAACCTCTGAAATTGAGGATTTGGAATTTTAGTGGTTAGAAATAAGTCTTCAACGGTGTCTTCCTCCTCGTTTTTCTTTACCAAGCTCATGGAATCAATCAGAGCATCAACTGCACTCAACTGTGCCTCTAAAACAATGAATAGAGAAGCAGGAACAAATAAAGTCATGATCTCCATTATTCTCCACTAAAACAAATACTTCCTATTATAGATATTCACAGCAATATCTAGTAGGTTATACAGTTCTACCTCTGCCAAAAATATCCTCTAGTCACGCAAGCAGTTAATCTGGCCTTGATGTTCTCATCTGTGACGAGCTACATCAAGTAGCTGATCTCTTAGGTCCTTTCCTGTTCTACCATTTAGTGAGCTTTTGTCAATAAAGTATATCAAAAGCAAAGGAGTGTGTTTCAGAGACATGCACTACAGACTCAAAATCCAACTTCCATATGGAGATTCAAATAAAATATTCCAATTAGCAAAATTAGTAATTAGCCAAAGAATAAAAACATTAAAAAAGAAAAAGAAAACCCCTCTAGTAATGAAGCATAAGCTTTGTTAGGATTTGATATCACTTTTATCAGAGTACAGCATCTTAATAGGAGGACACTATGGGACCAGAGTGAACTAATTCCCTCAGTTTCCCCAGTCAGAACTAGCTCTTTCAGGGACCAGCAGTTAGTGTAATACATGGACTCCCATGTAGTGGACCACAGTTTGAGTCCCGGACCGGTGGCTTAAACTCATGCCAGGTGCATGTGCGTGCGTGCCCAAGATTCCAAGAGGAGAATGGAGGAGAAGGGATTTCAGTGTGGCCATCCCCCTTGGGGGGTGATTTCTCACTTTGTCTGTCTCTCTGTCAAGTGCACATGCCGTATAGCAAAAACTTCTCAAAAAAAAGAAAAAGAAAAAAAGTACTAGCTCTTTCCTCTCTCAAAGCCTCTGGACACTAATCCACTGCATGTATATGAAAACCTGAGTGTCCGTCATACCCACTCCCTCCAAACTCTCAAGTCTCTTGAAAGCAGAAACATGACACTGTTCTTTATATCTCTCCTAATACCGAACAGAAATCAAGTGCTTCTCAACCAAAATTTACCAAGCCAACCAATATGGCACAGCCCAAAGCAACTGGGTGAAAGGCAACTCTCCCCCAAATGCTTCTACCTAAACCACCATGTGTAACTTTCATTCTGCAGATTCATACAGCAGTTCAGCTGTTGAGTGGAAGCACTATTTGTAGATCACCAGACCAAAGGTACAAAAAAGGAAACGGTCCTTGAAAAGTACATCATGCTTCTATTCTTCACCTGTTTAAATATCCCTTTTGTACCACTCCACAAAATGAAAGGGCAGACAGACATTCAGCATGAGGCATTTCTTCTCTCTCTGTTTTGGACTTCTCGGTGAGGTCTCAGGCAGTGACACAGCCATAGCACTGCTGCTGAACTGATGAATGCAGGGTCCGCTGGCAATAGCTAGCAGGTGCTACTTCCACATGAGAATATTCGGGGGTTATTACTTACTACTCCAAGGTAGGATCAGGCTACCACCACAGGTAGCACTGCACAACCCTCCAGAAACACCTACTGGTGTTCAAGTCTGGGACTTGAACTGTGGTCGGCCAGGTGGGAATTCCAGTGCCTTAACCACCACACCACCCACTAACCCCTAGGACCCAGTTCTTAACCTACTTCACAATTCCCTCATCCTACATTGACAGCAATTATATATTTAAATTTATAAACTGAAATATTTACTCATCAGCTGCTGGTTTTTATTGGTACATTTTCTACATTCTGTTCCCTATTAAGTTTTATTACAACTGTCTTAAATGGTGAGCTATTTAGAAGAGAAACATTCTACATAGTACCCTGACATCTGCAGCCAGATTCTTTTTTTTTTCTTTTTATTGGAGAGGTTTTTGCTATAGGGCGCATGCACTCACCAGAAAGACAGAGTTAGACAGAGAAATAGAAAGCGAGAAATCACCCCCCCAGGAGGGATGGCCACGCCGCAATCCCTTCTCCTCCATTCTCCTCTTGGGATCTTGGGCACACACGCACATGCGCCCGGCGTGAGTTTAAGCCATCGGGTCCAGGACTTGAACCGCGGTCGACTACATGGGAGTCCAGTGACATAGCCATTAAGCCAACTGCTGGTCCCTGGAGCCAAATTCTTAATAAAAGCCTTCTTCTCATCAAGCTTGAAGTAACTCCTGGAGGTCAGAAATTGAGTAGCACTGAGATTCACACTGTTACTATAAACTACAGAGAAAGGGCAAAGAGAAACATTAACCTCCAACACTGTCATTTTTGGTTCAAAATTACTTACATCAGATTTTTTTGCAAGACACTTAGGTCACATATTTGATACTGCAAGACAATTCACTTCTGCAGAGGCAAACCTGATCACAACTAGAGAATGGAGATTCATTTCCAACAAGCTGCACCCTAGATACAAGCTCTAAGTAAGAAAAGGGAACTCAACACTGTTCGGAGAGTTTAGGATAAACTTATCCATATTACTGGGAAAGCACGTGGTGAACTAACATGTTCATTACAGTGTCTGCATGTATGATTAGAATCCAACGAATCCACCAGAGAAATCCCAGCACCAACCAATGACTGCAGGTAGGTGATTGCCTGAGGATCTGTGTGTAGAGCCAATGAGTGAGTTAGAAGGAAATTAACTCACCTGTGGGAATGTATTTCTTACTATTTCGGAAAGAAGAAAACATGTATTGCCGCAAGTCTTCCATGAAAGGCAGCTGCACATACATTAAACACTAATGAGAAAGAAAGGAGATAAAAGCAGAAATGACCAAATTAATGGAAAATATATAACTGGCTCCAAATCTTCTGAAAGTGGCACAACAGAAATATTTCAAAAATCGGGACCATCAGTTAGCGTAATGGCTATGTTGCTGAATTCCCACGTAGCCAACTACGGTTCGAGTCCCAGACCCAGTGGCTTAAACTCACACCGGGCACATGTGTGTGCATGCCCACGATCCCTAGTCCCTAGAGAAGAAGGGATTGCGGCGTGACCATCCCCCCTTGGGGGGTGATTTCTCACTTTCTGTCTCTCTTGTCTGTCCGGCAAGCGCACGTGCCCTAAAGCAAAAACCTCTCAAAAAAAAAAAAAAAAAAAAAAAAAAAATTAAAAAAAAAAAAAAAAAAAAAGAAATATTTAAAAAATCAGCTCATATCTGGTACGTTAAAAGTAAAGTACATTGACTTCTGCTATTAGCTGTTCACAGCTGCAGACACATCAAAGAATATTAAACATAGAAGTATTCTTTTTTCTTTTTTGGAGAGGTTTTTGCTATAGGGCACATGCGCTCACCAGAAAGACAGAGAGGGACAGAGAGACAGAAAGTGAGAAATCAACCCTGGGGGGGGGTTAGGGGGGTGGGCACGCTGCAATCCCCTCTCCTTCATTCTCCTCTTGGGATCTTGGTCATGGACACGCAAGTGCCTGGCGTGAGTTTAAGCCTCTGAGTCCAGGACTCGACCTGAGATCGACTACCTGGGAGTCCAGCGACATAGCCATTATGCCACCTCTGGTCCCAAACATAGATGTACTCTTACATAGTAGACTATTGCTATAAAATGTATGACCAATATAACACATGAGAAGTCAGGATGACTAGAAGGTCGACCTGAAAGTCAATAAACTTGCCTTCTCTTTCCAGTAGAAAAGTAAGTTCACAGAAAGTTCTCTGAGAAACAGGAAATGATAAGGAATCTAGACCTTTATTTTAAATGAGAATACCCTAAATAAACTGAATTTTACAAGGATCACAACCAAAATCACATCCTCGACCTTTATGCATAGTCCTCATTTGTAAAAATGGAGGTAATTTCTCTTCCAGTTTGGTTCTGAGAAGTCAGGAAAAACGAAAACCTAGAGAAAGGCATAGTTAACCTTTACTGATTTAATAAAAAGTTCCTTATACACTTTCATAACTCATGTATCTTCCTCACATCTGAAAGTGTGACTCACAGGTCAGCTGTATTAACATTACCTAGGAGTTTTCTAGAAATACAGAATCTCAGGCCCCATCCTGGACTACGGAATCAGAACCTACATTGTAACAAGATCCTCAGATAATTACCACGCACATTAACAGCTGAGAAGCATTACTTGAAATAAAGGAACTGAAGAAGAAAACATCATGAATGGGAAAGACTTGCGGGTTTTACCTCATAGGTATCCTTGATGTGAGGAAAAGCCATTCCAACCTGAGGGTTAGACTTATTGTGATAAGCATATCGAATTATGGCCACCATGTCTAATTCATCCAACGCATGAACCAGGGAGGAAAACGCAACCGCTGCTGGCTGTGAAGAGAGATGCACGTGTTAACACAAACCCAACAGGTGCAAATGCTCACGAAAGAGCTAAGTCCTTAAAAGTGTCACCCACTTTTCTCCTAATTCAGCTTTATTTTAGAGGGATCTTGGGCATGCACGAACATGCGCCCAGGGTCATTTTCAAGCCAAAAGGCCCAGGACTCGAACAACAGTTGGCTATGTGGGAGTCCAGATAGATGTAACCTCTATGCCATCTGCTGGCCCCTATTTATTTACTTTTAAATTTGTTATAAGGTATGTGTGCTTGCGGGGAGAGTAGTGGGGGAGAAAGTGAGAAAGCATCCCCTAGGGGAGATGGCCACACTGCAGTCCCTTCTTCTTTCTCTTACTGGGTTTTTAACATCCATACATATGCCTGGCATGTTTTTCAAGCTGCTGGGTTGGGTCCAGGATTTCAACTGCCATGTGAAATCCAGCCACCCTAACCACCAGGAGACAGGCTGGCCCTAGATCTCTTTATCTAACTTTTATTTATTTACTTGGGTTTTTGCCATAGGACGTTTGTGCTCACCAGAGACAGAAAGAGGTAGAGAGAAGAAAAATGATTAATCAACCCCCAGGGTGGATGGACACACCACAATCCTTTCTCCATTTTCCTCCTAGGACTTGGGGAACACGCACACATGTGCCTGGCATGATTTTTAAGCCTCCAGGCCCAGGACTTGAACCATGATCAGCAATTTGAGAATCCAGCACCTTACCCACCATATCACCTGCTGGTGGCCCCCATGATTTCTTTTTCAAGTGTCCCTTTACCCACTTCAAGCTCAAACTGTACACATCTGCTTTTGATTATATTGACTACCTTTTCTGTAACTTTACTTCATTAATTAAATCCTCTACCTTGTCACTTCAACCTTCCTACTCTGAAATTTATCTCCCCAAAATAAACTCAGGTCTCAGCCTTCTTAAATAAAATCTCTCCATAAATTATTATCTGTATCATTCCTTCCCTTCAACTCTAAATTTCATGAAATAAGTCTTGCTATTTCTACTGCTTACAACGCAATTATTCTTTACTCGAAATCAGCTACTGTCCCTACCTCCTTACTGATAATAACCTCTGAAGTTATTCATGTCCTCCTAAGTCCCAAATCCTTGGTTCCTATTCCCTTTATTTGACCTTAAGGTAGCATCTAACTGTCCCTCTTCCTCTATACTCTTTCCTTCTTTGGCCTTAGAACATTCCCCTGAATGTTCTATTATGTGAGCCACTCCTCTCTGAACTCTTCTTTTAAATTCTGCTTTTGGCCTCTTTCTTGCCTCTCACTCTAACACTCCACCCAAGGATTGTTTCATCTTGTCCCTTGAGTGATAAATCAAAAATCTTGATGGCCAGCTCTAAAACATTCCTAAGATCCAGACTTAATGTCTACTAGGTACACTTACCTTCAAGTGTCCACCAAACTCTATCGATTTTATCCCTATCTTGTCTTTCAAATCTATCCATACTCTTTAAGAACTGCCCTTCTGTTCACAACGCTGATTATGTCACTCCTCCTAAAATCCTCCAATGGTTGCTCTATTCCAGCCTCACTGAGTGGATCATGGGTAGGGGCTGGGGGGTGGTTTAGATCTTGTACCTTCCCTCCCCTGTAGCTTCTGCTCATATAATTTCCTCCTAGCTTGATAATGTCCCCTTCAAATCTCGAACTTCTAACCCATACTTAAGGCTCAATAAATTCTCTCCATTTCTGATTTGCCTTAGCTTTCTCTTCAGAATTCCTGAAATACTATACTTTTCTTAGAATCATAGCTAACCTGGACCAGTTAGCCATGGATATATTCCCATTTTCTCCACTAAAAACCTATGACCTCAATACCTCCCCATCAAAACCCTCTGCAGATTCCATACTACATGCATTACCTTTTCTGTTCAGTTTGAGAAATATTTGCTTAGTGCCTATTCTCTGCTACGTAATGTCTTTGGCCCATGAGAAAACAAAGAAGAGCTCATGGCCTTATTAAGCTAATACATTCTTTACTAGCAGAAATGAGATATGTACCAAATACAGAATGTGTATGTTCTATTAATAAGTCCCAAGAGAGGACTAGATAAACATAATGGGAGCCTGAGGAAAAGATTACTTTCAATTTGTTTGCAAGTTTTCATGTGTCTTTGACAGGACCAATTAGGATATTTAAAGTAAGAAAGGATATGGTCATGAATGAATGCTACATTATAGTGCAACGCTACACCTGTGTATACCTCAACCAAGGCTCCATTTCCTTTTTATTTTTAAAGAATTATTTTATGTAACTTCATTTATTTATTTATTCATTTAAATTTGACAAGAGAGGGACAGAGCAATAAAATGAGAGAGGGAAAAGTGAGAAAGCAAGCCACCAGGTCCGGGACTCAAACTATGGTTGGTCATGTGGGAGTCCAGCACCCTTAACCACCATGCCACCTGCTGAAACCCCCCATTTCCTTTTTCC
>NW_006160055.1:2697798-2728786 GCF_000334495.1 Tupaia belangeri chinensis
GCTGGGCCCCCCCATTTCCTTTTTCCTCCTCTCTTCCACATGCAGTACAAACTGGTATATAAAAGTATAGATTATGCAAAGAATAATCATATGCCAATGACCAGAGAATACATTTCTTAAAAGGAATTACTCACAGAATCATAGACTATTTGAGTTGAGAAACAACAGTATCATCTAGTTTAATAACTCATATGAATGATGTATCTGACTAGTCGTAACAAAGACTGCCTAGAAACTTACAGGAAAGAGGGTCAGAGTTCCTCACAAGAAAACATTTCATTTGGAGACAGATATCCTTGTTGATAAGATAATTCTTTTTTTTTTTTCTTCTTTTTTTGGAGAGGTTTTTGCTATAGGGCGCGTGCGCTTGCCAGACAGACAAGACAGAGAGACAGAAAGCGAGAATCACCCCCCAGGGGGGATGGCCACGCCGCAATCCCTTCTCCTCCATTCTCCTCTCACGCATGCACACGTGCCCGGCATGAGTTTAAGCCACCGGGTCCAGGACTCGAACCGTGGTCGACTACGTGGGAGTCCAGTGACATATCCATTACACTAACTGCTGGTCCCGATAAAATAATTCTTAATCTCGAACAAAAGAACCACCTGTTGGTTCCAGTCCACCCCTCTGGTGTGAAGCATGGTTTAACTTCTATTCTATAGGATAATCCTCTAGATGCATGAAGGGTGCTATTAAATCTGTCATTCCCTCCTACTCCTCCATGTGCCCACACAAGTCTTCTCCAAGAATCTTTTACTGGAAATCCCAAGCTCCAGTTACAACATGAAAAACTGACACGAAGAGGAGCCCTTTGTTAAAGATGAAAATTGTTTTCAGTGACCTGAAAGTGACCCTATGATATAGAGTATGACGCCAGATTTGAATGACGCAGTTCACCGGGCCGCCCTTAGCCAGCAAGTCTAGAGAATCACCCACTACGTGTGCCTCACCACAGCTTTGTGATGTGCTACTTCTCACTATCTAGCAATTCTATGAAGTGGTCAGAATTTTCTTTGCATAAAGAGACAATATATGGGAGTTAAAAAGTTCAACAGAAATTAAAAACAGTTAAGTCATGACATAAAAGGATATACCAGGCCTGCCTGATTCCCAAGAGTTAGTTCAGGACAAATCTATGAGGGAGGATCGTCAAACTTGAAGATTCACATAGATCTACTGTGTTCTAACAAATCCACTAGGTGTAGAACAAAAGCCAGGCATTTTCTTCTAATCCTAACTGTCCCGATAGAACACTGGGATACCCTTTACTAACTCAGCAGCCAGCTACTTTTAGAAGTGAGGAGAAAATGATGATACCCTTTACACCACCATCCTCCTCCAGTCCAAACAAGCTTTCAACGTCCAGTTTACTAATTTCAAATGCAAAACCTTCAGGAACTTGGAAACCTACTTACACTACTTTAAACTGGAGCTTAAATTTATACTAGGTTACAATGTTTCAGCTAAAATCGACATCTCCCAGAATTAAGTTCCGGATAGGAGACTGAATAGAAAACATCTGTAGAGGATAAGTGTGAGTATATATAGAAGTAAGAGGCAGGGTTGTTAGTCAGGTAGAAACCAACCTCACAACAAAATATCCTGGGGAGGGGGGAAAAGAGTATAGAGAGGAAAGAGGGAAAAGATAAATTTCCTTAGTGACTGCAGTAGTTTAGAGAGTCAAAGTGCATCTACTTCACAGTGCCTATACCAGCGCTAAGTGTGCAGTGTTGATGGAATTTAAAAGCCAACCTCACTCCAATCCTCCTTAACATTTCATTCTGAAATTTCCACACCCAATGCTTGAGCTGTCCAAAATGCTCAGGGTGTGTTTATCTGTCCAAAATGTTATATTCATACTAACCTGGACTCCCACTGCTGGAGTTATGTACTTTGGCCTTGTGTTCATGCTAAGATAATTCGTTTATCGCTTTCATAAAATGACAATTCAATTCTGTAGCATTACTCAGAGACCCAGTGTCAACTCACCTCATCATCTCTTGCTGCAAAGACCTTCACAATCTGATATCCAGTAAAGAGGTTTATTGGGACCTACAACAGCAAAAGAGAAGAAGTCGTTTTGAAGCAAAATAAGTAACATATACAGTCATAATGCCATACATTATTAAGATATTTTACTCAAAATGCTTTTACTAAAAGCATTCACTGGTACTAAAAGCCACTTGTTACTTTGGATTTAATTCAATACAAGTATCTAAGCTCCTAGTGTGTATCTGGCATTGGTCTGAGTATTATAAACACAACAGTCAACAGGATATAATCTTGGCCTTGGGGAGCTTAGATAGAGAAATATGAAACTAACTGCAATGCAGTGTTACAGTTCAGGATTACACGGTGTGACAAGAGCACATTAAGAATGGCACTACACAGGGCCAGCAGGTGGTGGTGGCTGAGGTGCTGGACTCCCACATGGCCAACCACAGTACAAGTCCTAGACTTGCGGGCTTGTTTTTTTTCTCTTTTTCTCTTTCTGGTGAGCACATGTGCCCTGTAGCAAATTTAAAAATAATAATAAAGATAAATAAAATTAAATAATCCTTTAAAACAACAACAACAACAACAGAAGAATGGCACCACATATGGTCACGAGGGGTCAGGGATGATTTCTGCAAAGGAGGCATTTAAGTCAAGACTTAAAGGATAAGGAGAAACTAACCGAAAGTAAAATCTGGGTACAAATGTCCTGGGCAGAGATCACGGTGTAAATAAAACATACGGAGTGACCTAAAAGCCCAGTATATCTGGGGAGATGGCTTTTAAATAATGCAGTTCCACAGTGTGAGAGGAAAGGTAAGAGGTCAGAGATTAGTGAAGATCAGATCATGAAGTCTCTTAGGCACAAAGTTAAGGGTTTTGGACTTCATCCTAAGAGCAGTGATGAGGCCCTGGTGAATTGCAAAGAGACAAAGTGAAGAACTAATTACAGATGGGCAGGATTGGAGGAAGGAAAACTAGACAAAACAAAATAGACTGTGCATGTTCTCTCCCTCACCTTTAAGTTTAATTAGTTTATACAGGAGATGATCAGAGGAGTCAAAGCAGCTCTACCAATATCTGCTAGGAAACTTAATGTGGAAGAGTTCCCACAATTGTAATCACCTGCACTCAATTTCCTAATGTGTAAGGTCGACTACGTGGGAGTCCAGTGACATATCCATTACACTAACTGCTGGTCCCGATAAAATAATTCTTAATCTCGAACAAAAGAACCACCTGTTGGTTCCAGTCCACCCCTCTGGTGTGAAGCATGGTTTAACTTCTATTCTATAGGATAATCCTCTAGATGCATGAAGGGTGCTATTAAATCTGTCATTCCCTCCTACTCCTCCATGTGCCCACACAAGTCTTCTCCAAGAATCTTTTACTGGAAATCCCAAGCTCCAGTTACAACATGAAAAACTGACACGAAGAGGAGCCCTTTGTTAAAGATGAAAATTGTTTTCAGTGACCTGAAAGTGACCCTATGATATAGAGTATGACGCCAGATTTGAATGACGCAGTTCACCGGGCCGCCCTTAGCCAGCAAGTCTAGAGAATCACCCACTACGTGTGCCTCACCACAGCTTTGTGATGTGCTACTTCTCACTATCTAGCAATTCTATGAAGTGGTCAGAATTTTCTTTGCATAAAGAGACAATATATGGGAGTTAAAAAGTTCAACAGAAATTAAAAACAGTTAAGTCATGACATAAAAGGATATACCAGGCCTGCCTGATTCCCAAGAGTTAGTTCAGGACAAATCTATGAGGGAGGATCGTCAAACTTGAAGATTCACATAGATCTACTGTGTTCTAACAAATCCACTAGGTGTAGAACAAAAGCCAGGCATTTTCTTCTAATCCTAACTGTCCCGATAGAACACTGGGATACCCTTTACTAACTCAGCAGCCAGCTACTTTTAGAAGTGAGGAGAAAATGATGATACCCTTTACACCACCATCCTCCTCCAGTCCAAACAAGCTTTCAACGTCCAGTTTACTAATTTCAAATGCAAAACCTTCAGGAACTTGGAAACCTACTTACACTACTTTAAACTGGAGCTTAAATTTATACTAGGTTACAATGTTTCAGCTAAAATCGACATCTCCCAGAATTAAGTTCCGGATAGGAGACTGAATAGAAAACATCTGTAGAGGATAAGTGTGAGTATATATAGAAGTAAGAGGCAGGGTTGTTAGTCAGGTAGAAACCAACCTCACAACAAAATATCCTGGGGAGGGGGGAAAAGAGTATAGAGAGGAAAGAGGGAAAAGATAAATTTCCTTAGTGACTGCAGTAGTTTAGAGAGTCAAAGTGCATCTACTTCACAGTGCCTATACCAGCGCTAAGTGTGCAGTGTTGATGGAATTTAAAAGCCAACCTCACTCCAATCCTCCTTAACATTTCATTCTGAAATTTCCACACCCAATGCTTGAGCTGTCCAAAATGCTCAGGGTGTGTTTATCTGTCCAAAATGTTATATTCATACTAACCTGGACTCCCACTGCTGGAGTTATGTACTTTGGCCTTGTGTTCATGCTAAGATAATTCGTTTATCGCTTTCATAAAATGACAATTCAATTCTGTAGCATTACTCAGAGACCCAGTGTCAACTCACCTCATCATCTCTTGCTGCAAAGACCTTCACAATCTGATATCCAGTAAAGAGGTTTATTGGGACCTACAACAGCAAAAGAGAAGAAGTCGTTTTGAAGCAAAATAAGTAACATATACAGTCATAATGCCATACATTATTAAGATATTTTACTCAAAATGCTTTTACTAAAAGCATTCACTGGTACTAAAAGCCACTTGTTACTTTGGATTTAATTCAATACAAGTATCTAAGCTCCTAGTGTGTATCTGGCATTGGTCTGAGTATTATAAACACAACAGTCAACAGGATATAATCTTGGCCTTGGGGAGCTTAGATAGAGAAATATGAAACTAACTGCAATGCAGTGTTACAGTTCAGGATTACACGGTGTGACAAGAGCACATTAAGAATGGCACTACACAGGGCCAGCAGGTGGTGGTGGCTGAGGTGCTGGACTCCCACATGGCCAACCACAGTACAAGTCCTAGACTTGCGGGCTTGTTTTTTTTCTCTTTTTCTCTTTCTGGTGAGCACATGTGCCCTGTAGCAAATTTAAAAATAATAATAAAGATAAATAAAATTAAATAATCCTTTAAAACAACAACAACAACAACAGAAGAATGGCACCACATATGGTCACGAGGGGTCAGGGATGATTTCTGCAAAGGAGGCATTTAAGTCAAGACTTAAAGGATAAGGAGAAACTAACCGAAAGTAAAATCTGGGTACAAATGTCCTGGGCAGAGATCACGGTGTAAATAAAACATACGGAGTGACCTAAAAGCCCAGTATATCTGGGGAGATGGCTTTTAAATAATGCAGTTCCACAGTGTGAGAGGAAAGGTAAGAGGTCAGAGATTAGTGAAGATCAGATCATGAAGTCTCTTAGGCACAAAGTTAAGGGTTTTGGACTTCATCCTAAGAGCAGTGATGAGGCCCTGGTGAATTGCAAAGAGACAAAGTGAAGAACTAATTACAGATGGGCAGGATTGGAGGAAGGAAAACTAGACAAAACAAAATAGACTGTGCATGTTCTCTCCCTCACCTTTAAGTTTAATTAGTTTATACAGGAGATGATCAGAGGAGTCAAAGCAGCTCTACCAATATCTGCTAGGAAACTTAATGTGGAAGAGTTCCCACAATTGTAATCACCTGCACTCAATTTCCTAATGTGTAAAGTAAGTATGATGGCACCTACCTGAGAGGGTGGTAAGAAGCATTAAGTGACAGTGTATGCAAAATACTTAGTGTATTGACTAGAATATTATAATTACTGTAGCTATTGTGACCATCTTCATTGTCTCCATCTGTGACTATACTTAAAAATGATTTAGAGCATGGGACCAGCAGATGGCCTAGCAGTTTCGTCACTGGACTCCCACATAATCAACTGAGGTGTGAGTCCCAGATCCGGTGGCTTAAAACTCACACGAGACCCATGTGTGTGCGTGCCCAAAATCCTGAGAGGAGAATGGAGAAGGGAATTGTGGCACAGCCATTCTCCCTGGAAGGTGATTTCTCTCTTTCTCTCTCTCTGATGAGGGCATGCACCCTATAGCAAAAAATCTCACTTAAAAAAAATAAATAAATCAAACTGACTTAGAGCTTAAAAATTTTAAAAAGTTGATTTAGAAAATGCTTCATGACTTAAAAATTAATTTTAAGTTAATAAGAATCTTTTAAAATGGTAAATGTATTTTTTTGTTCTTTTAAATCTGTTTGTGCTTGTCATTTCACTAGATAGGCCTCACTCTCAGTAAGGCATAGGTGGTATCAATTTTTTGAGTCTTGAATTATACTTAAAAGGACTTCAGACAAGTCTTTTCTGTCTATCTGTAATTAGACAGAAACATTTCTCAATAGACCAGTTTCTACAAATCTGTCTGAAAGAGGGATCCGATCCACTGAAAAGATTCATAAATACTGCCATTAATAATTTAAATTTGGGGGAACCAGCAGTTAGTGTAATGGCTATGTTGCTGGACTCCCACGTAGTTGACCACGGTTCGAATCCCAGACCTGGTGGCTTACACTCACGTCGGGCACGTGTGCGTGTGTGCCCAAGATCCCAAGAGGAGAATGGAGGAAAAGGGATTGCGGCGTGGCCATCCCCCCTGGGGGGTGATTTCTCGCTTTCTATCTCTCTGTCTCTCTTTGTCTGGCGAGCGCACGCAAAAATCTCTTCAAAAAATAATAATAATAATAATTTTGGGCCAAAAGATGGTGAAGTGGTTACATTGCTGACTCCTACATGGCCAATTGAGGTTTGAGTCCCAGACTAGGTGGTTTGAAAATTGTGCCGGGTGTATGTGCGTGCATGCCCAAGATCCCAGGAAGAAAAAGGAGAAAGGATTGCAGCATGGCCATCATCCCTGGGATTTCTCATTTTCCCTCTCACTATCTCTGTTTCTCTTTCTGGTGAGCACACACATCCTAAAGCAACCCCCCCCACACACACACACAAAAAAAAAACACCTAAATTTTAAGTTTGTATACCTCCCAAAATAAATCATCTTATTCTATTTATTTATGTTTTTGGAGAGATTTTTGCAATAAGGTATGTGCACTTGCTGGAGACAGAGACAGAAAGTGACAAATAACCCCCCGAGGGGACAGCCATGATGCAATCCTTCTCCTCCATTCTCCTCTTAAAATTTTGGGCATGCACATGTGCCCAGTATGAGTTTCAAGCAGCTGAGTCCTGGACGTGAACTGCAGTCAACCATGAGGAAGTCCAGCACCTTAACCACTATGCCAGCTACTGGTCCCAAGTAAATAATCTTCTTTTTAAGGGAAGTATACTTAGTGTGATTTGGGAGGGACTCTCAACTTCCAAAAATTACTATTCTCACAATTAAAATCTTAGTTTAATTCTTCTAATTTTCAGCTAATAAGTTTCAAAGATGTATATGTTAGTTTGGGTGCATCTTTGAAAATACTCTCCTCAACCTCAGTGTTCTTTGATCAATCAGGAGCTATTACAGATTGTAATAGGGCAAGTAAATTTATGTGAATGTAGCATATCGTTCCTGAAGTCACACAGCGACAGTATGGTTGTACAACACAAAGAACTGTAAAAGTAGATTACTAGGTAATACTTTTTCCATTATAACTCTCACTCAGTTCTTCTAAAACCAATACAAATCTCGTCATCCTTCTAGAGCCTGGGTAAAATACACATAAAAATATACCGTACATTCATTAATTACAGGTTATCTCTTTGCCTATCAAGATGTAATCTAAAATCACTTGTAATCTTTAACAACCCTTTCTAGGACAGTATATGGTAACCTATGGTGAGTCACTGCGCTTCCCACTATGTCTGTTTTGTGTGTCTCTACGTTGGTGTCTAAAGACATCTGACTTCTAGAGAAGTTCCACATCCTAGTACTCTACATTGGATTAAGAAGCAAGGCGACTAGCATAAATCAGTAATATCCTAAAAGGTCATGGTCATTCTAAACCGAGGGAGATGCTCAACTCTCTAAAACATTCAGAGAAGACAATACAGTAGCAATGC
This sequence comes from Tupaia belangeri chinensis, assembly GCF_000334495.1. Classification (NCBI taxonomy): domain Eukaryota; kingdom Metazoa; phylum Chordata; class Mammalia; order Scandentia; family Tupaiidae; genus Tupaia; species Tupaia belangeri. The sequence continues at coordinate 2,705,917 of NW_006160055.1, forward strand.
ATTGGGTCCTGTGTCTTTCAGTGAGATATGATGACCAGCAAAGCTAAGAAGTAAAAATTTAATCTATTCTTCAGATTCATGCTAAGACTTCTCTATATCTTGTTTTTTTTTTTCTCCTCAAAACTCAAAGATAGCAACATGAACCCCCAGACTGCATTTTAAAAAACTAAAAGTGAAATAACTATATACTGTAAATAAAATGACCAATCAAAAGCATACCGTCTCAATTATAGCAAAAATAAAACTCATTAATTTTGTTCATAGTTATAAAATAATTGCTGTACCTCAGAAGATTTACAAAATCCCAAAACAGAGAAGCACTTCCCTTCCGATTTATATTTCATCTGCTCTTCATCTACTTTGGAGAAAGGAACTATATCACTTCCATAGCGGTACCCTAGAGAACAAGAGAAGAGCATCTGTGAAGCATATGGGACCTCATTTTCTGCAAGCTGAAATTAGCTCTACGCATACATTAGCAATACATGCACACTCCAGAGTGCGCCTCCACCTTCTATTCCCTGGAAGCACATTACTGCCCCTTGTGATCAGCAGGGGAAAAGAAACACCAGATACACAAACCACATATACAATATAGAGATGGTTAAAATCTAATTAAAAATTTTTATGTAGCATCTCCTGCAATCTAGTTACTTTAATGGTTATCCAGCCTGGAAGAAAAAGTATAGCAAATGCATGTGCTAGTTATCCTCCAAAGATAAACCGTGGTACAAGCACGATTTGTAAACATAATAACACATTTATCCTGAAACCTGGAGACCCACAGAGAAAAGTACCCATAGGAAATTTTCAGAACAAAATGTTCTCAGAAGCGCATGCGAGAGAGATACACAAGGGCCAAACAGAAGAGGCCAGAACTCTTCTGTTTGATACAGTCAATTGATAACTTGCATATTTTCTGCATGTAAATTTATATTATTTCTGGGACATGATTTTATATTTTTCTTTTTAATTATTTAGAATATTTATGTAGACTCTTGGCTTCTTGGGAAGGAAAAAACTCCAACTCCATTCGACAGCCTTCAATTATGGAAGATCATGCCATTTCAAACAGTTTATGTATTGGTGGGGAGAAAAATCACTAAAAATCAGGAACCAGCAGTTAGCGTAATGGCTATGTTGCTGGACTCCCACGTAGTCGACTGCGGTTCGCGTCCCAGACCCGGTGGCTTAAAACTCACGCTGGGCGCGTGTGCGTGCATGCCCAAGATCCCGAGAGGAGAATGGAGGAGAAGGGATTGCGGCGTGACCATCCCCCCTGGGGGGTGATTTCTCGCTTTCTGTCTCTATGTCTCTCTCTGTCTGTCTGGTGAGCACACATGCCCTATAGCGAAAACCTCTCCAAAAAAGAAAAAAAAAGAAAAAAAAATCATTAAAAATCCAAGGATTCTGCCTTATAAATACAAAGGAAAAGTACATACATCATTATTCCAAGAAACAAAATATGTGTGTATCTAGAGGCAAATTCTGTGACTCAGTTATTTGTTCCCGTTAGTCTGCTCATGCTTATATTTAATTAAAAAGAAACACATCTTGGGCCAGGCAGTGGTATCATAACTGGACCCACATAGGAAAGGACCTGGGTTAGCATCCTGGAACTTCCCTGAGCATGCCGAGCATATATGCACACGCCTATGACCAAGGCCAGCTAAGACCGGAGGTAGACGGCAGCCTGAAGACCCTGTTGTGACTGTCTACATCTGCCTGTCTCTCTTTCATGGAATAAACAAACTGAAATAAATTTTTAAAAATCAGGTTTCTGTTTTCATGTAATCTTTTTTTTCTTTAGTTTTAATTATAGAGCTCCTGTGCTCATCAGAGACAGATAAAGAAAGAGAGAGAAAGTGAGAAATCACTCCCTGGAGGGAAGGTCCTGCCACAATCCCTTCTCCTCTGATCTCCTCTCAGGATTTTGAACATGCATGTACAAGCACCAAGCGTGATTTTTAAAGCCACGGGATATAGGACTTACACTGCCAAGTCGGCCACGTGAAATCAACGCCTTAACCTCCATACTACCTGCTGCCCCCATATATATCATTATTTTATTTTATTTTATTTGACCTTAGGGTGAGTGCCCTTGTGAAGAAAGACAGGGAGAGAGAAAGTAAGAAATCATACCCTGGAGGGTATGGCCATGCCAAAATCTCTTCTCCTCCATTATCCTCTAGGGATTTGGGGCATGCACACAAACACACACACACACACACACACCCATGTGATTTTCAAGCCACAAGGACCAGGACTCAAACTGTGGTCAGCCATGTGGGAATCCAGCACCTTAACCACTGGTCACCTCTGGCCCCTGGATCATGTTTTAAAAGATGGTGATGAAAGCTGAATCCATAGTACAGTGGCAATGTACTATGGAAGCTGGATCCCACACAGTGCCTGTGAATCACATCCCCAGCCCAGTCAGCATGAAACACACTGGGTATGCACATAAGCACCTAAGACCCGATGTGCGGGAGAACTGGAGAACGGGGATCACAGCCTGACCAGACCCTGTGTAGGACGCTCATCTCTCTCTTCCTCTCGCTCTCTCTCACATACACACACTCTACCATGAATAAAGGGAAAAAAAAATAGGTGGTGATGAAAACAAAAATTTCAACAAAAAGTCAACAGGGAAAGGTATGTCACGTGACTAAGAATAATATACGGGGCCAGCAGGTAGTGTGGTGGTTAAGGGCACTGGACTCCCACATGGCCGACTGTGGTTTGAGTCACTTTTCTTTTCTCTGTCTCTCTCATTCTGTCCCTCTCTGGTCAAATTAAAATAAATGAATAAATAAATAAATTTAGAAGAAAAATAGGGAGGCAAAGCATTAATGGCACAGAGAAATGTATTATCTGTTGAGGATGTTTTGTAGTTTTATCAACTGGACTAGGGAGAGATGTTCATCTGTTGAAATATCCATTTTGTAAGACAAATAACAATGTGACTGAATGTATAAAAGAAAATGAAATGAAAAAATTTATGAAAAATAAATTAAAAATCACCATTTACATCTATCATAATAATAGCCTCAAGCAAGAATTATGAATAAATGCCAAAGTTAGTGATTCAAAATATGAAAAAAAAATTCTTTTAAAAAAGAGAATATCTAAACCAAATGTTTCTTCTAACTTCTCTGCCATCTTCTTGCTTGAATCATTTAATAGTAACTTGATAATTCTAATTAAAACTGTCTTGTAGGGCCAGGTGGTGATGGAGTGGTCTGATTACAAAATTCATGCTAAATGCTACTGAATCAAAGAATGAGTAGAGGGTCAGTTGGTGGCATGGTGGTTACGGCAGGTGGATCCCACATGGCCAACTGCACAGTTGAATCCTGGACCCGGAAGTCTGAAACACATACTGGGCACATGTGAGTAGATGCCTAAAATCCCAACACGATGGAGAGATAAAGAAGGGACTGCAGTATGACCCACCCCCCCCATCGGAGGGGGTTCTTTCTTATGCCCTCCCCCTCTTAGTGAGTGTACATGTTTTCTGGCAAAATTAAAAAAAAAAGGGGGGGGGGACCAGCAGATGGTGTAATGATTACATTGCTGGACTCCCACAGAGTTGACTGAGGTTCGAGTCCTAGACTTGGTGGCTTAAAACCTCACACTGGGTGTGTATGCGTATGTACCCAAAATCCCAAGAGGAGAATGGAGGAGAAGGGATTGTGACCTGGCCAGCCCCCGAGGGGGGTGATTGCTCACTTCTGGCTTCTCTGTCTCAGGTGAGCACATGTGCCCTATAGCAAAAATCTCTCTTAAAAAAAAATAGTAGAACTAAATAACACACACAATTCCTTAGGAGAAAGAAAGGAATAATAGCCACTATCACTTTAAACCACTCTCCCTTCACTCAACACACACGAATATACAATTCTACAATTATACAACTGAGACACGATGCCACAGATGAAAGGAATTTTTTTCAAGGCTTACAAATCAAAACTGCTATAGGGGCCAGAAGGTGGCATGATGGTTAAGGTGCTGGATTCCCACACATAGCTGAACACTGGTTAAGTGCCAAGCCGAGAGGCTTAAAAGTCACACGGGGCATCACGTGTGCACGCATGCTCAAATTCCTGAGAGGAGAATGGAGGAGGAGGGATTGCGCGTGGCTAAGTCCACACCCCACCCCACTCCCTAAGGGAGGGAGATTCTTTCTCACTCTCCCTCTCTCTCTCTTTCTCAGGTGAGTACACGTGCCCTATGGCAAAAACCTAACAGTAACAACAAAAACCCTGGCTTCAGGGTTTGCCTTCTAATATATTAATCATCATTTGGTATCTTATCATTTTTGTTTTATTGATTGTGATTTCACCAGAGGTGGTTAAAGGCACTGGATTGGGTAGTAGAGCAGCTCCCTCGCTGTGCTCTAATGAGACCTCCCAATACAACAGTTAAAAAAATTTTTTTGAAGTATAATTTTAGCTTTTAAACCTTTAGATATTCTCAGTTAGTTTGGAGATACCAAGTTCTCAGCTAGTTTGGAGAAGCAAACAGATAAAATGTATGAGTTCAACTTTAAAGATCCTGGTAAACATAAAACAATTTAATAAATACAAAGAGTTTATCATAACCCCTAAATTAAGTTAAGGAAGCATATCTGGTATAAAACCTGAAATTGGGGCCAGCCTATATATAGCATAGCTATTAAGGTGGCTGGATCCCACGTGGTTAGGTTAACCTTACAGTTGGAGTCTTGGACCCCGTGGCTTGAAAAAAGCACCAGGCCTATGTGCATGCAAGCCTCAAATCCTGAAATTTTAGAGAGAAAAATGAAGAAAAAGGGACTGTGACATGACCATGACCCATGGGGGTGCTTTCTCTTGATCTCCACCCCTACACATGCACTGGTGAACACACATGACTTCTGGCCAATTAAGAAAACAAACAAAAACATGGGACCAGCAGTTAGCATAATGGCTATGTGGCTGAACTCACATGTAGCCAACTGCAGTTCGAGTCCTGGACACAGTGGCTTAAACGCACGCCAGGCGCGTGTGCATGCGTGCCTAAGATCCCGAGAGGAGAATGGAGGAGAAGGGATTGTGGTGTGGCCATCTGCCCTGGGGGGTGATTTCTCGCTTTCTAGCTCTCTGTCTCTCTCTGTCTTTCTGGCAAGCACACGTGCCGTATAGCAAAAATCTCTCTCTCAAAAAAAAAAAAAAAACCATAACAACCAAAAAAATAAATTTATTTTTAAAAAGCCCTGAAATTGGAACTTAAAAAAATAAGGCAAAGCAAAAATAACACAGAATAAATAAAACGCTTGTCTTAGCCACCTTAATACAAGCATTCTCCTAGTTAGTGAATTTCAAACTTTAAAATAAAGTCAACTTATTAAGTCTGTTATTTGAGATATTTAAAACTTAGAGACAGAATACCTCAGTACACTCCTAGAAACCATCCCGTCTACAACATCCAGACGAACTAAAAGGCTTTAGTATCTCATTACCCCCTCAAATAATTCTATCTCTATAACTCAGTAAAATGTCTCTAAGTGGATAATAATATAAGAATCCTAGCTTGCCTCATATCACCTGGAAGAAAATTTCTTATAGGCAAAAGTGAAAACTCTTACTGGCATACCTTGAATAGTATCCTCTTTTGAAACTTCAGTTTCATCATCATCATTTAAGCAATAAACTGTTTCTCTTTGTATATCTTCCTTTTTTAAGGTTCTTGCATCCACAATTGTCCAAGCCTTTGTAACTCTCTCCTGTAGAATCTTATTTCCAAAAAATAAATAAAGGAGAAACAAAATAGCTAGTATTTTTTAGTCATAGAAGATGAAAACCTCCATGTTCTTTGGCTCACAAATACCTAGAATAATAAATCAAGCCACATTTTGTTTTCTCTTGCCCATTATAGAATTCTCAGTTTGTTTTCTCATATGGTTTACTGGATAAACCTCTCTACATTTCATTCCCACCCAGGTAATCTACAGATAAATGTTAATTCCTGTATATATACAAATAATTTCCTTTTTTTAAGAAAAAGAATTATTTACTTAATTTTATTTATCATCATTATTATTTTTAATTTGTATAACATGTGTACTCACCAAAGAGAGATGGAGAGGGAGAGAGAAAGCAAGCTACCAGGTCTGGGACTTGAACCATGGTCAGCCATGTGGGAGTCCAGCGCCTTAACCACCATGCCATTTGCTTGCTCCATGAACAACTTTTTTTTAAAAAATATTATTACCATTTCTTTTACACATTCAATCATGTTACTTAGCATGAACAACTTATTATACAAAACCCTCAGACTGGGCTGGCCCCATGGCCTATTGCTTAAGGGTAGGTGGATACCACATGACTGAATGTGATTCCAATCCCAGCACTGATGGCTTGAAAAATAGGCACGTGTACATGTGTGCCCCAAATTCCAATGGGATGGAGAAACAGAGAAGGGATTGCAGCAAGACCACATCCCATTGAGGGATGCTTTCTCCCTCTTTGTTTCTCTCTGGAGATTGGATGTGCTCTCTGGCAAAGAAAGAAAGGAAAAACAAAAAACCTTCAGTGTGTCTAATAAAACAGGACCATACATTTTATCATAGTTTTCCAGTAGAAAGGAAGAGTAATATATCACCTGTCAAGAATCAACGAAGAGGGGTTAGCAGATGGCATAGTGGTTACGTCACTGGACTCCCACGTGGCTGACCATGGTTAGAGTCCGGGACACAGCAGCTTAAAAATCACGCTGGGTGAGTGTGTGTGGTTGCTCAAGATCCCGGGAGGAGAATGGAGGAGGAGAGACTGTAGTGTGGACATCCCCCAGGAAGTAATTTCTCATTTTCCCTCACTAACTCTTGTCTTGTCTCTCTCTCACCCTAAGACAAAAACGTCTCAAAAAAAAAAAAAGAAAGAAAAAGAAAGAAAGAAAATAGAGTCATGAAGAAACTTGAAAAAGAAATAGGAATAAAGAAGGGAAGAAAGGGGCCAGCAGGAGGTATAGTGGTTAAAGGTGATAGATTCCCACATAGCTGACCACAGCTTGAGTCCTGGACCTGGCGGCTGGCTTTCTCGCTTTCCCTTTCTCTCTGTCTTGTCGAATTAAAAATAATAACTAATGGAATTAAATAAATAAATAAATAAATATTTCTTAAAAAAAAGAAGGGAAGAAACTGCATTCTCATTCCTGGGGATACTATTTCAGGCCTCGATGGAACCTGAAATAAAGAACTCTCTCTAAGATTCTCATGGGTACATCATGTACTTTGGAGTTAAGTCTCAGAAAATACAAAAACACCTGAATACATAAAAACATGTTTCTGGATACCTATTTCATACATTTAAAATGTCTTTATATTTTATATATTGGATTGTCAGGAAAGTCATGACAAATTTTTCCATAGAAAAACATGGAAAAATACATCATGTCTCTCCTGGTGACCTAATATTTGAAGAAAAAAGGCAGAGAGGCTCAGGTTGAGGCAAAGATTGAGATTCCCACTCAGAATGGCATTGCATCAAATAATCACCAAAAGCAACTCATTTTTTAAAGTGTGCTATCACATATGAATGTACATTTATTACAAAATGAAATTTCACAGGCTAGCCCTTGACTTGGTAGTTAACGTAGCTAACTAGATCCTACATGACCTACTGTGTGGTTCGAGTCCCAGACCCTGCGGCTTGTGAAACACGTTGGGGCACATGTGCATGTATGCCCATAATCATGAGAGAGAGAAAAGGAGTGAGATCACCCCTACAGGAGATGCTTTCTCACTTCTGTCTCCCTCCAGCAAGTATCCACCCTCTGGCAAATTTTTAAAAAAAGGAAATTTCATGATAATAACTCACGATTTTTTGATATTTCAGAGCTATTATTAACAAATCATTAATAAGTAAAAGAGGTGTACCGAGTCTCCAAAACTCTGAACTTAACTCTTGAGTACATTTATGAGAGGACTTCAAAAACTTCAAGGAAAAATGAATTAAAGTAACAGCTTATTTTGGTACCAAAAAAAAAAAAATGAAATCCATGTCTAGTTTTTTCATAATAGCATTTACCATGAATATTTCTGCTTTGATTCTACAATGACACAACTTAATGAATTTCATTTTCTTACTTTCTTTTTTAAAGGTTTTTGCCACAGGGCACATGCACTCCCCAGAGACAGAGAGAAACGGAAAAATGAGAAATCACCCCCCAGGGATAATGACTATGCCAAGATCCCTTCTCCTCCATTCTCCTCTCAAGACTTTAAGCATGCACACACACATACCCAGTGTGATTTTCAAATTACCAGGTCTAAGACTCAAACCACGGTCCAGCACCTTAACTACCACACTACCTACTGGCCCCTTATTTTCTTTCTTTTTTTAAAAAAAAGAGAGAGGGGCCTGGCACTCTTGACTGACAATCACTTATCAACAGAGAGAAGGAGAAAAGGGGAAAGAATCAAACTCTGTTATTCTGTTGCAGACAATTCTTAACATTTCCTTTCCTAGGAACCAGCAGTTAGCGTAATGGCAATGTCACTGGACTCCCATGTAGTCGACTGCGGTTTGAGTCCCGGACCGGTAGCTTAAACTCATGTCGGGGGCGTGTGCGAGCGTGCCCAAGATCCCGAGAGGAGACTGGAGGAGAAGGGATTGTGGCGTGACCATCCCCTATGAGGAATGATTTCTTGTTTTCTGTCTCTCTTGTCTCTCTCTTTCTGGCGAGTGCATGCACCCTATAGCAAAAAAATCCTCTCCAAAAAAAGAAAAAAAAATTCCTTTCCTAGTATGCCTTTTACATAAAAAGCTACACAGAGATGACATAAACAAGGAGAGCAGTTAGAAAGGCAGTAACTATGGTTCTGAGTAACCCACACATGAATTGTCAGTTCCTTATATAAGCGCATTATTCTGCCTGGTAACATTTCTTTTAAACCTGTATTATCTACCACTTACCGATTTGTAGGCCACAATCTTTATAGCTAAGTTGGAGCCAATGGTCAGCTGACAGGGCCAGGGCACGGAATTCCTCTGAATTTTCTAGGAATGATTTCTTGTTTTCTGTCTCTCTTGTCTCTCTCTTTCTGGCGAGTGCATGCACCCTATAGCAAAAAAATCCTCTCCAAAAAAAGAAAAAAAAATTCCTTTCCTAGTATGCCTTTTACATAAAAAGCTACACAGAGATGACATAAACAAGGAGAGCAGTTAGAAAGGCAGTAACTATGGTTCTGAGTAACCCACACATGAATTGTCAGTTCCTTATATAAGCGCATTATTCTGCCTGGTAACATTTCTTTTAAACCTGTATTATCTACCACTTACCGATTTGTAGGCCACAATCTTTATAGCTAAGTTGGAGCCAATGGTCAGCTGACAGGGCCAGGGCACGGAATTCCTCTGAATTTTCTTAAAGACACACAGTTGTCTCAGACTCTCACTTAATAAAAACATATAATGAAAGCAAGAATTTTAAAATATTAACTTGCATTGGGGGATATACTTAATTTTTGAGAATGAAAAGTGAGCTTTTATTGATTATAAAGGAAGGAATGGAGCGGAATGGAAGAAAAATGACAACCAGAAGTCGGGAGAGAGAATACAAGTGACTTGGCTAGGAAGTGGGAGCTGAAGTTTCCTCACTGACAGGTGGAGATGAACATCTCTATTTTCCCCTACTCGATCTTTTCTTTCAACTTTGCCACTGGTTCTTAGTGTTTTTTCAGGACCAAGGACACCTTTGAGGGTATGGTAAGAGCACATTCACGAATGAGTCTGCACACCATGTAAAGGGCTCACCCCTCCCTGAAACCCATGGACCTGAGGACGAGAAGCCCCGCTCTAGGATATCACAGGCTGGCAAGATCCTGTAATACCACTGTGCACAACTTTACCTTCAGTTAGTTCATAGTAGTTCATATTATCTTCAATAAAAGACACGATGCTTTTATATGCATATAAAGAGTATTTATATTTACGAAGAGTTAAGTGAAGACTATACAGTAACTAAACTACAGTAACTAAACTACAGTAACTAAAGACTTTATCAGTCCATATTTAGTCTCAAGGAAAAGCAAAAAACTAGGTTTCTTACTAGTGGGGAAAGCTAGAAGGGGGAGGGGCAAAGTGTTAAGTCTTGTTTCATTTAAACAAAAATGAGGATGAATTCTTATCTGTCCGCTAATCAGACATAGCAGAGATTACAGTAGACAGGCAGAATCTGTGGTATTCACCAAAATGAGAAGCAAAGGAATTAATGCATACAATCTAGACCTTATGACTGATCTTAGTTCAGATGAAAAACATCTACAAGGAGGTAAGAAAAATTATCTTACATTATCTACAGAGTTAAGGACAGAGAGGCCTTAAGAAACTCCAATTTTCAGAAATAATTTACAATGAATAGTAGATAATTCTATCTGACACCTTGCTTCCAGAACTTGAGGTAATCTTGCCTGTCAATTTGTTGAATAATGAATTGGGATGAACCACATCTTACCTGTCTCATAGGACACTATCAGTTCAAGTGTGAGTCAGGTCTACAATCACTGTAAGGTTTAGACTCTGTCCCATGGGAAATTCTATAAAGACCAGAGTCCAGTGCATAAGATGTGAGAAAAGTGGATCATTTCTACAGTAGAGCTAAATCTCCCCTAGTTAAGTTGTCTTCCTAAGGCCTATATAGGGGTGAGCACGGTCCAGGGCTATCCAGTACAAATTTCTGCAGTGTCAGAAATGTTGATTCCTACCATGCTGCCCAGGTTACTGAGCAAGTGAAACATAGCCACTGTGACTGAGAGAATAAACTTTTTAACATCTTGCATCCTAATGAAATTTACATAGCCACATGTAGCTGGACTGAATTGCACTGGTTTGTGCCTTCAACCTGAAATTAAAGTGGTTGTGAATTGCTGGGACCATACACAGTCAGCAATTTGCCATTTTGTTGTGCTACAGAAAGAGAAATCCAAAACAACAAACCTTTTCAAATGGCATTTATACTGACCTACAGTTTTTCTTTAAGATACTGTGGTTACGATGTTAACCTAAGGCACATATCCCCAAATTTAAAGAGAAAAACTTAGAAACACGTGTCAGCACATGGGATAAGAACAGAATATACAAAAAATGAAACTTTACAGAATTCCTCAATGATTCATTTCGGCAAATCCTTCAGATATTATAATTCCATTTCCAAAAATTTTCATTTAGCTGCAGTTTTTCAAGGGTGTCTTTATTTAGAAAATCAGGAGGTATTATTTGTCAATTATAGCAAACCAGAAATATTTAAAATTGAAGAAAAAATTAAAATAGATATATACTGTAGTTACTCAAAAAATTCTTGTTGCTGAATCCTTACTTCAAGTGAGAACTTTGCTGAAACTGCCTGTATTTTGTGCACTGATTGGAAAATTTAAATTAATCCATAAATGTTAAGCAATAGTGTCCCTGAGAATATGAATTCACACAAGCCACACTGCTTGATAAAGTATTCTATTGTCACTTTTACTAATCGTGCTCCTCAAATACATACTATTCTAGATACTACTAATCCATGTCAGGTCATTGTTCAAAATAAGGCACGTCCTGTTCCAATCAGGAGAAACAGTAATAAGGGACGGTCTTTCATGCAGTCTATAGTCATGTGACTAAAGAAAGTGGTCTGCATTATCATTATATGGTACACTTAAGGCATTTTACTTTTAAAAATCATTTTGCCTTTGCAAGTATGAAATAAGTAGTCTATGAATTGTTTACATTCTAGTCTTAGCTTTTTTTTTTTTTTCCTAATCTATTTTGTGACCAAAATTTTTTTAAAAAAATTATTGGCAGCCAGCATGTGGTATGTTGGTAAAGGCATTGGATTCCCACATGGCCAGCCAAGGTTCAAATCCTGAACCTGGTGGCTTGACTCCCACACCAGGTGCATGTGTGTGCATGCCCAAATTCCCAAGGAGGATGGAGGAGAGGGGCTTGTGGTGTGGCCATCCTTGGAGGATAGGGGAAGATTCTTGCTTTCTGTCTATCTGTCTCTGTCTCTCTGTTGAGTGCATGCACCATATAGCAAAAATCTTTCCCAAAAAGGAAATATCATTACTCCATAGTATGCTCTTTCTAAAATCAGAATCAGAGGATAAGAAGATGACTACCTCAGATCTGGTACTACTTTTTATAATTATGAATTTTTTGTTAAGTATATAAAAAAGAGGGGTAATAGAAATGTGTCCTAAGCCAGTATAAAAAATAAATGTATTACTTTATATTATAGGAATCGACTTGTTACATATCTCATGGTATCTATGTATTCCCAAATTTTAAAGACACAAGTCCTGGAAATAAATGAGAAATCTTGTGCCAACCACAAAAACTTTTAAAAAAGGGAATATGGTGGGGAGTACAATTTCTTTAATGAAACTCAGAATATTTATTAAACAAAGTCAGCTAATTAAAGGGTGGTCCAAGAACAAGAAAAGCCTAAATTAGGGAGAACTCTCATCAAAAGAGAAAGTTAAATGGATTCAAAAGATAAATTTAAGTGGCTATGATTGAAAGCTGTTGCCAATGTTTTCACTTCTTACCTGAAGGAATAAATTTCATCCAGCCCATCTTTACCTTCTAAAGACATCATCAGGTTTTTCACCATCTGAACACCTTCTTTTTGCTGCTCAGTAAGTCCTTTTTGAGGAAAGGAGGGCCCATGGTGGTCTGAGCGCAATTTGCCATCTCCTCTGTCCCCAGTTCCGTCTTCCTTGTCAACTGGGAAAGGTAGGCTATCAGGAAGAGATCAGCGGTCGTTAAGACAAGCTCTGAAGCCAAATAATAAACTGGAACAAACTGGGTTCCAATCCTGTGACTGCCACTCACTCACTATGAGAAAATGAGAATGCTGGTCAACCTCAGTGAGCTTCATATTTATCATCTGTCATACTATACTTGTCTACCTTAGCCAATATTTGTCCAGTTTCAAGTAACTAAAATCTCTTTGACACAGTAAAAGGAACATATTTATTGGCCTACATAGTGAAATGATTGAAAGGGAAGGGCTGCAAGGGACCTTAGAAGGAGACCCAGGGTCACAAATGCCACAAGGATTACCTGGTCCACCTCTCTCTCTCCCTCCATTACTACCTTCACTTGCCGTCGTGTTTTCCTCACTCTAGCCTGCCCTTTTCTGCATTGTCTCTGAACACATTCAGGATCTGCTATGCTGTGCATGTGCCCCTAAAATTCCTATGTAGAAATTTAATCACCAATGTCATAATATTAAAATGTGGGGTTTTATGAGGCAATTAAGTCATAAACAGGATGAGTGATCTTCTAACAGAAGCAGAGGGGAGCAGAGCACTTCCTTGCCCTTCTGCCATGTGAAGACAGTATTGGCCTTTTCCGCCAGGTGAGGATGCAGCAACAAGGTGCCATTTTAGAAACAGAGATGCAGAGATCCCTCAGCAGACACCGAATCTACATCCATTTTCTTTTGTTTTAATTGCCAGAGGGCATGTGTGTGAGAGAGAGGGTAACCCCCGAAAGAGCACGGTCATGCTGCGATCCTTTTTAGTTTCATTTCTACAACCTGTCAAAATTTGGGACACACAGCACATGCACTCGGCATGTTTTTCAAGCAACCAGTGCTGGCATTTGAACTATGGTAGTCCATGTGGGATGCAGCTCCCTAAGCACAGGGCTTAACAGCTATACTATGAAGCTGGCACTCTACCATCATTTTCTAAAAAAACAAAAACACTGAAGTTGCAGAGAGGAAATAATTTGGCCAAATCCATACAGCTACTATGTACAGTTATTACCTTGGTATCTGGGGAAATGGACCAAGGACTCCCCTGGAGATAATGAAATCTGCAGATGATCAAGTCTCTTACATAAAATGGTATGGTACAGCTGACTCTCCACATTCAAGGGTTCCTCATGCAGAGCTGAAGGACAGAGTATAATGGAGCAAAGACTCAGACACCTGACCGGAAGGGCAAGGTTCTTTCCACGGTAGCAGATCACCTTACTTTACCCCTGGAAGCCTGAGGGGCTCAACTCAGCAATGGTTTCGGTTCACTCACCATTTCCTGTTTGGATGAATATTTTTAAGGTGATCTTTCTTATTGGTTCATTTGCTATAATTAAAACAAGGCTAGGTCTAAATATTTTTACATATACTTAGCATGACAAATTGGCAGTCCTGCATTACCTATTAGCTAAAAGGCTACCGGGGGTGGGGCCATGATGGTTAAGGCACTGAATCCCAAATGGCTAACTCCACGGTTTGAGTCCTGGACTCCATATAAAGAAAATGCCCAGTGCGTATGCGTGTGTGCCTAAGATCCTGAGACAAGAATGAAGAAGGGAATATAGCATAGCCATCCCTCTCTTCTTTCTCAGGCAAGCACACATGCCCTGTGGCAAAAATCTTAAAAAGAAAAAAGGGTGCCAGGGGCAAGGTGTGGGTTTGTATCAGGTTATTGCTATTTCAGGAAAAGAGGACAAATAACATGAAAATGAAGAGTTAAGAAGTTATCCAGGCAAAAGAAATTACACTTAACAGTTTTTTCTACCTTACACTGGACCAGAAATAAACTTGCTGAATAGTCAATAAAAGAAATTAAAAACTATGTCCAAGGAATAAGCCTGCTCAGAATACAGTGCTTCTCTGGGCTGCTGGCCTTTGTTTAGTCCAACTAAGACAATCAGTCATACACGGAATACACCAAACTATAAACTCTTTGTACGAAAGAGGTCTGTGGCACAGGAGGAAAGCATACCACACAAGAAAAAAAAAATACAACTAGTCACATAACAAGTAGAATAAGAAGCTAGATTCCCTTTTCTACTTGCTTTACTGTACTGCTCATATCAAAAAGGAACCCTTTCCAATGACACTGACAGAGGTGCAGTATGCTTCAGCCATGTAGAGGCATTCTGGAAAACCCTCAACTCAGTAAGAAGTGTCACTTAAAAAGCCCTTAATTCTCTGAAGCACCATCTTCACAAGTATCTGTTTGATGGGTTATTCTGAACTATTTTCCTATAGGCCTACAAAAAGGAGATGTCCCTAGGCAGTTTTAAGAGGTACATACATGCAAAAGAGGTTCTTAATTCCCCACGGCAGACATTTGAAGAGGCCAAAGGCTTGCCATTTTGAGCTAGAGACTTCTTGGCATACCTCTCAATTTAAAAAATAAGTGTCCTCACATAAGATTAATAATTCAAAATCCTGGGGACCAGCAGTTAGCATAATAGCTATGTTGCTGGACTCCCGTGTAGTAGACCGTGGCCCCAGATCCGGTGGCTTAAACTCATGCTGGGCGCGTGTGCGTACATGCCCAAGATCCCGAGAGGAGAATGGAGGAGCAGGGAATGAGGCATGGCCATGCACCCTGGGGGGTGATTTCTTGCTATCTATCTCTCTGTCTCTGTCTTTCTGGTGAGCGCACGCGCCCTATAGCGAAAACCTCTCCAAAAAAAGAAAAAAAAAAAAATTCAAAATCCTATACCATCCCTCTCCTTTCACCAAAAATACAAGAAAAAGTAGGTTTCAAATGCAGCAGGATTAGTGTAAAGAACTTTTAAAAAGGGATATAAGCAGAGCTAGCAGGTGGCATAGTGGTTAAGATGCTAGGCTCCCACATGGCCAACTGTGGTCCGAGTCCCAGACTTAGCAGCGTGAAACTCACACCAAACATGTATGCCCAAAAACCTCTAGAGGAAAATAAGAGGAGAAAAGACTGCAGTGTGGCATCCTCCTTGGGATGTGATTTCTCACTTTTTCTCTCTGTATCTCTGGCAAGTATACATGCCCTTTAGCAAAAAATATCTCTTAAAAAGAAAAGAAAAAAGAATAAAAGTGATATAACCTAAAGAAAGTAAATATTGGGACCAGCCAGGTAACATGGTGTTTAAGATGGCTGGATCCCACTTGGCTGACCATGTAGTTCAAGTTCTGGACCCAGTGGCTTAAAGAACATGCTGGACACAGGTGCGTGTGTGATCAAAATACTGAAAGGAGAATGGAAGAGGGATTGAAGCATGGGTATTTCCTCTTCTCACTTTCCTTCTCTCTCTCTTTATCTGGCAAGTGTATATGTCTTATTGCAAATTAAAATGAAAAAAAAAAATAAAACGAAAATAAGTGAGATATTCAACTTACTGTGATTAGAGAGACTCTCTCTTTTTTTTTTACAGCGGTTTTTGTCATAAGGCATGTGTGCTCGCCAGAGAGAGAGACAGATAGAAAATGAGAAATCACCCCCAAGGTGGGGGATGGCCACGCCGTAATCCCTTCTCTTCCATTCTCCTCTCAGGATCTTGGGCACGCATGCACATGCACCCGGCGTGAGTTTAAGCAACCCAGTCCAGGGCTCGAACCGCGGTTGACTACATGGGAGTCCAGCGACATAGCCATTATGCCAACTGCTGGTCCCAAGGGACTCTCTCTTAACAAATTGTGAAATATACATTTTCCCCAAAGCTTGTATACCTCATCTCTAAATACACTTAAGCAAATTACATTTTATAAAGGTGTGTATATCGTTTAGATCTGGAAGAGTTAAATACAGACATTATATGTATTGAAAATGATTCCTAAGTTGATATTCTGTCCACCAAAAACAACTACTGCATATAGGACAGTTATCTAGAGCTGTTAAAGAGAAGGAGCCATTAGCTGCTCTGCCTATGGGATAGATCTTCTATCTTTCCTTCCAGGGTGATCTGTGTCATGGCTGTGAAAGAATCCACAGATGAAAGGGTTAAAGTCTCCTTAAGGATCAGAAAATGTTAACTCAGCCTCTCAGTGTTTCCCTGGCACAAGGTTGTTTCAATGTGCTCACTGATGCCTTCACGGGGAAGGCTCATTTATACTCCTGATCTCTGCCTACAGGTATGGAGATCGCTGACATTGAAATATCAACAAACCTCCAAATGTATGGCAGATGAAATGACAACCAAAGATAGCAATGAAACAGTGATTGTGAAAGAGACTGTGAAAGATCAACAGGCATCCTGTCCAGAATCACCCTAATTAATGACCTAACCATAGCCTCCCCTTTTCCCCCCCTAAGTCCCAACAAAGTCTCCCTGCCCCTACCCTTTGGGGCCAATGCAACCCTCTACATCTGGTCCCTTTCCTCCCTTGGAAAGTGAATAAATTCTTTTCTCTGTCTGAAAAAGAAAGGAAGGGGAACCAGTAGTTAGTGTAATGGCTATGTCGCTGAACTCCCATGTGGCTGACCGTGGTTCGAGTCCCGGACCTGGTGGCTTAAACTCATGCAGGGTGTGTGTACATGCATGTCCCAGATTCTGAGAGGAGAATGGAGGAGAAGGGAATTGCGGCATGGCCATATCCCCTGGGGGGGTGATTCCTCGCTTTCTGCCTCTCTGTGTCTCTCTGTCTCTCTGTCTTTCTGTCGAGCACACATGCCCTACAGCAAAAACCTCTCCCCCCCAAAAAAAAAAAAAAAAAAAAGGAAGGAAGGAAGGAAGCCATTAATATAACTGTTTAGATAACGTCTTCTATGTAAAAGACTCTGCTAATTTCTCAATTCTTTGAGTGTAAGAACAATGAGTAAACAAACCATCTGCTTAAACCCAATTCCTCTGCATCATGGTGACTGTCATCTCTTCATCATCAAAACTCAAAACAGGGACCAGCAGTTAGCATGATGGCTATGTCGCTGGACTCCCACGTAGTCGACCGTGGTTCGAGTCCCAGACCCGGTGGCTTAAACTCACGCTGGGCGCATGTGCGTGCGTGCCCAAGATCCCGAGAGGAGAATGGAGGAGAAGGGATTGCGGTGTGGCCATCCCCCCTGGGGGGGGTGATTTCCTGCTTTCTGTCTCTCTGTCTCTCTCTGTCTGTCTGGCGAGCACATGCGCCCTATAGCAAAAACATCTCAAAAAAAAAAAAAAAAACTCAAAACAGGGGCCAGCCCCATGGCCTAGTGGTTAAGGGGGCCAGATCCCCAGTGACAAACCGTACAGTTCTAATCTGGCTCTAGTAGCTTAAAAAGTGCTGGGCACATGTGCATGCAGGCCCACAATCCCAACAGGATGGAGAAATGGAGAAGATGTTGCAGAATGACCACACCCTCTTGGGAAGTACTTTTCCTCTCTCTCTCTCTATCTCCCTGGCTCGCTCTGAGAGCAATACTCCTCTCTGGCAAATTAAAAAAAAAAAAAAAAACTCAGAACAGTTCCTGGATCACAGTATATAATCAGTGTATGTTTGTTAAGCAGTTAGTCATCTTACAGTTTCCAAATCAGAACAAAAAGAGAAGACTCCTATGAATCAAGTCCCTATATTAGGAGTCACAAGATTTGTCTCCACACATTAGTCTTAGGATCTTACAAGAACTGGAGGGAGATCTCAGATTTCTTCAAGTGATGAATGATAATGTCCAGGTGCTCTTTGCTGAATGGGCTGCTGAGGTCAGTGAACATTTCAATATGTCTCTTCTCAAACTTCTTTCCCCTAAAAGACAAAGTTATAACATTAAGCAATCAGTCTACAATTTTCTACAAGGTCTAATACACTTGGTAAATAAGCAGAGAAAGGTTAAGGAATGAATCTACATATCGTTAAAAAATGTGATTATATCCTAGAAGTCCACATGTTGTTGAAGCTCAGTTAAGTTCCTATTAAACACATAATCAACCCTGGTACAGCTCATACTTTGAACATCTTGGGCAAAATTTCTGATCATTATGGAAATATGTTCCTGAATTCCTAACTCTTAATTTTGCTTAAATATGCGGTCACTATGATTAAAAATGATCCCTTTTCTGGGCCAGCAGGTGGTATGGTATTTAAGGTGCTAGACTCCACATGGCTGAATGCAAGGTTTGAGTCCTAGACCCAGTGGCTTGTAAAACATGCCAGGAATGTGTGCATGCATGCTCAAAATCTCAAGAGGAGAATGAAGGAGATGGGATTGTGATGTGGCCATTTCTGCTTGGGGGTGATTTCTCACTTTCCCTTTCTATCTCACTTTCCCTTTCTATCTCACTTTCCCTCTCTCTTTCTCCAGCCAGCGCAAACACCCTATAGCCAAAACACTAAAAAAGAAAAAACAAAAATAAATACCTTTCTAGTCTTCAGATAGACACAATGTACACAAGGACTTCTCCCAGTGTGTTACAACTTCAACCTCACACAGATTTACTTTCCTAACATCCTGCCCTGATTAGATACACTCAGGGCTTGTGACAGGATTTTGTAGATGCACAGAGATTGGGAAATATTATAGATTTAAGTTGGGACCAGCAGATGGTGTAACAGTTATGTTGCTGGACTCCCACATGGCCAACTACAGTTTGAGTCCTGGATCCAGAGGCTTGAAACTTAAGCCAAGCACATGTGGGATTGTGGCATGGCCATCCCCAGGAAGGGTGATTTCTCGCTTTCTGTCTCTTTGTTCCTCTCTATCTTTCCAGCAAGCACACTCCCCCTATAGCAAAAATCTTTTTCAATGACAACAACAAACTATAGATAGATAGATTTAGGTATGAGATTTTACCAGTATTTTTCCTAACAGGTAAGGGGTAGGGGTGTGTGTGTGTGTGTGTGTGTGTGTGTGTGTGGCAGGTGGCGTGGTGGTTAAGGGTGCTGGACTCCCTCATGGCTGACTGCAGTTCATGTCCTGGACCTGGTGGCTTGCTTTCTCACTTTCCTTCTCTCTCTCTCTCTCTCTCTGTCCCTCTCTGGTCAAATTGAAATAAATAAATTAATTAATAAATAATTTAAAATAAAATAATTCTTTGAAAAAAAACAAAACACAATAATTAAACAAGTAGAACTGGCCTAATGGTAAAGGGAACTAGATCCTACCTGTCCAATTGCACAGTTTGAGTCTTGGATCAAGTGGTCTGAAAAAAGCATACCCGGCTCAGGGCCAGCAAGTGGCATAGTGGTTACTGTGCTGGACTCTCACTACTGTGCTGGACTACCACTACTGTGCTGGACTCCATGGCTGATCGTGGTTCAAGTCCCAAACCCAGTGGCTTATAACTCATGCCGGGCAAGAGTTCCCAGGAGAAGAATGGAGAAGGGGTTCCAGTGTGGCCATCCTCCTTAGAAGGTGATTTCTCACTTTCCCTCTCTCTGTCTCTCTCTCTTTTCCAGTGAGGGCACATGCCCTATGGCAAAAAGGCTAAAAAAAGACAAACATGCCAGGCTCATGTGTGTGAGCTTAAAAGTCCCAACAGGATGGAGAAATGGAGGAGAAAAGATTGTGTGGTGACCATAACCCACTGGAGGGTGCTTTCTCCCTCTTTCTGCCCCACCTTCTTCTTTTTATATCTCTGGCAAGTGCACATGCTCTCTAGCAAATTGAAAATCAATAATAATTAAATAAGTAATAAATTAGGAACTTGATTATAGTTACTTTGCACTTAATATCAATTACATACCACTCAACATTTTTAGAAATTCCTGGTAATTAGCTTAAAGCAAATAGGAAAGAAATTGATAAGCCAAACGTTTATTTCTCCCACAGAAACTGCCACCAAGAATAGCCCCATCTCTTTTTTTTTTTGGAGAGGTTTTTGCTATAGGGCATGTGCTCGCCAGACAGACAGAGAGAGACAGAGAGAGAGAAAGCAAGAAATCACCCCCCCCCAGGGGGGATGGCCACACCGCAATCCCTTCTCCATTCTCCTCTCGGGATCTTGGGCATGCACGCACATGCGCCCGGTGTGAGTTTAAGCCACCGGGTCCGGGACACGAACCGCGGTCGACTACGTGGAAGTCCAGCGACATAGCCATTACGCTAACTGCTGGTCCCGCCCCATCTCTTTTTAAACATTTAAAATACAGGTTGAGCTGAACCACTGAAGTTTATCAAATGTTCTTTTAATTGTGCAAACATGCTGCTGGATTAATAAGTCACATACGTATTAAACACATCAATCCATACCATTTTCAGTTAAATACTTACGCAGTTTCGCGTTGAATCAAATCCATGCTCACGATCAAGGCATCCAGGACTCAGCTAGTTAAGGGCAAATAAACCACCATGAGGCCCCTCTTTCTATGTACACCAAAGTCCACAGTGCTAAACATTGTGGACACTGGACTAGGTGATGACTTAAAAGTATCTGTCTAGGTGCGTTTTCTTTCATCTGACTAAATGCCCTTCTCCCAAAGGCTATTTCACTAACAGATATCCACATATGCTTGACATCAAAGTATATATCCTGACACAACTATGAGAAAATAAAAAGTAGTCTACAAGCTGGACCCAGAGCCTAGTGGTTAAGGTAGCTGGATTCTCCCATGGCCAACTGCAGTTCAAATCCCAGCCTGGAGGCTTGAAAAATATGCTGGATGTTGTGTGTGTGTGTGACTAAAAATCCCAAAAGGATGGGAAGCTTTGCGCAGTGGCAGTATCGTAGCCAATGAGGTTTATCCGAGGCGCGATTATTGCTAATTGAAAATCCCAAAAGGATGGGGAGATATAGAAGGGATTACAGCATGACCACACCAC
Organism: Tupaia belangeri chinensis; assembly: GCF_000334495.1. NCBI lineage: Eukaryota > Metazoa > Chordata > Mammalia > Scandentia > Tupaiidae > Tupaia > Tupaia belangeri. The sequence continues at coordinate 2,727,383 of NW_006160055.1, forward strand.
ATTAGGAGGTGCTTTCTCCCTCTCCCTCTTGGTCTCTTTCTCTCTCTCTGGTGAGAGCAGGTACGCTCTAGCAACTAAGGGGCAGGGGTGAAGATAATCTAACATATGCCAATTTAACCAAAAGTTATGGTGCCATGTAACAGTACCTAAAGCCCATTTTTGGTGATGGAGAAATGACAATATAGATTTAGACCTGGGGACCAGCAGTTAGCATAATGGCTATGTCTCTGAACTCCCATGTAGCCAACCATGGTTCGAGTCCTGGATCCAGTGGCTTAAACTCACGCCGGGCGTGTGTGCATGCATGCCCAAGATCTTGAGAAGAGAATGGAGAAGGGATTGCAGCGTAGCCATCCACCCTGGGGCGTGATTTCTTGCTTTCAATCTGTCTCTCTCTGATTTCCAGCGAGCGCATGCACCCTATAGCAAAAACCTCTCCAAAAAATAAAAAGAACAAAAGAAAGAAAAGAAAAAAAAAGATTTAGACCTGAGATTTTCTAACTCTCTTTTATTTTTTTTCTCAATAAATTTTTGCTATAGGGCATGTGTGCTCATGCTCACTAGAGACAGAAAGTAAGGAATCACCCCTCAGGCACACTCCCTTCTCCGCCATTCTCCTCTTGGGATCTTGGGCACGCACGCACATACACTAGCATGAGTCTTAAGCCACTGGGTCCAGGACTCAAACTGCGGTTGACCACATGGGAATCCAGCAATGTAACCATAATGCCACCTGCTAGTCCCTAGACCTGGAATTTTAATGCAAATCCCAGCCCATTCTGAAATAAAAAGTGAGTCATTCTGTAGCGATTACAAGTCACTCCCAACACAGTAGCATTACTGTGATGTGGGATGGCCACTCCCAACACAGTAGCATTACTGTGATGTGGGATGGCATTACTAATTGGTCAGAAAAATAAAATTCAGGCCCTTGGGAGGAAATCAGAAATCTTAGTTTCAATATCAATCTGACTTTTGGCACAAAAACATTCTTTATCTAGAAAAAGGCCAAGAATGTGAATGCTGTCCTCTTCTAAAAATATCTTTTCTCTACCTATAAACATTTCTAACCACATCATCTTCTGCCACAGCTAACAGCCACATGTACTCCCTAGTGCTTTCCCCTTCCCATGTCTCCCAGCCTCTCAATATCACTACTGCAGAGCAGGGGCAAGTGCCTGTGGAGCTTAGAACCCAGGTACCCAACTCTCCATGTCACGCTAAACCCTAATACACACCACCTCCCTTTTTTCAGAACAAAATAAATCCACATACTCAAAGCTGAGACTCTGAGAGAACTTCACCAAATTGGATTATGAATCCCTAGATTAAAGGAAATTTATTAAGACCATTTTCTGGCTAAAAAAGGATACAGTCACTTTGTTGAGAACCTGGTTGGATTTT
>NW_006160055.1:2730676-2732685 GCF_000334495.1 Tupaia belangeri chinensis
TGTCTCTTCTCAAACTTCTTTCCTGCAGTTTTGCATTGAATCAAATCCATACTCATGATCAGGGCATCCAGGAAGTCACTTTGTTGAGAACCTGGTTGGATTTTGCTTTCAACGTCCTCCAGCAAATCAAAATCTGGTAGCATCAGGTGTCTGTGCACTGTGATGTTCTGATACTGGTCCTCATCAGCAAGGGTGTTATTAGTGCCGTCTGTACCAAACAGAACTAAAGCAATCTCATCCTTGCTCTCAGCAAACACCTAGAGAAGAAAGTCAGAGGGTTGAGAACTCTATTGGCACAGCTGGAAGTAGTAAGATACCTAACCTCCAGGAAGCAGGACAACTCTACCTCTCAATGGCGGGAACCTGAAACCCTAAATATTGGGCTGGATAAAAGATGGGACTGTGGACAACGACAATTGCTGGGCTTTAAGCAGTCCTTTCCACTGATCTAAGTCCCACCCTTCATTTCAGCACAAGTTGGGGTGAGGCAAAAGGAAGATGGTAACTGTTCTTAAAGATTTCTAACTAAATCAGACTCTTAATTCTCAGTGAAAAGTAATCAAGGGGTCAGCTCCGAGGTACAGTGGTCATACATAGTTTAAGAGAAGCAGGATCCCACGTGGCAACACGGTTTGAATCCCTGGAGTAGTCAACCTGAAACAAGCTGGGCACAGGTGAGTGCCCAAGATCTGACAGGCTAGAAGACTCGAAGCAGAGGACTACAGCATGACCAGACCCGTGCAGGTGCTCATCTCTTTCTCTCTCACACACTCTTGCATGCACACGCACAAGCTCTATTATGAACAAAGGGAAAAAAAACAGAAAAGTAAGCAGGGATAATTGAAAAGATTTTAGTCTGTCCTTTTGGAATATCTTTCCTAAGTTTAAATTTTCCAGAAATTCAAAACAAAACAACTTGTAGGTTCATACCCTGTCTTTTAGCAATTTCACTGACAAGGATATAGGCTGTAGAGAAGTCCTTGTGCATGTAAGAGATGATGGGCTAGAAAGTTTCCCCTTCAGCAATGCCCACTAACTGTGTAAACAATGGAAGCAAGTATCCATCAAGAACATGCACGAATCCACTGCCCAATATTTACATAGTGAAATATTATACCCCAGTAAAAATAGATGTGTACATTTATCAACATGAACCCTCAAAAACAAAAAAATTGAGATAAAAATAAGTTGTAGAATTATATGTACCACGTACACTTTTGACAGCATTATATAATACTGTTATGTATGCATACCCACTCATATCCAACATTATAAAATATGCATGGTCATAACTACCAAAATTTTTTTGGGGGGGAGGGAGAGATTTTCACTATAGGGCGCGTGCGCTCGCCAGACAGACAGAGAGAGACATAGAAACAGAAAGTGAGAAATCACCCCCCAGGGGGGATGGTCACGCTGCAATCCCTTCTCCTCCGTTCGCTTCAATCCCTTCTCCTCCGTTCTCCTCTCGGGATCTTGGGCACGCACGCACACGCGCCCGGCGTGAGTTTTAAAGCGCCGGGTCCGGGAAACGAACCGCGGTCGACTACGTGGGAGTCCAGCGACATACCCATTATGCTAACTGCTGGTTCCCTAACTACCAAAATTTTGAGGAAGGGAAGAGGAGGGAAGAAAAAGGTTAGGAAGGGGTTTTAAATTTATCTATAATGCTTTATTATTTAAGAAAAAAAAATAAATGAAACAAATATGGTAAACATTTAGGATTATATAGCATGAGATGATGGATAGGTTTCCATTATATTATCCTCTGTATTTACATCTTTTATGAAATATCTGTAACAAAATGTAAAAAACAGAAATCAGCAGATGGCATGATGGTTACGTCACTGGAATCCCACATAGTTGACTGTAGTTCGAGTCCCAGACCCAGTGGTTTAAAACTCACACTAGACACGTGTGAGTGTGTGCCCAAGATCCTGAGAGGAGAATGAAGAGGGGATTGTAGCGTGGCCATCCTCCTTGGGGGGGGGGGGGGGGGGCGAGTTTTT
>NW_006160055.1:2732742-2737354 GCF_000334495.1 Tupaia belangeri chinensis
TTTGTGTTGCCCCACCCTCTTGGGGGGGGGGGGCATGATTTCTTGCTTTCTGTCTATCTCTCTGATGAGTGTATGTGCCCTATAGCAAAGATCTCTCTCTCAAAAAAAGTAAAAAACAAAAAGCAGTCTCTGACACAAAAGGCAGTCTATCTCTGCCTAACTATTAATGTAAGTCTTTCACATTGATGGGAAGATTGTTGCAGAGGGAGATAGTGAAATTTTATCACTATTTTTGTTTGGTCTGTTAAAATTCTCCAGTCTGGGCCAGCAGGTGACGTGGCAGTTAAAGTGTTGGACTCCCACACAGCTAACTGCAGTCTGAGTCCTGGACCCAGCAGCTTGAAAATCATGCCAGGTATATGTCTATGTGTGTGCTCAGAATCCCAAGAGGAGAATAGAGGAGAAGAGATTGTGATTTGGCCATCTGCCCTGGGGGGATGGTTTCTTGCTTTCTGTTTCTGTCTCTCCAGCAAGCACACATGCCCTATAGCAAAAGTCTCTCTTTAGAAACAAAACAAAACAAAACAAAAGAAAAAAAAATACTTCAATCTGAGGCCAGCAGATAATGTGGCAGTTAAAGTGCTGGACTCCCACATGGCTGACTGCGGTTTGAATCCTGGACCTGGCAGCTAGAAAATCATGCCAGGAGCATGTGTGTACGTGCATACTCAGAATTCCTCAGAATCCCAGAAGCAGAATGGAGAAGAAGGGATTGTGGAAAGGCCATCCCCCTGCGGGCGAGTTCTTATTTTCCCTCTTTCTCTCACTGTAACTCTCTTTCCAGTGAGCGCATGCACACTATGGCAAAATCTTAAAAAAAAAAAAAAAAGTTCTCCGGTCTGTAGACAACTTCAACTGCAAATCCCAGTTAGACATAGAGTAGAGGCCCTTGCTGCTGGGTTCAAACACATCTAGCATACTGGCTAACCAGATATCAGTCTCCTGAACAAGAATTAATCTTAAAGCAAAGTAATCTTGCTCCCAAAACAAAACCCCAGTAATGGGAGAAAGGAAATCTTGAGTGCAGTATGGAACTAGGTCTTTTCTCCTAGCCTTTCAGATTGTCACTCAGATTCTCACGGAAGGGGCAGAGTCAAAAATAAAACCTAAAAGCAAGGCTTGCCAGGGGCTGGTGATAATAGGAGCTGGACCCCACATGGCTTACAATCCACCCTGTGGATTGAAAAATGTGCAAGAGGTGGTATGTGGTTAAGGCGACAGGTGGCATGTGATTAAGGCACTGGACTCCCACACAGCTGACCACAGTTCAAGTCCTGGACCCCTTGGCTTGGCTTGATTTCTCACTGATTCTCTCTCTCTGGTCAAATTAAAAAAAGAAAAAAAAAAATTCCACCACCAACCACCACCACAATAATAATAAAATTAAATAATTCTTTAAAGGAAAAATACACCAGACGTGTGTATGTGTGTGTGTGTGTGTGTGTGTGTGTGTGCATACCCAATATCCCAAAAGGAGGGAGAAATGGAGAAGAGGCTGCAGTGTGACCATTCCCCGGGGGACACTTTGTCTCCCCTACATCCCTCTCTTCTTGGTGAGTGCACACATCCTCTGGCAAATTAAAAAAAAAAAAAAACCCTATCGGAACACAACAGTAGTACTTGCATACTATCAGCAGAACTACAACCAGCAGATCAGGGTTAGAGCACTCTCTCCTTCGACACCTCAAGGACTCCAAGTCATCAGAATCTGTAAAGTCTAGGATGACAAGTGGTAGTGTTAGTGCCGAGTAGAACAGCAGCATCCAGAAGGAACAGCAGAGTGTCTAGGAGCAGCGGCACCAAGTGAGTGAAGCAGGACATCTCGGACTTAGCAAAAGTGGCAGTCATACCAAGTAGAAAGGGCCAAGATAGTAGTAGCTAACACTTGTATATCTGACAGGATGCCAAGCATTATTCTAAGTAGTTTATCCACATTCATTGTTGTTTTTCTCATTTTAAACATGGGACGCTGAGACACTATAGTAGACAGACTCCAAGACAGCCATTCATTCCCCACCTCCATATTTGCAGACTGCTCCTTATAAAAAGAAGAGGAGTCTAATTCCCCTCTTGTGAATGTGAGCTGGCCTCAGTGACTTGCTTGACTACATGAAAAAAAAACAGAAATGACTTTCTATGATTTTTATAGTTAGGTCATAAGAAGCCACACAAGGGAGTGTCTCTTAAATACTTACTCTTGAGACACTCCTCAGAACCAGCTGAGGGAATCCCTAGCCACATGGGAAGACCACATGTAGAGGTTCTGATGGACAGCCCCAACTGAGCTCACAGCCAGACAAGGCATCATCTTCCGGTCATGTGATTAAGCCATCTTGGACATCTGACCCAGCTGAGCCTTCAGATAACTCCAGTCCAGCCACCTTCTAAGTGCAACTGCGTAAGAGACCCTAAGAGAAAATCACCCAACTAAGACCACCCAGTTATTCCATAGAATTATGAACAATAATTTTTAAAAATGTTATTTAAGGGAACCAGCAGTTAGCGTAATGGCTATGTTGCTGGACTCCCACATAGTCGACCGCAGTTCGTGTCCCGGACCCGGTGGCTTAAAACTCACGCCGGGCACGTGTGCGTGCGTGCCCAAGATCCCGAGAGGAGAATGGAGGAGAAGGGATTGCGGCGTGACCATCCCCCCTGGGGGGTGATTTCTCGCTTTCTGTCTCTATGTCTCTCTCTGTCTGTCTGGCGAGTGCACGCGCCCTACAGTGAAAATCTCTCCAAAAAAAAAAAATGTTATTTAAGATACTAAGTTTTGAGATGGTTTGTTACACACCAAAAGAAAACTGGATTAGGCATAAAGCTATTGAAGGACTTGCTCAACATCACAAGGTTAGTAAACCACATGGCAGAATAAGAATTCACATCCAGGCCACCTGGCTCTAGAGATCGTGCTTTTAAATATTACTTCACACTGCCTCTTGTTTCTGATAAGAACTCTAATATCCAGTGGAATGAAAGGGTAAAAGGGAAGGAAAAAACGTCAGGCTTTACTGGTAGGTGAACTTGTGCATGAGCACATGTAAGAAAACTCCCCAGAACACTGAGACTGGATATTATAAGTAGATTATCTTGCATTTATAAGTGGAGGCAACAAGCAATTAAAACAAAGATTATAAATTCATGGCTTATCTGCAGTTAAAAGAAAGGTTATTAAGTTCAAGGTCAATCTGAATCTTACCTGTCTCTGGAGAAACATTGTCATCACCTTCTTTGCTTGTTCAAATGCAGATTCTTCACCAGGAAAAGAATTACTCATGGAGAAGCCCACATCCATACACAGCACAACAGCTGCCTAGAAAAAATATCCCAAAAAATGTTTGAAAAAATAGTAATTATAAGAAATATTATAAGCCATGTGTTTTGCTTATTACACTAACAAAATACTGATATGAGCAAGGAGATGTATTTTACATAGAAAATATATGTAAGACATACAAATTTTCACTATGGAGAACCCTTAAATAGTCCTAAAAGCTTTCCGAAAGCTAGAGTATCTGCCAGGTAAAAATCATGTTTTGTTAGTTGCTGTTTCTCTGACCTGAGGCCCTGCAGAACCTGATGGTGAGCAGATCTGATACAAACCCACAGGCTAGAGTTAGGTCCAGCCCAGTGAGCCCAACATATCTGACACGTTGCAGTTGATCTGTATATTAGATGGATGGGAGTAGTTGCCTTTGTTGTAAGTGGCTGATCTGGAGTGTAGTTTGTCATGAAACATTTTTGTGTGTGTGTGATATATAGGTGACTGCTACAATCTATGTATGCCAAGACACTATACTCCAACAATTTAAATCAGTTTGTAAACGAGGGATGTAAAATGTGACCAAGACTCCAAATCTTTCTACTAGAGGACACAGACTTCTAACAAAGGCCTATGTCATATTCCATGTAAGAGGTTTGCAGTGACACTGAGACACAAAAGGAGTATCTACTCAAGTGTTGGAGAAAAGTCTCCTAAATAGGATCCTTAGGTGAGTCTCAAAGAATGAGGAGTTAAATCATGTGAACAAGGAAGCTACAAAGGAAACTACTGGGTCATCAGGAAAATCATGATGCATTTTTGCATAGGAAAAATATGTCACAACTTTCCGACAACCTAGAACAAAAGAACAGGTACAGTCATTAGGAAATAATGATCAAGTTTAAGGGACTTAGAAAATAAGGAAAACAAACTAAAAGGGGTACACGTAAAGCTCTACACTTGGTGGGACCAGCAGTTGGCATAATGGCTTTGTCGCTGGACTACCAAGTAGTTGACTGCAGCTTGAGCCCCAGGCCTGCTGACTTAAACTCATGCTGGGCACGTGTGTATGCATGCCCAAGATCCTGAGAAGAGAAAGAGAAGGAATTGTGGTATGGCGATCCCCCCTGGTGGGTGATTTCTCCTTTCTGTCTCTCTCTGTCTTTCTGGTGAGCATATGTGCCCTATAGCAAAAACATCTCAAAAAAAAAAAAAAAAAAAAAAAGCTCTACACTTGGCATCCAAAATTTAACTGAATAGAAGGTAGAGGGGATCTCAACTAATACCAAGCCATGATTTCAGGGTAAATTATAAAATGAATCAACAATATGCTACTGCACATTCCCTACA
>NW_006160055.1:2737385-2757232 GCF_000334495.1 Tupaia belangeri chinensis
CACTCCATCCTTCCAAATATTTTAGGTTGTTAACAGTATACTAACGTCACGAAAAGAAAGAAGGATCTTATGGTGAAAAGAAGACTAGATTAGCAATCTGGACACCTACAATCTAGTTCCATCTCTATTACTGATTAGTTGAGTCCTTGGAAATGTCACTGAACCTCACTGTTCATTCAAGGAGACAGTAAACTGTTGAAATAAATAAAGTCTAAGGTAATTTCCAGAGTTAACACTTCTCAACTGACTGACTCCCTTGTACTTTGTACTGATTAAACAAATTGTAAGAAGTTCTGGGCATTACATCTTATGAGGAAGGTTAATCACAATGAACATGAAATGAGGTTAGGATAGAATCTGGAGGACGAGTGACATAAAGGACAACTGGAAAAAACTGGATATTTGAGCCAAATGAGATTAAGGAAAACTTGATAGTTCTCCACTCCTCAAATACTCGACAGTTGTATTTTAAGGGTACTGGTTTGTAGCAGAGAGTATAACATCAACAGATGGAAGTTAATTGGTTTGACTCTATATTAGGAGAAACGAAACGGCATTTAGAAGTGATTGATATAGGACTACAGTTTTCTGAAGCAGTAATCTCCTGACCTTAGAAGTGTTCACAAAATCTGGACGCACTTCTATGAGGGAAATTATAGATGCTTTCTAAATTTAGTCATATCGCAGGCAACACATGAAAAGACCATTTTTCCCTAGTTTGCAAAGAATTGAACATAGTGCACTAATACTAAGAGACTTTTGGAGTAAAGTAGCTTATCTGAAAAAAAAGAGGTGGGGGGGGAGTAACACACTACACAACCTCTTTGAGAACAAAATTTACATCCCATAATTTCAACACCCTGAGCATAAGAATCTAAAAAACCTTATGAGTTACAAAATATGTTGCTACATCTATTCAAACATGTTCACAAAAGCTACTTTCAAACTGGAAAACTCTTCTCTAGTTCTCTACTAAAGATCCTTTGCCAGGAATCGGCTATCCAGAAAAATGACATCAAAGGGTTTCACAACACAGAACTGTGTGTCTGGTAGTAAAAGAATGCTTTATACAATACTTCAAGTACTCCTTTCTGGCAGTAGTAAGAAAACCAGGAAGGAGAAAGTGGGCAACATAGCAACTTTTCATTTCTGTACTAAAGCCAATACAGGCTGTTTAGGCTTTTACTTCCAGTCCATCTGCCACAAATGGCGCCTCCACTATAGCTACAAAGTTCTCAGCAGCTGAAAGAGGAAGAATGAAGCAAGTGTGTGGCATCATAATGACTTCATAATCATTTTAATCAATATTTCTTAACAGGGAATTGAAGGAACTAGGAATCAGCTGTTCAAAGCCTATCTTGTTCATTTGCATTGAATGAATGAATGAATCCCTGACATCACACCTACCTTTAGTGATTCTTCAGAGACAACTACCACTTTCCTCACATATTGAAAAAAAATCACTTTAAAATTCATTGCAATTTCTGTTATTCCATCTGGGACACCAGGGGTCACAGATTTCTAAAGGAATGGAAATCTCCAGGGTTCTGAAACTACATAGCCTGAGTTCACATCCGGTACCCATCACTTACGGACTGGGCGAACAAGGGATAATTATGTCAGTTCTCAATACTTCGGTTTCCCCACTTGTCTATTGGGAATAACAGTTTTCACCTCACGGGGTTGTTGTGAAGATTAAAACGGAGACAGGAAGAAATGGTTCAGATCCGTGCCTCACACAGGGCAAACATGCAATAAGGGCAAGATATTAAACTACCATAGAGGTAATAATATGACGCTTTACATTTTCAGTCATTTTACTCATGGTCCCTCTCTTAAGTTTTATAACAAACCTGTGGGGGAAGGTGCTTATCATGGCTAACTGCCATTCTCATACAGATTTTAAGAACCCAGGCTGAGAAATAACAGAGACACAGCTAGGGGATGGAGTAAGGATAAGGGATGAGGAAGGAGGCAGGTGGGAAAGGGCTTGGGAGAAGGGGCTGGAGAGGGAGAAGGGAGATGCCAGGGGTGTAGAGTGAGCGGGGCTCAAATTCAGGTCTTCGGGCTCCGAATCCTCAGCTCTTCTCATAGCGCATCCCTCCGTCCCGGCCCTCCGGATCCAGCCCACCACCACGACCTCCCCGCTCGCCGCACTTCTAGGCACCGCCGCGATCCCACGACTCCTGCTTCCGATCCATGCTTCCTGAATCCCCGGCGCACGGTTCTCTCTACCTTATTCCTTGACCGCGCCATGTTGCTGGTAAGCAGGGCCTCGGCTGCTTCTTCCGGGCGGGAACCTGCGGAGCCGCTACTCAGTTCCGGCGGACTCTCTGGCCCACCCTTGTGGAAAGCGCCGCTCCCAGCGGAACCTGGAAAGGGCGGGGACACCATTGCTACGGAGCTCTGAGCATGCGCAGGGTTCCGTTTCGCCCCGGTAAGAAGATGGTGGTGTTTCAGCTGTGGGAATTTGTGGTGCTAGGCTAATACTAACCACTTCTCCAAAATATTGGCTTCCCTTTATGTGTTGGAGCTCTCAAGTTTGATTTCTTTGAGTTTGAGTATAAATCCATAAAGTCACTTCTCTAAAAGTCTCCAGGTCCTGAGCTAGTGGAATGATAGGAAGTTTTTGGGGTCTGGAACCCACATGGCCAACAGTTGGGTTCCAGTCCTTGAGACCCAGTGGATTGAAAGACACACCAGGCGCATGGTATGTGTGCCCAAAATCCTGAGAGGAGTAAGGAGGAGGAGGGACTGTGGTATTGCCAACCCCTCTAAGGGGGTGATTTCTCACTTTCCCTCTCTGTCTCCCATATGTGCTCCTGCTGTTGGGGGGGGGTGTAATCTAAAATCCTTATGGGGGGGGAATGAAAAACATGTACCTTAGGACCAGTTCTTGAAGGAAGAGTAAAAATTACCCAGGCAAACAAAAGTAGACAGGACATTCTACTTTGGAGAAGAAATGTGATGTGCAAATGACTAGGGGGTGGCGGTGCGGGGAGGACAGCATCTGCTGAGGATCTCCATATGGTTGAGAGTGGTTCTAACTTGGAAGGGAGGAGATGTTTCATTTAGAAGATTAGCCTAGGAGGAAACTAGCAATGGCAGCGGTCAATCCCAGTGCTTGACACTGGAACTGTCCATCCCACAAACCCTTCTTGCAAATGAAAAAGGCAGGCCCAAACTGAAACTTACACAGAAATGTCTGTGTGCTGTACCAATTAACCCTCAAGCTGACAGGAGATTGGACAAACGGTCTGGCACCTGCAAAATATCTGCAAACCTGTGCCCAAACTGAGGAAATCATGTTCTATCCCACTCTGTCCCTCTTGAAAACTGGACTTGAGAAAATCAAGAACTAAAGCGAAAATATGTGGAGGCTGTGATGACAGAGAACCTTGAGGGAGCTGAAATTAAATATTTGAAGACAAGAGAGTGAGACATTTTCAGACTGTGCTCATAGATCATAAAAGATTCTTCAAGTTTTCAATTCAGCTTTTAAAGCTGAAGTGTTATTTTTTCAATAAATTTTGAAAAATTCTAATTTGCCAAAGGGCGCATGTGTTCATCAGAAGGGGCAGAGAGAGAAAGAGAGGTAGAAGGGCATAGACATGCCACAATCCCTTCTCCTCTATTTCCATCCTATTGGAATTAGAGCATGCATGTAAACATGGCTGGGTGCTTCTCGAGCTGCCATATCTGGGATTTAAACCATGGCCCTCCATGTGGGATCTGTTTTACTTAACCACTAGACCATGGAGCCAGCCCTCAATAATGCTTTTAATATGACTAGTAAATAGAATTACTGGAGACTCAACCACAGTAAAGAAACTTCCACATACTGTATATTCATGATTTTATCTTGCCTAATTTCTATTTCTCTTTTTCCTCTTTCTCTTTTTTTCTCTCCTTTCCTCCTTGCTTTTCTTCTTCCTGCTTCCTCTTTTTCTCCTCTCCTTCCCTCCCCCCCCCCATATACTCTCCAGTATAAGTTTGTTTCCTGGGAGAAATAAAAGAGATCCTGGTAGCTGTACCTGTCGGCCTTAGCTGTGCTTATAAAAAGAGATTTAGAACCATCCACTTCCAACTAAGCAACTGAGGTGGTGAGAAGGGGCAGGGACTTTAATCATTGCTTCTCCTGGCAAAAAGCCTCAACTGGTCAGGGTTGAAGAGGCAAACATTATTAATGTCGCAGCTTATGTGGCTACTTCTTCCTCCTCCACAACAAAAGGATTCTGGCTTTGTTGGCTCCATTCCTTGCTGTCAGTGCAAGATCCTTTTGGATTTGTATGGTACAGAATTTAGTGTGAAGGAAGAAGATCAGATATTGATGAGCTGTGGCTAATGATGGTGTGTGGGGGTAGGGGTTTTATAGAGGAAACATGTGGGAGCCAGTGTAGGATAAGGAAAAAAAAAATGGATGGAATACAAAAATGGGATGGGGCCAGCAGGTGGTAAGGTGGTTAAGAGGTTAAGATGCTGGATCTCACGCCAAACTTGCAGTTTAAGTCCCAGACCCAGTGACTTGAAAACACTGGGTGTGTGTGCATGCATGCCCAAAATCCTGAGAGAAGAGAAGAGAAGGGATTGCAGCATAACTATCCCTTTTGGGGGTGATTTCTCACTCTTGCTTGCTTTGTCTCTCTGGTTAGTGCATGCATCCTGTAGCAAAAAACTAAAAACAACAACAACAACAACAACAACAACAACAAACAAACAAACAAAAACCAAACCAAAAACCAAACCTGTGTCTATATATAGAATTCTCCTCATCTCTCTCTCTTCTCTCTCTCTCTCTCCATATATATATATATATGGCAGAAGTGACACTCTACTAAAACTAGGATCTATTTAGAATGCCAGTCAGATTTGGCTCTTATGCTCCAATGGAAGGCAGATGTCATGTATGAAGATGGGCTACCATATGACCACCATCCTGTGAAAGCCCAACCTAACCACATGGAGAAACATGGCTATGGACTGAATGTGTCTTCCCCAAATTCATATGTCGAAGTCCTAACCTGCAATGTGATGGTATCTGGAAATGCAGCCTTTGGGCAGTAATTAAGTTTAGATGAAATCATGAGACTTGGACCCACATGATAGAATTAGTGCCCTTATAATAGACACTAGAGAGTTCTTCTGTTCCACCCCCATGCGCACATAAGAGGTCATGGGAGCATACAAGCAAGATGTCAGCCACCTGTAATTAAGGGAGGTGCCCTCCCAAGAAGCCAATCATGCTGGTACCATAATCATGAACTTCCAGCCTCTAAAACCGTGAGGAATACATTTCTGTTGTTTAAACTACTCAGTTTATGGTATTGTGTTATGGCAGCCAAGGCAGGCTAATATTTTCACTGAGCACCACTAGCCTCAGGGTGACCCAGATGACACTCAGCCTCTAGTTTGCAGCCATGGAAGTAAGGCTGTCTATGGAGTACAACCTCCAGCCACTATGGTGCCATCCCAGCATTGGAACATTGAGTAGAGGCAATCATCTCCATTGAGTTCTGCCCAAATTGGAGAATTAGAAGGAAAGAAAAATCTAGTGATAGTTGTTATTTTAAGTCATTGTATTATAGGTGTTTTAGCAGCAACAGAAAACTGAAAGAACACAGATTTTTATAAAATCATTGCTGTAGTGTATACTATGTGTGTCTTTCAAGGTAGTAAATAAAGGCAAGTAAAAATACGGTTTATTTGGAAATTGCTGTTTAAGTTGCTGGAGTATGTTTAGCTTTTTTATATTTATTCATGTTACAGTGCATGCACACACACACACATGTAATGTTAAAATAAACTATTCTGGCCTAAAATGGATGATATACTCCCACACTTGGATCCCTCTGGATAAGCCAAAATTGTACCTGTTAGGCTGGTATTTTATTTATTTATTTTTTTTGAGAAGTTTTGTTTTTTTTTTTGCTATAGGATGCGTGGGCTTGCCAGAAAGACAGAGAGAGACAGAGAGATAGCGAGAAATCACCCCCCGGGGGGATGGCCACGCCGCAGTCCTTTCTCCTCCATTCTTCTCTTGGGATCTTGGGCATGCACGCACACGTACCCAGCTTGAGTTTTAAGCCACTGGGTCCGGGACTCGAACCACAATCAACTATTTGGGAATCCAGCAACATAGCCATTACGCTAACTGCTAGTCCTGATATTTTATATTTTTGAACTGGTTACTAAGTTACAGGCAATCATGCTAGTCACATTTCAGTCAGTCACAGAAAGCCCACCTTTGAGGCAGTTTGTGCAGCCTACCTTCCATCTGTAACCAGTGAGTTCTCTACCTCACTCCCTCACTTATGTTTTTGTACGACACTATTTCTTTTCTTTTTTTTTTTACTGCACATGTCACTTTTCCCATTCTGCCCACATATATTCCCTGTAAACCACATGGCTCTCAGAAGCCATCTTCTGGAGGCTACCCAATTTAAATCGCCTACCCTTTGTTCAAGTAAACTCTGTTAAATTTTGGTTTGTCTAAATTATTTTTTAAACAGTAAGAAACAGAGAACGATGAGTACTCTCCACAGAGACTGGCCACACTTTGATCCCCTTCTTCTAGTCTCCAATTCTTCAAATCTAGGACACTTTGTACCGGCTGGTCATGTTCCAAGTCAATTGGACAGAGGATCTGAACAGCAGTCACCACGTGGCTTCCAGCACTGCAATTCAGCATGTTACCACCTGTGCCACCAAGGTCAGGCCCTATGTTTGAGTTTGCTATTACTTGGAGAATGAATTGTATGAGTGGTGACTTCATAAACATTATACAAAATAAAAATGCATGCGTTTTGTGCTCTGACAGAAAACTCTAACAGCGATTTGGGAACCTTGAAAGAACAGAATTATGCAGAAAGGGTCTTAAGTGGCTAATTCAGTCTAAATTCAGACAGGAGTCTAGCAACCATTTGCCGGCTGGATTTACTTAGGTCTTCTGTGCTCCTGAATAAACCACAAACTGAACCTTTGAACTTTAGTTCCTGAACCAATGAGACTGTGCCAACCAATCAACATTGACATCTCTTATTTGCATAGAGAACTAGAATGGGAACCTGGATGGGAACTTGTTGTCTATAATAATTGCTCTTAAGTAACCCTTAACTGGTGACATAGTGATTAAGGTGACTCAGTCTCATGTGACTAACTGTGCACTTTGGGTCTGGACCTAGTAGTTTGAAAAACATGCCAGGTGTGTGCATGTCCAAAATCTTGAAAGGAGGGAGAAGTGGAGGAGAAGAGATTGTAGCATGACATTCCCCATAGGGGTGTTTTCTCACATTTTCTCTTCTTTCTTTCTCTCTTTCTTGTTCCAGCCAATACAAAACGCTTTCTGGTGAATGAAAACAGAAAGAAACTATTGCCCTCCATTGTTTCCTCTAAGCATGCTTTTGGTTTATGCTTTTGCTGGCTTGCAAACTGTTACCAAAGAAAGGTTTTCTCTACTCTGCAAATTTCTTTTCAAGGTATATTGTTGAAAGGTTACATGGGAAGTTGGAAAAATTACTTAAAAACCTTAATAGGGTACAGAAATGAAATAAAAATGTATATCCCAAACAGATGTGAGCAATGATGGTATCATGTTCTGCTGTGTCCATCAAATACCGTTAGTAATTGAGGTGAGGAAGAGAAAACTTTTGATGTTGGCTACTAATCTTTTCAGCACTACAAGAAGTAAATCCTGGTGGCTATTTTTGAATAGTAAAATGAATCTTTCTTTTTTTCCCTAAAGATTTATTTAATTTTATTTATTAATTTATTTATTTTAATTTGACCAGAGAGAGACACAGACAGACAGAGAAAGTGAGAAAGCAAGCTAACAGGTCCAGGACATGAACCGTGGTCAGCCATGTGGGAGTGTCCAGCACCTTAACCACCACGCCGCCTGCTGGTCCTGTGAAATGAATCTTTCGATCATCTAAAGTTCTTTTTATTTTTTCTAATTTCCCAAGGGCATTTGTACTCACCAGAAGGTTTCCTCAACCCCAGAAAAATGTGGTTGCAACTTTCTAATGTGGACATAGCTAAAAAATATGATTTGTGGAAATAGGGAGGGAATCAAGACACAAGGATTGATACTAAGATGATTTCATATATGCTGGAAAACCACCACACTCACCCTTTTTCTGCTAATCATAGCATTCAAAGCAATTTAGGAGAGCCTCAAAGACCAAGTAAACAGATGTTAATTAGATATTATTTTTATTTTCTTTACCTTCATTTCAATTGCTCGTACCTATGCCAATATACCAGAGAGCACCGTTATCCTCAAAAATGCTAGGTAGGTTTGTTTTTTGTTTGTTTGTTTTCTTCTTGTCCAACTAATAATAGTGATTTTTAAAAAAGAGATAAAGAGTTCCTCTGAAGGTGGAGTTCAGCACCATACATTGGGCAAATGTCCCTGGCCTTGAGGGGTGGAGTATGGCAAACCCTCCGTGCAGTTCATGGCAGTTCTTTCAACGGCTTCTTTCTGAGACAGGAACAAGAAAAGAGCACCAGCAATTCTTGGAAGGACCCAAACCTCCGAAATCTGGTTAAGTTTTTAGGTCTCAAAATTTTGAAATTAGAAGGAGTCATACCTTTAGGAATAATTTTTTTCTTTTCTGTTTTTAAATTCAGAGTCTATTAATTCTGGAGTAATCTGTGTCACATCCTCTAATGGCAAACACAAGCTTCTCAGAACACCAAAGACATGTTTGTTGTTAAACTGTTGAAAGTTTTGACTGAGTAAGGCCCTGAGTGAAGTTTTCCCAAACAACAGAAGGCTACATCTGGCTTCTTCATACCTGGGGCTACTGACCCCTGTTGGGAGAATGTTCGGTTCCTCGCTTTCCAGTTTTCATCTAGAGACCAGATTAAATTACCCCTGCCTCTTTTCCACCCCACCACCATGAAACAATTTACGCTACCGTTACATAATGATCTGCTCCTGTTCTAACATTCCTTTCCAAAGGAAACCTGAAACCACATGACATACAGAAGTCTAAGTGCAAAGTAGATGAGGTACTAATATCTATGTAGAGCATATATGCAATGTATAGCTAACATCTATGTATAAATTTTCTGTGTAAGGTTTAGACCTAAATAAATAAATATACATATAAATGAACAAACAAATAAATAAATAATAACTATATTAGCAGTTTGGAATGCTGAATCTATTTAAATAAGTATTGTGAGGTGGAGATTATTACTTGCCTACCAAAATAGCTATTCTTTCCTTTTTCCTCAAATGAACATAACCCCGATATGTAGCCCAGAATTTAGCCACCCAGAGAAAAGACAGTTCCCAATATCTTTTGCCTATTAGATCATGAGACTATGGTCTGACCAATGAGATTTAAGTAGTATTGAATTGAACTGGAAAGGCCAATTAACTAGGAAGAGTATGCTCCTTTTGGCCCCTTCCTCTACTTCTCCAGAAACATGAAATATAATCGCTGGAGACGTACCAGTCATAGTGAAGTTGAAGATAAGGGACAGTGAGGGCCACATCCCACCAATTGGTAGAGGAGTTGAAGCCTGGGGCCTGGAT
The DNA here is from genome assembly GCF_000334495.1 of Tupaia belangeri chinensis. Lineage (NCBI taxonomy): Eukaryota > Metazoa > Chordata > Mammalia > Scandentia > Tupaiidae > Tupaia > Tupaia belangeri. The sequence goes on from NW_006160055.1 coordinate 2,746,930, forward strand.
GACTTCACAGAGGACCGGGATGGTCTTTCTCCAGACTTCTTCTATACAAGAAGGAAATATACTTTGATCTTATTTAAACCACTGTTTTAGGGCTTTAATTAGATGCAGCTATGTTTGATTCTGTGATGCATGCAAATCCTTACTTCTGCTACACTGTGGTAGCCCAGCTTCTCATGTGTTTCACTCTATCCCTATCTATTATCTTGGTGGGTTTGGCCATCCCCAGCCTCCTTATTCTCCCTGTCACAATTTGTCACAAACTCTGAATTGGTCTGACTTACAAGCACCAATAATACCTTCAGGCTCGTGAACAGATATATAATGGAGCTCGCTGTCCCAGATAAATGGCCATTTGAGGGCAGGTAATCAAGAAGATCTTGTCTATTGGATGGTCTTTTTTGGCACTACCTGCTTCTTTTCTGTTCTTTGCCCTCGTGGAACCATTTAGATGGTAGGATCTCTCAGTGTGGGTTAAGATTTTCCAGAAGAACTGTGTGTGAGGTGGGGTAGGAAAAGAACCCACAGGAATAGTAAGATCATATATGGGCTATTGGGGTTAGAGAAGGAAGGAAATTGTTGGGAGTTTAGACTGTGGAGGTTTCTACTTCCTGGGTGGGGTCTGGGTCTTTGTTGGAGAGATTGCCTGAGATATTGTCAGACTCAAGCAGCTCCACAATGCTGTAGGGAGAACAGTCCTCCAGACCCAGCTTGCTGCAGAGCCAGCCACAGAAGCCTTTCTCCATGTCCCGGGCAGCTTGCCACCACGCTCCCCAGGACCATGAGAGCTGGACCACAGCGGCATAGAGACCCAGGGAAGATGCCATGGCCATGATGAGCACTGGATAGAAGAGAATGAGGCAGGGGCAATAGGAGATCTTGTGCCAGAAGGTCCTCTCCTCATTGTACACAAGGAAGATGTTGTACCAGGTGATAGTGCCATAGTAAAAAGAGACAACAAAAGAGAGGATGAAAACCACAGGCAGGCAGACCAGTGTCCAGAGGACCACGTGGGGCCCTCGATCTGCTCCCACCTGGCAGGCCTTTCTTCCTTCAGATGTTGTTTCCTTGTATGACTCTTTAGGCTTGGTCAATTCCTGCAGCTCCTTCTCTGTCAATGTGACATGGATGTCCACCATCTGACCCTTTTTCTTCCCTCTTGTGATGGTCCCAGTTAATGTGACGTAGCGGCTGTCCAAAGGCATGTTCCACATACCTGTAGGGCACAAAGGTGAGAGCCAGCATCAGGAGAGTGGATGTTTCACTCCAATGTCTTCTCCTGCTGAGTTAGAGTGTTTTTTTTCACAGCATCTGTCACAGTGCTAGAGTCAGCAATCAAGGGTGACCAGTACTCTTATTGCCCCCTCATCTGGGCCCTGCTAAGACTGTTAAGCAGATCAAACTTGTTTTTCATGTTCTCTCCCTACTTTCCTGGGCCTCAGTCTTGGTAGGAACTCTGTGACATGGTCGTGTGTAAGGAAACATACTACAGGTACCACTTTCCAACAATCCTATTTCCAGTTGACAGTGCTATGATAATACTGTTCATGGCATCAACACATGTGTCAAGAGTGTCTGTGGGTCTGAGTGTCTGCAATTAGATAATGGGCAGTCACCCTTCCCTTCTCAGACCCATCACTGCTTCCCTGACAGGGGCCTTCTTCACGTGCCTGTGGGCAGCCAGCACACATGTACACCACACACACATGCATACTACATGTGCACATACAAAAACCACATACATACCACACACCATATACCATATACACACACCCTGCACATACACACCACACACACACCACACCTCATATACCCATGATGCACACAACACCCGCAACATAGACCACATGCACAGACACCACATACACATACCACGCACCATATACCATATACACACACCATGTACACATGCACACCACACCACATACCCACATTGCACCACACATCCACACCACACACACAGCATACATATACCCCACATACACAACATACACAGCCTACATACACACACTACATGCACACAAACACCACATACACATAGCACACACCATATACCACACACACACACACATACACATCCACACCAAACACACAGCATACATATACCCCACATACACAACATACACAGCCTACATACACACACTACATGCACACAAACACCACATACACATAGCACACACCATATACCACACACACACACACATACACATCCACACCAAACACACAGCATACATATACCCCACATACACAACATACACAGCCTACATACACACACTACATGCACACAAACACCACATACACATAGCACACACCATATACCACACACACACACACGTACACACCACATCTATACCACATCCCACATACACATCAAACACACATGCAGCACCCACATACCCCACATACACACTACACACACACAAGCACTACACACACACCACATATCATATATCTTATATACATACTACACTTCATGCCACAAACTCCCATACCACATATATACACACCACATATACACACACAGCTCACCCTATATACACATACCATATATACATGCACCACCACACACATCACACACACACAAAAACATTGCATATACATACCACGTACCATATACACACACCATACATACCAATACCACATAAAACACTACATTCACATATACAACACCCCACCCCCAAACACCACATACACCCATCCTCATACCCCTCCCCACATGCCCACACCAAATATCACATACATACACTGCATACACACATTTTCATCCCATACACGTATAACACAATCACACTCCCAACATACATATCGACAACCTTTCTATCACCACCCTTACACTATCACACAGCCAGTTTTTGGCCACCCTTAAAGAGGAACTGGAGATACTGAGACAGGGAAGTCTATGGTCTTTGCAATGCAAAATGTAGTCTAAAAGTACATGTGGAAGAGGAGTGTAGGGGAGTGAGGCTTTAGGTAGGCATGTCCCCTGGGCCCTGTGGACTCCTTGCCCAATGGTGGAAGAGCCACACGTAAAGATTAGGGCCTGCAGTGTGGCCAGACTCCAGCTGCCCAGATAGGGTTGTATGTTCCCCAAAACCTAGTGTTTTCAGTCTCCAGCATCTCAGTAACTGACATTGCAATCTACCATCTACATTGTTCTTGTCAAACACCCAAGAGTCACTGTTGATACTTTGCTTTCTCTGACTCCCTACCACGGACCTATCAACCAGTTCCAAATTGCATTTTGAATCTTCTCTCTTCTCTAGCTATCTCTCCTACTATCACCCTAGTCCAAGCTTCTACATTAGTGCTATTATGGCTGCACTGATACAATAGCCTGTCATCAGCTGCCAGTCCCATCCTTGGTAATCTTTCTTTATTTAATGTTTTGCTATAGGGTGCATGCATTCACTGGAGAGAGATGGAAAGGATGAGAAATAACCCCACAGGGAAGATGGCCACACCACAATCCCTTCTCCTCCATTCTTGTGTCAGGATTTTGGACATGCACGAACATGTGCCTTGCATGTTTTTTTTTTTTTTTTTTGGAGAGGTTTTTCGCTATAGGGCGCGTGCACTTGCCAGACAGACAGACAGAGACATAAAGACAGAAAATGAGAAATCATCCCCCAGGGGGGATGGCCACGCCGCAATCCCTTCTCCATTCTCCTCTCGGGATCTTGGGCACGCACGCACACCCGCCCGGCGTGAGTTCTAAGCCACTGGGTCCGGGACGCGAACCGTGGTCGACTACGTGGGAGTCCAGCGACATAGCCATTACGCTAACTGCTGGTTCCCTGCCTTGCATGTTTTTCAAGCTGCTGTGTCTAGGACTTGAGCTGTAAAGTTGTCATGTGGGATCTAGCTGCCTTAACCACTACACCACCAGGTAATTCATTTTCTATAGAGGCTCCAGAGTGATCTTCTAACAATATAAATAAGGTGATGTCTCTCCCTTGCTTTAAAGTCCTCCTTTGACTTCTTGCAATTACACCAACTTGCACACTCTTCAGTATAACCTTCAAGGCACAACATGATCTGGCCCCTGCCTGCCTCCCTGGTCTCCACTCACCACCCTCCTTCTTGTTCTCTAGAAACAGAAATAATTCTATTCCATAAATGGGCCAATGTTGATCTCACCCTAGAGGCTGTGTACTTGCCACAGCCCCTTCTCAAAAGCTCTAGCCTATGGGTCAGCCCATGTCATGGTATTTAGGAAGCTAGATCTCATATAGCCAACTTCATGGTTCAAGTCCTGACCTAGCGGCTTGAATAACACTCCTGGCACAGGTGTGTGCATGCTCAGAGTGGAAGAGAAGAGAATGGAAGAGAAGAGATGGTGTTGTGGCCATCGTCTGGAGTATGCTTCCTCACCTTCCCTCTTCCTCTCTTTCTCTCTCTCTCCAGCAAGTGCACACACCCTATAGTCAAAACTACCACAGAAAGCTCTGCCCCAGGTCTTTTCATGATGGGCTCCTTCATGTTATTTGGATCAACTCAAATATCACATCCTCACAAAGGCTTTTTATGCTTTCAGGACCATTCATCTCCTCTCCACACCCTCCACACACACACCAGTACTCATCTTCCCATCACTGTGATTTTATTGTCTTTGAAACTCATCCCGCTACCTGAAATTAGCTTTTATTTGTTGACTTGCTTACTGACTGTGTTACTCTAACTTGAAGGTCAAGTACATGAGAGAATGCTTGTCTTACTGTGGGTTAATGTCTTAGAGATCTGTCCATCTACATGAATAGATCTCCCTTATCTGGCTATCATTGCACAATCACTCTTATTATGGACATTCTACAGTTCTGTTTGCAGCAACAAACATTCTTACACAACCATAACATCGCCATACATTTCATGGGGTAGATACTCAGAATTCCTGGGACATAAGGTTGAAGCAGCTTCAACTTTCTAATTTATATGCATGAAAGTACATCAATTTTCTAACATTTACATCAGATTTTATCCAGCTTTTGGCAGTACTACATGTGAAGACATACTGTATCTCTCTGTTAGCATAATTTGCATTGTCCTAATAATTATAAAGGTCAACAATGATTGTTTCTTTATCTTATGTGTACAGTAAGTAATTATAGTGTTCTTGTGTTACTAATTTTTGTATGTAAATCAGTCTTCAATTACACTAGGAATTCTGAAAGGGCAGAGATCTCCTCCATATAATTTAGAATAGAATTTAATAGATGTTCAGTAAATACTGTCTGTTGAATGAAGATTATAACACTGCAAGGAGAAATGTATCACCAAGAGGAAATAGGTCACTGTGCAAAATTGCCCGTATGTCTTCTGAAGGAATCCCTTTTGGTTTTCTTTCCATGATTTTAAATAAGTGGTCTCAGAGAGACTCACCATCATCATCCATGGGATAGTCTAGGAAATCGTCTCCCTCTTCCTCTTTAGGCCGATCTCCACTTTCTGATTCTCCAGGTTCCTCATCCATTTTCTCGCTCTCTGACCGATAGATAATGATAGATTCTGGGCGGGAGTCTTTCTTCTTCTTTTTCCTGCGACCCATCGTGGATTCCCCATCCAGAGCCAGAGCAGCAGCCACAGCCTTTCTCAGAGAGCCATGGTGGGGGCTTGGGAGCTGCTCCTGGCCTTCTCCTGGAGCCTGCTCTTCCATCCCAGTCCTCACGTCTAGATGTGCCTTTTAAAGAGTCTGACTTGCTTGGAGACTCACAATCCACACATCATAGCTCTTCTTCCTGGATAAAGCCATGCAAATATGTCCCAAGGATGTGTTCCACCTGAAAGACAGGAAAGCAAAGCCACTGGCAGGGAGACAACATGGTGAGATGGAGACAGACTTGGGAAATGATCTTCAGGTTGGCAGGAGACTTCTCTCCCTTTTATTTTTCATAACACTTTATTTTGGAAGTCTGGTGGAATTTGTAACAAATAAAATTTTATTTGTGTTACAATATTTTTGTCATTTATACAAACATGTAATATTATGCAAAACTTTTCAGCTTAATTTGAGGATGCAGAGTATAAGGAAGTCAAGTGAGGAAGCCTTACAGATGAAAGTTAAAAACCATTCTTACTGAGCCAGCAGGTGGCATGGTTGAGGCACTGGACTCCCACATAGTACACTACAGTTCCAAGTCCTGGACCCTGATGCTTGAAATTCATGCTGGGTGTGTGTGTGTGTGTGTGTGTGTGTGTGTGTGTGTGTGTGTGTGTATGCCCAAAATCCTGAGAGGATAATGGAAGAGAAGGGATTGTGGTGTGGCTATCCCCTCTGCAGGGTGATTTCTCACTTTCTCTCTCTGTCTCTCCAGCGAGTGCATGCACCCTAGGAAAAACTCTCTAAAACTAAATAAATAAATAAAACATTATACTTCCACAATAAATGAAAATTCAGATGGCTGGGACCAGCACTCCAGACTTCTGACTATCAAGTCATATATTACAATATACCCAAATGGAGAATGCAGATTTGAACAAGCTAGCCAAAGATGGTGCAACATCACCAACCAAATCTACCTTTCTGTTCTACATGGGAAACCTGTCTCCGGCTTCTTCTTGTCCCAAGACCTCAGACAATGACTGAGACCTGTCCTATTACATGCTGAGAGAACAATGAAGAAGTTGAAATTTGAACTCTTAACACTCCATTTCCTCTTTTCATTCTCCAAGAAATCAGAGCTGGGGAAAGAGGCAAATTCGTACATCTTTTAACTAAGACATAGTGTTTTTGGTGCACTGTTTGGTGCATTGTTTGCACTGTTAAACTTTATTCTGAAAAGGCCCCTATACTCCTGTTTCAGCTCCATAACCTCACATGGAAGTCTGCTTCCTTGGTAAGCTGTTACAGTCTAAGTTACAGCCAATCACAGCAGCCACGCTTGAGTCAGTCACAGACAACCAGCCCTTCAATTTGTGTTAATACAGGCAAATATCAAGCTGTGACCAATCCAATTATTTCTCCACTTCATCCCCTCACTTCTTTTTTTTGTTACTTTCCCTTTCTCTGGCATAAGTGTCATCCCACTGTGTGGCTACCCAGGGTAACTTGGAAGACCTAATTTTAATTTTTGGTACCTTGAAAGCCATAATTTGAATTATTATTGCTCAATTAAACTCTGTAAATTAATTTGTATAAAGTTTTTTTTTTTTTTAACAGTGCTTATAAAATAACCTTGGGTAGACCAGTCAGTAGGGTGGTGGTTGGGGTGGCTGGACTCCCACGTGGCTGACCACAGTTTGAGTATCTGATCCAATGGCTTGAAAACCCTGCTGGGCATCTGTGTATGTGTGCCCAAAACCTTGAAAGGGAAATGGAGTAGAAGGAGTTGTGGCATGGTCATCTCCCCTGAGGGGTGATTTCTCATTTTTTTCTTTCTCTTTTTCTGTCTTTCCAGTGAGCACACGTGCCCAATAGCAAATAAATAAATAAACCTTGAGTTAACATTGTTTTTCTAGCAGAAATATTTAAACTCGAGTTTAAAATTTTAAGTTGAGACCACTAAGGGAATTAGGAAGATTAAAGAGCCTCTACTCTTAAATTGGGCATGTGGGAGTCCACCCCAACGACCATTCAGCAGCTCTTCCAGAAGGTTGCATTGCATTTTTGAGCTTGAGCTCTCAGAAAGGAGGAATGCTATGACAGCTGCTGCTAAAGAGGCTTAAATTAGCAAATCTCCAGCTCATCATCTTTAGCCACTTTAAGCATCAAGCCCTGGGCTGGCCCAGGAATTTTCCTTTTGGGAGTAGAGGATTTTTTAATAAATAATTATTTTACTTAACTTTATTTACTTTAAAAAAATTTGACCAGAGAGGGACAGAGGGAAAGTGAGAATGCAAGCCACCAGGTCAAGGACTCAAACCACAGTTGGCCATGTGGAAGTCCAGCACCCTTAATCACCACGCCACCTGCCGACCCCAAGTAGATAGAGAATTTTGTAGGTGGTGTTTTGTATTTCCATTAGAAGGCATTTAATGTCTGGTTGACTCTTTTTTGTGAATATAATAGCCACTAATGATCATTAGCTATACCCATTAATTAATGAATAGAAAATAATGGAATTCTATTTCTCTCCCTTTTCCTCCTTTATCAGTCAGAATATTCTTATGCACTTTTAACAAATGTAGTTTTAAACTAGGTGTAGGAGGCAAATGGCCTGCTGTTATATAATGTTATTGGCAATGATATTGTGAAAAGTAAACCAAGTGTCAGCTTCTATTGATATGAAAACTTTCTGAACTACTTAAAATTATACATCTGTGGGGCCAGCAGGTGGTGTGGTGATTGAAGTGCTGGACTCCCACATGGCTGATTGCAGTTCTGTTCCCAGACTTGGTGGCTTGCTTTCTTTCTCATTTTTTTTTCTCTCTCTCATGAACACACATGCTCTGCAACAAATTAAAAAATAATAATGGTAAATTTAAAAAAATTATACATCTATGATAACACTATATGACAGTAAGGGATCTGTATCACATTTTTTTGAATGCTAAAACATACTTTTTTCCCCGCTCCTCACTTCAATGTTTCTGAAGTTTGAGTGCATTAAAATTCAACAGAATGACTTTTTAAAAAATCTCTTTGGAAGGAAGTTTCTTCATTTGTTTTGTTTCATTTTATTTTGTTCCCCAATTGTACCCCCACCCCCCCTTCACCTATCCTCTGTCCTATGGTTGATTTTCCTATGTTTCCAGTGAATGAGTCTCAACCAACCTTGTATCCAGGCACTTAGCTTGGTGCCTAGAACAGATCAGGTACTCACCAACAGAAATGGGAATTCTTACATTCTGCTGACAAATTTGGCAAGTTCACTGAGTCCTAATGGCCTGACTTTATCTCAGGGAAGATCTGTCTCAATAGATTGTGTGCCATAAATCTTTAAATTCTCATGCAAGGAAATAAAATTGCAGATAGAACCATTTCTAGTGTTACAAAATACAGTTGGGAACATATAGATGGCAACACAAATAATGACACAAATAATGACAAATCATCGAGATGATGGCTATGCGAATTATTGTGAATGAGTCATTTCACATATTTTTACAGTGTAAAATCATACTGTACTCCCACATTATGAACAATTATTAGATATTAAAATATTTTCAAAAATTATTAGGCAATGAGCTTGCTGCACTAGAGAATTCATTTGGAGAGGGACAAAGGCAGCTAATCTCTACTGTAAACCCCATTTTCCAGACCACAAAAATCTCAAGGTCACAGGGATCTTCAAGTCTTACTGAACCTGCTGGCCAAAGGAAGAAACTCCTATTTATAAATCTGAACTCAAAATCTCTTTGTGTGGATACCATGTTGAAAAACACAGTAGAGGAGAAAAATTGTCACAGAAGTACCTTAAGGTAAAGGGAAGCACATGATCTTACAATTGCGGAAACCTTCTCTAAGCAATTAACCAAAAGTGACTATAACACCAAATGACTAAAATTCAGAGAAGAGAGACTGCAGAGTGAGCAGCAGGGAGAAGTACAGAGATGCAGAGACAGCGCAGCTCATCTCCTTCTACACACTTCTAAACTCTCAGTTGAAACCCTACAGCTCAGCCCAGGTGCACTTATTCCCAAGAAACTGTAAGGCCTTTGTAATATCCAGTTCCAAAGTCAAAAGCTCAGGTTGCTTGGTGAACATCAGGGAAACGGAACTGTAGGACGATTGCAGATCACCTTCTCTAGCACACCTCTGAATACTCAGAATTAATTCCAAGAAATTTGGAAGAAACATATAATCCAACAGATGACCAGAAGCCACCATAGAAGAACAAGAAATATGAAAAACCAAGAAAATATTTCTCCCCCAAGGAAAAATAACAACCCTTCATCATCCACAGACAGTACAATGGAAGTTGTGGAAACGTCTGATAAAGAATTCAGAAGTATGTTCATAGTGACAAAACTAAACAAGGTGCAAGAGATGAGAGACAATGAATTCCAGAAGGTTCATGAGAAAAGAGACAATGAGTTTCAGGACATGAGGAAGTTCTTTCATGGTTTTAAAGAAGAAATACATACCATAAAAAGAAAATCAAAAGGACCAGCAGTTGGTGTAATGGCTATGTCACTGGACTCCCATGTAGTTGACTACGGTTCAAGTCCAGAACTGGTGGCTTAAACTCACACTGTGTGTGTGTGTGTTTGTGTGTCTGTGTGTGTGCGTGCGTGCTCAAGATCCCAAGAGGAGAATGAATGAGAAGGGATTGCAGCATGGCCATCCCCCCTAGGGGGTGATTTCTCGCTTTCTGTCTCTCTGTCTTTCTGGTGAGCACACGTGCCCTATAGCAAAAATCTCTCAAGAAAA
>NW_006160055.1:2759725-2815052 GCF_000334495.1 Tupaia belangeri chinensis
GAATTATTGTGAATGAGTCATTTCACATATTTTTACAGTGTAAAATCATACTGTACTCCCACATTATGAACAATTATTAGATATTAAAATATTTTCAAAAATTATTAGGCAATGAGCTTGCTGCACTAGAGAATTCATTTGGAGAGGGACAAAGGCAGCTAATCTCTACTGTAAACCCCATTTTCCAGACCACAAAAATCTCAAGGTCACAGGGATCTTCAAGTCTTACTGAACCTGCTGGCCAAAGGAAGAAACTCCTATTTATAAATCTGAACTCAAAATCTCTTTGTGTGGATACCATGTTGAAAAACACAGTAGAGGAGAAAAATTGTCACAGAAGTACCTTAAGGTAAAGGGAAGCACATGATCTTACAATTGCAGAAACCTTCTCTAAGCAATTAACCTAAAGTGACTATAACACCAAATGACTAAAATTCAGAGAAGAGAGACTGCAGAGTGAGCAGCAGGGAGAAGTACAGAGATGCAGAGACAGCGCAGCTCATCTCCTTCTACACACTTCTAAACTCTCAGTTGAAACCCTACAGCTCAGCCCAGGTGCACTTATTCCCAAGAAACTGTAAGGCCTTTGTAATATCCAGTTCCAAAGTCAAAAGCTCAGGTTGCTTGGTGAACATCAGGGAAACGGAACTGTAGGACGATTGCAGATCACCTTCTCTAGCACACCTCTGAATACTCAGAATTAATTCCAAGAAATTTGGAAGAAACATATAATCCAACAGATGACCAGAAGCCACCATAGAAGAACAAGAAATATGAAAAACCAAGAAAATATTTCTCCCCCAAGGAAAAATAACAACCCTTCATCATCCACAGACAGTACAATGGAAGTTGTGGAAACGTCTGATAAAGAATTCAGAAGTATGTTCATAGTGACAAAACTAAACAAGGTGCAAGAGATGAGAGACAATGAATTCCAGAAGGTTCATGAGAAAAGAGACAATGAGTTTCAGGACATGAGGAAGTTCTTTCATGGTTTTAAAGAAGAAATACATACCATAAAAAGAAAATCAAAAGGACCAGCAGTTGGTGTAATGGCTATGTCACTGGACTCCCATGTAGTTGACTACGGTTCAAGTCCAGAACTGGTGGCTTAAACTCACACTGTGTGTGTGTGTGTTTGTGTGTCTGTGTGTGTGCGTGCGTGCTCAAGATCCCAAGAGGAGAATGAATGAGAAGGGATTGCAGCATGGCCATCCCCCCTAGGGGGTGATTTCTCGCTTTCTGTCTCTCTGTCTTTCTGGTGAGCACACGTGCCCTATAGCAAAAATCTCTCAAGAAAAAGAAAGAAAGAAAAAAGGAAAGAAAGTCAAATGGAGCTGTTGGAGATGAAGACTGTAATACAGTAAATCAAAACCTCTCTCAAAAGTATTACAAGCGGAGGGACCAGCAGTTAGCGTAATGGCTATGTCACTGGACTCCCATGTAGTCGACCGCGGTTCCCGTCCCGGACCCAGTGGCTTAAAACTCACGCCGGGCACGTGTGCGTGCATGCCCAAGATCCCAAGAGGAGAATGGAGGAGAAGGGATTGCGGCGTGGCCATCCCCCTTAGGGGGTGATTTCTCGCTTTCTGTCTCTATGTCTCTCTCTCTGTCTATCTGGCGAGTGCATGTGCCCTATAGCAAAAACCTCTCAAAAAAAAAAAAAGTGTTACAAGCAGATTAGACTATGCCAAAAATCAAATCTTGGATATTGAAGACAAAAACCTCTGACTAGAAAAAAATCACCAAGAAGACTGAGAAAATAACCCCCCAAAATGAGCATAATATATGAGAAATACTAGATACCATTAAGCACCCAAACATACAGATAATCTGTATCCCAGAAGGTGAAGAAACTAACAGGGGCACTGATCATTTATTACATGAAATCCTGGAAGAAAACTTTACAAACTTAGAGAGGCATTCAAATATCCAGTCCCAAGAAGTACAAAGGACCTCTGATAGAATCAACTCAAGAAAATCTTCTCCAAGCCACATCATAGCCATATTGGCCAAATCCACAGACAAAGACAAGATATTAAAATTGGCAAGAGAGAAACCTCAGGTTACTTACAAAGGTTATCTGTTAGGCTAACATCTGACCCCTTATGGGAACAATATGAGCAAGGAAAGAACTGGAAAATATATTCAAAGTGTTAAGTGAAAAACAATTTCAACGAAAAATATTATACCTGGCAAATAAAGACATTCTCAGATAAACACAGTCTGAAGGAATTTACCAACACCAGACCAGCTCTTCAAGACTTACCAAGAAAACTAAAGACAAACAGACAGAAATAAGAGAACAGAAAGTAACCAAGAAAATGACCAACTTAATGCTAGGGACAAGGCCAGAGATATCCATAATGACACTGAATGTTAACTTCCAGGATTTAAATGAAAAGATTGGACCACAGTAGCACTGCAAATTCAACAGAAGAGATTAATTACATGAGACTGGACTGGTGAAATAAAATTTTATGGCTTTTGACAAAAACATTACTGATTTTTTTTTATTATGCTTCATTTTCCCAATTTAAGCATTTTACTTTCTTTTGAGCTGTTGATAGGTTCAACAATTTATTAAAATATTTTTCTTGTTTTATTCTTTAAATGTAAACATAAACTTTTCTTCCTTCCTGACCCCTCCTATTTGGAAAATATTTGTGAGTATTCTTATTTTGTGGCAGAAGGGTTATTTGCATAAGTTCAATAATATCTGTTGCCTGGCATCAGAAACTGGAAAAATTCATGATTGCCAAGGCTTTGACTGGATTGTCATATCAAAAGATATGACCAGAAAACTATGGAACTAAGGTAGATCTCAAGAAAGCCAACAGAAGCTCTTGAAAAGATTGTCTGGCACCATAAACAGTTCTGCCTGGCAGAGAGAATTAGAGAAGCTATGTGATAGAATTTATAACATAAAATAACCTGGACTTTTCCTGCCCAGCGTTGTAATCAGTAGAGATTACAAAAGAGCAACCACAACCAGATGATTATCTTGAGGAAGACTTTGAAGGAAGAAAAGAGACTGATCTTTGTCAGCAGATGGTCTATCACAGAAGCCTTGGTAGGCAGGGCTGAATTGAGAAGGTTTATGTGTGACTTGTGTACTGGCTGTTTGCTTTTCCACAGTTTGAGTAGTTGACATGTAAATATTTTCTCAAAAATATTTAAAACCATACTGTCTCTGTTGCTATAGAGTCACAAACAAAAATTATAACACATTTTTGAAAGTGATCTTTAAAATTTAGTTTTAGAAATTTTGGAAGTTGTTTATGAACTGTCAAGAGCTAGGGAGTATAAGCAACAATTTTTTGATATTTTGGGGCCCAGCAGGTGGTGTGGTGATTAAAGGTGCTGGATTCCCACATGGCCAACCATGGTTCGAATCCTGGACCTATTGACCTGCTTTCTCTCTCTCCCTTTCTCTCTCTCTTTCTCTCGTTCTGTCTCTCCCTCGTCAAATTAAAAAATAATAACAGATGGAATTAAATAAATAAATAAATCTTCTTTTAAAAAAAGAAAAAAATTGATATGTAAAATGAATGTGGGGAAATGTAAAATAAATAAATAAATAAAAAGAAAAAAAAAAGAATTCAGTTGTCTAAGATGTCTAAGAGTACAAAGGTCATGTGCAGAAAGAAGGCAGTCAGGCAGAGAACCATCCCAAGATAAATAGCTCCAGAGGATAAGGAAATTAACCCTTAGTCATTAAGTAAGCCAAGACTGTTCTACTTAAATAACCCCAAAGCAGAAGAGAACAGACATCTATCTAGAGGGAACTGGACATAGATTAAGAGGTTCAAACATGGTTCTCTTTATTTCTTTATTTATTTTTTAGAGTTTTTTTTTTTTTTGCTATAGGGCGTGTGCCTTCGCCAGACAGACAGAGAGAGACAGAGAGACAGAAAGCGAGAAATCACCCCCCAGGAGGGATGGCCACGCCGCAATCCCTTCTCCTTCATTTTCCTCCCGGGATCTTGGGCACGCATGCACATTCGCCCGGCATGAATTTGAAGCCACCGGGTCCGAGACGAGAACCATGGTCGACTATGTGGGAGTCCAGCGACATAGCCATTATGCTAAGTGCTGGTCCCTGAACACAGTCCTTTTTGACATTAAGCTTTTCAAATTTTCAGTGTTAAAATATACAGAAACTTCAAATTCTACCCTTAAGAGAGTTTCTGTTTAATGCAAAAAATGTTTTTCCTACACCAAGTCCTCTAACAAAGCAGACACTCGGGAACCTGCACCATGGTAACTGGTACTCTCAATGAGAGTGATTTCTGAGCATACCACTTTATACTCATCTTCAGGGCACACATCACAGCTTAGGAGGTTACCCTCAACCACAGTGTTTTCCTACTGACAGCTTCTGCTTTTCTTTGTAGTTTCCTGCCACAGCTTGTGAAAGGCCTTCCCTAGCCCTTTTCTACAGTGTCAGTCTTCAAACTAGAGGTGAGATCTTAAGCAACGTGAAGGACCAGAGCTTTAGAAATGAAAGAAAGTTCACCTTCTGCACTCTTTTCCCCATCTTTTAAGATGTACCAAGATGTTAGAGAGAGGTAAGAATGCCAAAGAGTAAAGGTAAGAAGGCAAGTTGCACACACATGTCATGTTTCTTGTTGACTTATTTTCTCTCTTGGTTGAGAGGGCAGCCCTTTAGAGAGATGTGGTAAGCAAGGCAAAAATACATGGATGTGATAACCATTGTTTCAGGCTTTTAGAAACATAAACATGGCTGGTAGTGTAACAATGGGAGAAGTCAATGCTCTAAGTATTATATAGAAGACTTTTTTTTTTTTTTTTGAGAGGTTTTTGCTATAGTGCCTGTCCACCTGCCAGAAAGACAGAGAGAGGCAGAGAGACAGAAAGCGAGAAATCACCTCCCAGGTGGTATGGCCACTCTGCAATCCCTTCTCCTCCATTCTCCTCTCAGGGATGGAGGGAGATCTTGGGGCATGCACACACACGCACCCAGCGTGAGTTTAAGCCACCAGGTTCAGGACCCGAACCATGGTCAACTACATTGGGAGTCCAAAGACATAGCCATTACGCCAACTGCTGGTCCCTCCAGAGAAGATTTTTTATCCACTGCTCCAGGTAGATTTTAAACTTCCAGAGATTAGGAATAGTTTTATTTTTTTCGTCATTGCCACTGATAAAACTCCAGGGCTGAATATGTAGCAGAGGGTCAATGTGTACTTGGTGACTTGATAGGATAGAGGAAAAGGAAAAATGCCTATTCAGAAATATGTATGAACAGGGGCTGGACAGTGGTACAGCAGTTTTATAACATGATGCTCTGAAAGACAAGCTCAGATGGGAGGGTTCTCAGTTTCTGTTGTTGTTTTTTGTTTGTTTGTTTGTTTAGTTTTTTGCCATAGAACACGTGCACTAGCTAGAGAGAGACAGTGAGAGGGAAAGTGGAAAATCACCCCACAGCGCAGGTAGTCATGCCATAACCCCTTCTCCTTCATTTTCCTCCTGGGATTTTAGGCACACACGTACATGTACCTGGCATTATTTTCAAGCTGCCAGGTCCAGGACTCAAAGAGTGGTTGGCCATGTGGGAGTCCAGCACCTTAATCACCATACCAGCTGCTGGCCCCAAGGGTTTCCAGTTTAAGGAAGCCTTCCTGGGTACACTGGACATAAGCTTGCCTATGATCCAGGGATGGCTGAAGGCTGAAGGAGCAACACTGTGGCATTGGGACCCTGTTGGGTATTCTCTCTCTCTCTCTCTCTCTCTCTCTCTCATTCATGAAAAAAATGGATAGGAAAAAAATATGTATAAACAACTACTGGATCATCAGAAAAGTCATGACATATTTTTCTGTTTTTCTATGCAAAAATGTGTCATGACTTTTCCGACAACCCAATATTACTAGAGGAAGACTTAATTCTTCCCATTTTTGTACAATTTATTATGCCATCAATATTTAATCTGAGAAGCAGCTTCTTCTCTCCTTTTTTTCAGATCCCAAAAGAGAGTTGGTAATTATTATTATTATTATTATTATTATTTTTTACACTGGGCTGGCCCCATAGCACAGTGGCTAAGGGAGCTGACTGCAGTTTGAATCCTAACCCTGGTGGTATGAAAACTCTCTGGGTGCATGCGCAGACATACCCAAATTCTGACCGGAAGGAGAAATGAAGGAGAAATGGAGGAAAAGGGATTGCAGCATGACCTTGTGCCACTAAGGGGTGCTTTCTCCCTTTCTCTCCTTTTCCCTTCCTCTCCCTCTCTGACTAGTGCATGTGCCATCTGGCAAGAAAATTATATATTTGAAAATTTTACCCTGTATCCAAGACTTTAATTAATAGACTAGAGAGACTGAACTTTTAAATTTTCTGTGCAAGTTAGGCTCCATGCTTACTCCACCAGTACCCCTAGTCAAAGAACATTAATAAAAGTAACATGTTCACCTCAGTCAGCCTTTAGTTTGAGACTCTTGGTCATCCCAGGAGGTAAAGCAGTTTTTAAGGAGCATGCTTATTATACTCTGGATCTCATGCTTAGAATATGTTTTTCTTAAAAAAAAAAAAAAAGCCAGAGCACGTGGATACTTGCTAGAAAGAGAAAGAGAAAGTATCTCCCCTCCTCCAATGGGGTGTGGTCACATGGCGATCCTTTTTCCTCCATTTCTCCATCCCATCAGGAGTCTGGGCATGCATGCACATGTGCATAGTGTATTTTTGAAGCTGCTGGGGCCAGGATTGAATTGTGGTCAGCCATGTGAGATTCTGCTTTCTATATACATGGCTTAACCACTGTGATACTGACACAGGGCTGGCCCAATAACTGGTTTTAAGTCACTCTTTTTTTTTTTTTTTATCATGATGCAATGTGTGCACGTACATACGAGAAAAACAGAGAGAAAGAGAGGAGAGAGAGAGAGAGAGACAGAGAACCTGCCACGGGGCTGGCTTAATCATGCTTTGATAACTTTCCTCCAATCCTTCAGCCTGCCTGAGGTCCTGGACATACACCCATATACCCTTTGTATTTTCAGGTTGACTGGGTCAGTGACTCAAACTTCAGTGAGCATGTGGCTTCCATTTCTGCAGCTGGCTACACTACCTGCTGTGTCATAGAGGTTGTGTCTAAGCCATTCTTAAAATAAATTTTCGGGACCAGCAGATGGCTTTATGGTTATGTCACTGGACTCCCACATAGTTGACCAGGTTTGAGTCCTGACTCAGCATCTTAAAACTCATGCTGGGAGTGTGTGCATGTGTGCCCAAAATCCCAAGAGAAGAATGAAGGAGAAGGGATTGCAGCATGGCCTTTCTCGTGGGGGGGTGATTTCTCACTTTCTGTCTCTCTGTCTCTGTCTTTCTGGTTAGCACATATGCCCTATAGTGAAAATCTCTCTCTGAAAAAAAAAAAAAAAGAAATTCTCCAAATAATTTTTATATTTCCCCACCAATTTTCCCATCTCTAATGCTATCCCTCTGGTCTAACAGTCCTTTATCTCTTACCTATGGTTCTAAAAAGGGCTCTTTATCTTCTGATTTTAACTCTTGATGTTTTCCAATCAATTCTCCACTCAGCAGTATAAAAGATCTGTTGAAAACATAAACAACTATGCTTAAAACCCTTCAATGACATCCCAGAACACTTATTCTAAGCATGAATTCTTAAGTATGAGCATACTTTTTAAAACTTGCTGGGTTGACCAACAGTTTGAACAGGTTAAAGTTTGACTAAGGTGACTGATGTGAATGTGTCACTTTTGTTAATGATCTTTTGATAGGGGTAGAGGTGGAGTAATTACAAAGTCTAACTTCTACAGAGAAGAACTCACCTATTCTATTGATTAAAGTCTTAGAAATAGGTTAAATTTTTAAATAAGTAATTTTCTTGCCAGATGGCACATGCATTCACTAGAGAGAGAGGGAGAAGGGGAGAGAGAGAGAAAACATTCCTCAACAGGGGCATAGTCATGCCTCAATCCCATAAAATAAAATCTAAACTTTTCATGTGACCCTAGGACTTGCAGAATCTAGCCTCTCTCTGTACCAACATGCCAGGCTCTACCATGTCTCTCACACCTGTCAGGCTCCAATTGAGTTGGCCGTATGTTCCCCAAGGGCACCAAATGCTTCCCTTCTTGAGGCCTCCTCAAATGTTGTCTGCCTTGGTTGGTGCACTGCTCCATGCTTGCCACTCCATGTGGTCAGCTCCATGGTATCCTCTAAGTCTCTGTTCAATCATCACCTCCTCTGAGGTCTTCTTGATGCCTAACCTAAAAAGACTCTCTGCATTATTATTATCACAACAGCCTGACAGACTTATCCACATTTGTAACTAAGTACTTAGTTGTTCTTTTACTTGCTTTTCGTACCCCCTCTACTAAACTACAAGTTCTGTGAAGTAGTACCACAGGTAGACCAACAAGTAGATATTCTATAACAATTTTAAAAATCTTCCCTAAGGATGGGAACCAGCAGTTAACGTAATGGCTATGTTGCTGGACTCCCACGTTGTTGACCGCGGTTCGTGTCCCGGACCCGGTGGCTTAGAATTCATGCCGGGCGCGTGTGCGTGCGTGCCCAGGATCCCGAGAGGAGAATGGAGGAGAAGGGATTGTGGCGTGACCATCCCCCCTGGGGGGTGATTTCTCACTTTCTGTCTCTATATCTCTCTCTCTGTCTGTCTGGTGAGCACACGGGCCCTATAGCGAAAACCTCTCAAAAAAAAAAAAAAATCTCCCCTAGGGCATGTGTTATAAGGAAAGAGAGAGAGACAGAGAAAGGGAAAATGAGAAATCAATCCCCACCCAGCCCCAGGCCTTGCTGTAATCCCTTCTTCTCCATTCTCCTCTTGGGATTTTGGGTACATGTGCACATGTACCAGCAAACATGTTTAAGTGGTTAGATTAATGCCTTTATTGGGTCGGGGGTGGGGGGTGAAGTGGTAGCAGTTAAGAACTGGCCTGGTTTAATTATAGACTGAGGCTAAAGAGAAGTTTAATAAGATGTGTTTCTTTATATGCCTAGTTATGGCATGATTGCCAGATGCTCCTCCTATATCTTTTCTCCTTCTTTAATAATGGAGGGTTCAGGGGTCAGCAGGTGGTGTGGTGGTTAAGGTGCTGGATTCCCATATGGCTGACTTTAGTCAGAGTTCTGGACCTGGCAGCTTGCTTTTTCACTTTCTCTCTCTGGTGAGCACACGTGTCCTAAAGCAATTTTAAAAATAATAACAAAGATAACTAAAATTAAATAGATAATTCTTACAAAAAAAAATGGAGGGTTTAGCTGATCACATGATTTTTTTCTGGTAAAGATAACATTTCCCAGCATCCTTTGCAGCTAGACATGATCATATGACTAATCTCTGGCTAATGAGATATGGGCAACTTCTCTGTCTGGTCCTCTCCTTCCTCTTCCTCTTCCTTTTCATCTTATGGAGGGCTGGAATATGGACCGGATGCGTCATTTACAGCCATCCAGACAAGAGCAAGCCTCAAGGGATGGCAAAGAAAGAAATGGAGGAAGTAAGCACCATCCTAACATTCATAAACCTTTTTCCTTTGGACTATAATATGAGAAAAAATAGATATCTATTTTATTTTAATCCTTGGTTATTTTGCTCTCTTGAAGCATATACACAAATTCCAACATATTGAGATTGTCCAAGGTTATTTAGTATCTCAACCTTTCTCCCAAGTGTCAATTTTTCAGCCCTGGGAAGTAGGGAGATTTGTTAGGTCTTTCAGAGTTAGAACATAAAATAGCATCATTCCTGATAATGGGTGGCTTAAGCAGTTTCGATTCTCCTGGGTGGGCCATTGAAACCCAGCTATCTAATATGAAAGATATCACTCTGATGTGGGATCGAGCCCCACTAGAAACTCTCTCACTGGAGAGCTCAATATGGTACATGATCTGTTCCCTGCTTTTAATAAGATAGCCAATAAAATTTCCTTTGTTAAAATAAATGAAGTTTTTAGGCATTCAGTAAAAATCCAAAGCCGCACAACACCATAGAATGTTTATCCATCCAATCACAAAACTCACAACACCACAGAATGAGTACACTACCCACCTACAGCACTTTTGTAGGATTGAAATTTCAACAGGAAGGCTAATCATTACTCTCTGCAGACTAGCTCCCATCCAATTAGTCACTCAGCCATTAACTTCATCCCTAACCCACAGTAGTTCACTGCAGGTTTGTGCATCTCTCACCATCAGACATGACTTCCCTGTAGTCTACAAACATTTTTCTGCTCCCATATCTCTATTGGAGCGGACCTGAGCCACTGCCTTCACCAGACCTACCCAGATACTCAGTATACTTGTGGACCTGGTGTGTACAAAGCCAGGAAGCTTTGAACCTCTGCCCTTATTACATTTCAGGGAAGAAAATAACATACATGGGTGAAGTATGGGTGTGATAAGCTAATACATGCCAAGGGCACAAGTCTTAGCATCTGGACACAAGAAGAGGAGTGGTGGGGACTGTGGTAAACAAAGAGTTCTGGTCTCATCTATCTAAAGTAGGTAGTTACTGTTTCCCTCTCCTCTACTCACCAAGCCACTGCCAGCCAACTCCTTTCATAGAGAACTATAGGTCTATTTGGTAAGAGTTGTCTGAAACTTTATGTGAGAATTTCTGATTTTGATTGTAGTTAATCCAAATTGAAATAAATTACCCTTTGGATAATCATCCAAAACAAAATGTAAATGGGTTGCCATTTTGCCACCGTTGACTGACAGAGCTTCCAAATCAAGGTGTGCCTGTTGCATTGGGTTAAGAACAACAGGTGTTGACTTTTTGTACCCATACTGAACCTGGATTGCTGGGCCTGCCAACTTCATCTTGAAGTTAATTCACTTCCTTACCTACAGCCCTGCTGTTCTTTCACCTCTTCTCTGATTTGTGTAGTTCCACCCAAAGGGACACATATCACTGGTCTCAAGTGGTCAGACTCCCGATTATATCTCGGTTTATCACCATCAAGTTTACCACCAACTAGGAAATTAAAATGGTTACCGTTTACCACTGAAAATTACCATTAGCCCCTTCCAAAGAGACAGTTTCACTAACGCAAAGATGGAAAGAAATTAAGCTCAGACAGTTGTCAAGTAATTGGATATGTGATGGAACAATATCTTGAAACCCACAGGTAGTTGCTGTGGATGGTCACAAACTCCATTAAGCTGCAGCCTGTTCTTTTGTGGTCTCATGCCCAGCATCTCTTTTGCCATTTCCTGGCCTACCTTGTTCTGTAAGACTGTCACATTGAGGAAAGTTTATCATCTAGGAAGCGTCTGACTGTCTATAGAGAAAATGGTTCCTGGCAGTGAGGGTAGCAAGGTACAGAAACTTCAGCATCTCCTTATATTTTTTAATTTATATTTTTTTGAGAGATTTCTGTTATAGACACCAGTGTGTGGTTACTGGAGAGACAGAGAGACAGAGATATAGAAAGCAAGAAAACACACACACACACACACACACACACACACACACACACACACCCCGCCCTCAGAAGGGATGGCCATGCTGCAATCCTCCTCTTCCATTCTCCTCTCAGGATTTTGGGCATGCAAGCACATGTGCCCGGCATGAGTTTTAAGCTTCCAGGTCCGGGACTTGAACCGCAGTCAACTATGTGGGAGTCCAATGATGTAACCAATATGTCATCTACTGGTCCCAGTATCTCATTATTGTGAGAGCTATTAAGACCTGGGTTGGCCCCCTGGTCTAGCAATTAAAAGAGCTGGATCCAAAATGGCTGAATGTATGGTTTGAGTCCCAGTCCCACAGCTTGGAAAACATATCATTTGTGTGTGTGTGCATGCTCCAAATCCCAACAGGATAGAGAAGGGATTGTGGCATGACCATGTCCCATGGAGAAGGGGGTGGTGCTTTCTCCCTCTCTTTTCTCTCTGTCTCTGGTGAGTACACGAGCGTTGTGGTAATTATTTTTAAAGAAAGAAAGAGAGAGGCCAGCAGGTGGCATGGTGGTTAAGGGGCTGGACACTCCCACATGGCTGACCACGGTTCAAGTCCTGGACTTGGTGACTTGCTTTCTAACTTTCCTCCTCTCTCTCTGTGTCTCTCTCTGGTCAAATTAAAATAAACCAATGAATAAATAAAATTAAATAAGTAATTCTTTAAAAAAAAGAAAAGAGAGCTATTACACCTGATTTTCACTCTCTCTTTTTTTCTTTTTTTTGTTATTTTCCCACCTTTCATGGTGCACATTCCTCTTCTACCTCCCACTGCTGCTTCCAACATATGTCAGTGCTAGAATATAACTAATGCAGGGAAACTTAACTGTCCTGTGCATTGTACTGTATTCCTGGACCTGGCCCGTAGCAGGTGCTCAGTCAATACTGGCTGAATATTGTGACTAGTTAAGAGTTCTTATTTAGGGGCCAGGAGGTGGCGTGGTGGTTAAGGTGCTGGACTCCCACATGGCCAACCACTGTCTGAGTCCCTGACCTGGCAGCTTGAAACTCACGTGAGGCAAGAGTGCATACATGCCCCAAATCCCTAGAGAATGGAGGAGAAGGTATTGTAGCATGACTGTTCCCCCTGAACACCCACTGGGGGATGATTTCACACTTTCCCTCTCTGTCTCTCTCTGGTGAGTGCATGTACCATATGACAAAAACCTAAAATAAGAGAGAGAGTTCTTACTGATGTGAACTGGTTCTGAAGTGGTCTTGTTTTAAGGTGGGGGTGAAACTAGATGCCTCATTGATATTCCTTCAGCACCAAGATTCTGTGAGTCTAAATGCTGAGGATTCGACAAGCCCCTGTCAGTCTGAGCCAGCAGCTGCTTTGCTGAGAGAAGAAAATGAAGTTACCAGGCAGATGGGGTGGGGGAGGGGTGGGGGAGGAGCGAGAAGCTGGGTGAGCAGCAAGAGCCTCCCGGAAGATGAAGGGAGTCATTGCTAATGGGGCATGACAGAGCACCGTGAGGAAGCATCAAGGCCACAGCCATGCTTTTTTCCCAGGACAAAGAAGGCAATGATGCAGCGTGTGGGGAAGAGCAGCATTTGATTCAGCGGAAGGAATGGTCCCCGCAGCTGCCCTGGAAGGGAGGGCACAATCAGAGGCCAGAATTAAAATCTGAAAACAAAGAGCTTCCAAGCTGCAGAACTATTGCTGTGGTTCCTGACCTTTTGAGGCTAGAAGACTTTCAAACCCTGACTGAGGTCAGAGGCAAAGGCAAAGAACATATGCCCCTTTATTGTCAACAAAAGATCCCTCGAAGGGACCCCACATTTCTCTCTCTTTTTTAAAGTGGTTTAAAATTGCATTTCTTTTTGTTTTTCTTCAAGTTTATTTTATTTTATTTTATTTTTTCATGCATGATAGAGAGCATGTGCTTGCAAGAGAGGGGGAGAGAGAAAAAGAGAGAGAATGAAAGCACTTCCAACAGAGCTAGTCACTTTGCAATCCTTTTTTCTCCATTTCTCCATCTGGTCAGGGACCTGGGCACATGTGTGTACACCCAGCATGTCGTTCCCGAGCTGGATTGTGGTCAGCCATGTGGGATCTGGCCTCCACTCTCCAGTGCTAACTGCTGTGCTATGAAAGCAGCCCTGTGATTTTTTTTAAAGTATATTTATTTATTAAGAAAGACCCTCAATGGGTGTTCACACCGATCCATCCCCAGTCCCAGCCAGCCTGGATCATGGGCACACACATGCATGCCCAGCAATTACAGGGAGGCCCTGGGACATGAACCAGTGACCTTCCCATGTGGGTCCAGTATGGCACAGTCTTACGTTACTACTGCACCTCAGTCCAGTCTTGAGATTCCACATCTCCCTTAATCATAGGTTCTACCTAGAATGTAAAAAAGGAGATTTCTGACTGCTTGTCCTGCAACTTCCTCGCAGTGGAGAAATGGTGCCTTATCATCCTCAATGGGGATAAGTGGCTTGCTGCCCCTAGTCACCTTCACAATGGAAGATACCAGAATCCTTCCCTCAATCCACTAAGCAGCCACACAGAGACTGCGGTACAGCCAGGCCTATGCTGACCCACCCTGGAAGATCTCCAAGAATCCACAGGTCCAGACCAGAGCACAAATTACATTAAATTATGTCTCGATAAAATCATCTTTAAAAGAAACTTACAAATGTCCTCACCCACAAGAAAGAAGGCCTGAAATTATCTGGCATAAAATACCCCTGGGGGACCAGCAGTTAGCATAATGGCTATGTCGCTGAACTCCCATGTAGCCAACGGCAGACCTGGTGGCTTAAACTCACGCTGGGTGAGTGTGCGGTGCGTGCCCAAGATCCAGAGAGGAGAATGGAGGAGAAGGGGTTGCAACGTGGCCATTCCCCCTGGGGGGTGATTCTCACTTTCTATCTCTCTGTCTCTCTCTGTCTTTCTGGCGAGCGCACGCGCCCTATAGCAAAAACCTCTCCAAAAAAATAAAATACTCCTCAGAACAGAATCAATATTTCTTTTAATGCTAAAAAATAATACTTTGTCATTGGGATTAAAACACTAGGAATTCTATTTTTTGGAACAATACTTCACACTTTCCTGTTCAAATTAACTTTTTTTAAAATGAGGTAATGGACTTGTTATTTTAAAAATTTACTCATAACTACATAACTGACTTAAGAAGTAGCAGCAAGTGATTACTCTCTGTCTAGCAAATAGGAACTGGAAGAATTTTTTCCCTTCTTTAATGAGTAGATTGGAATCAATAAGCAGCTAAGAGAGAGGGGTATGTGTTTTTAAAAGGAGGTCAGCGAGGGCAGGGGATGGAGGAACGAGGAGGAAGCTAGCTGTGGAAGAACTGCAGGCTGGCTGGTGGGTGGGACCTACAGGGTGATGTCTGATTCTACTCTCAACCAAACCCAGCACAGTTTGCTTTGTGAATCCAGGATGGTGGATCCATCCAACAAAGGATGGCAATTGT
The DNA here is from genome assembly GCF_000334495.1 of Tupaia belangeri chinensis. Classification (NCBI taxonomy): domain Eukaryota; kingdom Metazoa; phylum Chordata; class Mammalia; order Scandentia; family Tupaiidae; genus Tupaia; species Tupaia belangeri. Next base: position 2,774,650 of record NW_006160055.1, read on the forward strand.
TTTTATATTCTTTCAGTATTGACTAAAGGAGAAAGGGCACTCTGACAACAGACTTAGAAACAGCCTTCTGCCCGGATTGTTGATTGTTGCGACCACCGCGCCTGACATTCTCTAGATCTGCCAGTTTCTTAGGTGAAGACCCAGTCTAAGTGTAAATTCACTGTGATGGGTTGACAGTTTGAAGCAATATGAAAAATAAATAAAGGACTGTTACTGGGCACCAAAACAGGGCTGAGTAATTTCCCCGTCCTCAGCCGGCTTGTTCTCCTGCATAAAGATGAACTGCGGGACAGGATCTCAAACCCACACCAAAGATGTGTCTTGCAGGAAGCATGCGTCTTTCATTGGAAGATTCGCTTTTGGACTTCTGCAGCCAGGTTGCAAAGGATCAGATCTCAAATTTGATAAAGGTTGTTTCCTCCCTCCCTCCCTGGGTGGAAACCAGGGGATGAGAGGGAAGTGGGCCCGAGAGTTTATTTTTTAACTCCTTTATTATCTGGTGCTGTGGATCACTGCAACTGTGCTTCTTCTTCCCCCTCACTCCCTCCCCAGGCTCCCTCCAGGAGGATGAAAGGATTTTTTCCCCTCAACTAAGCCTGCCCCCTTTCTCCTTCCCAGCCAGAGGCACACAGCAGCTGTAGCCCCAGCGTCGCCCGACTTCCTCCGCTGCAGAGCTGCAGTCTTTCTTTTCCCAGATGCACTGGAGATTTAATTAACCATGAGAGCCACAGCAGTGAGGATTGAATTTCAAAACAGAGGACATCCCTGCTTTTTTATTGTATTCCTTCCCCCCCCCACCACACTCCATGGCATTAAAAAAAAAAAAAAAAAAAAAAAAAAAAAAAAAAAACAAGAACGAAGAGTCTCACCCACGCGTGCCCGGGGGCCGACCCTGGAGGAGGATCCAGATTCAGACGGTCAGGAAGCGGCCGCGGGGAAGCTGTCCGGCCCTCCAAGGATGCAGAGCCGCCGCTGCGGGCTGGAGGGACCAAGGGGCGGGGCGACGGACGGGGCGGGGCCTGAGCGGGGCGGGGCCGGGCAGGGCCAGGGCGGGGCCAGGGCAGGTACTTGCACTCGCCTTCTGCTACCCTGTTCTTCTTGGTCCCCGAACCACGTAAGCGTGAGCCGCAGAACGCAGGTGATTCCGCTGCCGCGGCCCTGAGCTTTTAGACCACAGGCATGAGCTTTCTGGCGGCCGGGCTGTTGCGGAACAAAGTGGCCATCGTCACCGGCGGGGGCACGGGTATCGGAAAGGCCATCGCTAAGGAGCTCCTGCACCTGGGTACGTGAATAGTCCCCCGGGCTGCAATGCGAGAGCAGGGGGCTGTAGAGACACTGCAGGAGTCAACTGGGGTGCTGTCCGGGGTGGGGGAGTGCCAGGCAGGGCTGAGAGGGCGTGGCTTTGCGAGGCAAAGGGACGAGAGCGGGAATACGTAGCACCGAGAGGGACAGAGGAGAGAGGAGTTCTTTCTCAGAGGCTGTGGGAAACGCTGGGTGAAGTCATTAGTTTGCACTCGTGTGGGCACTTAGGGCCGAACGATCTGTGACCGGTGTCATCAGGTAAGGGGGCATGAGACAGCGCGTTGTGAAATTCAACCATTCCGTCTTATTGCGTAGTCTGCGAGAATAGGAAACAGGGTTAGACCTCCTTTAACCGGGCAAGGCCGTAAACGTTGAACAGCTCCCAGCATAGTCTCTTGTCACATCTCTTATCAGAACCACAGTAAGGTGGTTATATTGTTTTAATGAAGGAAATTCATGTTCAATTATTTTCCTAAAAAAAAGTATATGGTTTTCGTAAGTATATGAAATATTTTCTAGGGCCCGCTGTTCTACTTCTGGAAAGGCGGGGCCTGAGCGTGCACCAGCCCTCCTGGAATATTTCACTTTCTCGGTTTCTCTCTGGTGCTCTTTAGAGAGTGCGGGAGCCTTTCAGCAAATTAGAAAAAAAAAAAATACTGTTCAGTGACTATTTAAGTGAAGGAAGGACCTGTAAATACATGAACAGGTAAAGAAAATGAAGAGGAGTATAGGTAAATTGACCTATTTTACATCTGAACTGGCAAATCCTTGTTGAATTTTATAAACAATATAAATAGGGCCAGTGGCATAGTGGTTAAGGTGCTGGATTCCCACAGTTGCAGTCTGGACCTAGCAGCCTGAAACTCAATTCACGTGTGTGTGCATATGTGCCCAACATCCCAGGAGGAGAGTGGAGGAGAAGGGATTGCAGGTGGCCATCCTGGTTAGGGGGTGACTTCTCGCATTCTGTCTCTCCGTCTCTCTTTACCTCTACAGCGAGAGCACATGCCCCATAGCAAAAGACTCTCTCTCAAAAAAAGGTTTGACTAATAGTGACTCCATCTTGTCTCATATTCTCCATTTGGTGAACTTCTAACCCTACTATTTGGCCGGAAATCTTAATCCTGTCTGAGTGACAAATAAAAAAATAATCTAAGTATTATGAGGGAAATAGGTAATCATAATGAAATATTACACTTCAATTTAAATATGCTATTAAGACTTTATGTGGGGTAACATGTATCATATAATTAGATCAAGGAGGATTCTAAACTAAATAGCATTGGAATTTAATTTTTAATGAAAAATGTGTGTGCAGAGAAAGACTGGAAGAAGTTAAAACATTGTTGGCAGTTTTGTTCTAAAAATAGTATTAATAATGAGTATTTAGATTTCGTTTTAGGTAATTTATTCTCTAGTTTCTTTTTGTTCTTTCTTTTCTTTTTTTTTTTTTTTTTTTTTTTTTTTTTTTTTTTAATAAATGGCCTTTGGTTACCATTGTATTTCCAAGATCTGGCATAATATGAACTGAAAACAAGACACACACACACACACACAAAAAAACCCTAACAAAACCTGAAAATAGAAACTGTTCTTTTCTTTTTTCCTTCACCAGAGAGAGATAGCCAGAGGGAAATTGAGAAAACACTCCCAAGAGGGTATGACCATGCCATAATTCCTTCTCTTCCATTCTCCTGTTGGGCATGCCTATACACATGTCCTGTGTGATTTTCAAGCCCCTGGGTCTCAGACTTCAACAGTAGTCTGCCTTATGGGAGTCCATCACCTTAACCCTAGGTCACCTGCTGGCCCCACATCTTTTTTTTTTTTTTTTTTAGAGAGAGAGTTTTTGCTATAGGGTGTGTACATTCACCAGAGAGACAGAATGCAAAAAGTGACCCGCCTCTCAAGGGGGATAGGTACACCACATTCCCTTCTCCTCCATTCTCCTCTTGGGATTTTGGGTATGCATGCACATGTACCTATGTAAGTTTTAAGCTGCTGAGTTCAGGACTTGAACTGCGGTCATCCATGTGGGAGTCCAGTGACATAACCATTATGCCATCTGCTGGTCCCTCCCTCGGGCATTCTTAATAAAGTCAGAATCAGTTACCATTTTATGCAGACGTCAGGCTCTATGCTTCTCAGCAGATTTGTAGAATTCTAGTTTATCTTGCAGGACCTCTAGTGTGTTTCCTCATACCTGAACTATGTTCCTGTTTGATAAATTTGTACGGATTGATCAGCCACTGTATGTCAGCCCTCAGGTAAGGTAGCATAGGTTATTTTTAATGGCATAGACTAAAATAATGGGACAGTGAATGATCTTGTAATTTTTTGGAAGCCAGGGATCCTTTAAGATTTTGGTGAATGTGAGAGAACAACTCCCTAGAAAATATTTCATATAGTTAAGAAAACCATCGGGGAACTTAAAACCATTGGCGGACTTAGCTCAATCTAAGAAGAGGAAGCAGAAATAAAGTAACACAGAGACAGAGTATTGGTAGACACAGGTAGTTTGAGCCTGAGCTACCCTGACAAGCTGAGCGCCTTTATTTATAGGGCAAAGTGATACTACATACGTGTATTTAGTGGCATTCCACAGATATAGTTGATGTTTTATTGGCATAGGAAATAAGTCATTTATCTACTAAGGTTTAGATATACTGGCACCAGGTGTATCTCCTGGTTATGATGAATGCAAAGAAATGTTCTGTAAATTACTTATCTAGTGAAGTAAAGCCTTTTTGCAGGTGTGGAAAGTACATTCTGTTGCATTCATCAAAGGGGTAATGGTTAAGCTAACAGGTTACACAAGGCAGAGCAGGGGTTAGTCTTTACGTGGAGGGGTAGGATGCTTACTGAGCTCTGTCGATGTTTCCCCAGGACAGCCCCTGTAAATTTCACCGATTGTTCTGCCTGCAGGAAGAGTCGAGGAAAAGACAAGCTGCAAGGCTTCTACCATAGGTTCAAAGAGATATGTAATGTTTGCTCAGATCAAGTCCCTAATGTCTGCTTGGAACAGATCCTTACATCCACAAAGCTTTTCTCAGAACACGTCCCTACAAACCATGTACTTTTTTTGGTTTGGTTTGGTTTTGTTTTAGGAAAATAATTGAACATGGAGTTCCTTTTTTAAAAACAATATAAAACGGGGCCAGCAGGTGGTGTGGTGGTTAAGGCACTAGACTCCTACATGACTGTGGTTCAAGCCCTGGACCTGGTGGCTTGCCTTCTTACTTTCCTTTTCTCTCTCTCTCTCTCTCTCTCTCTCTCTCACATTCTGGTGAGCGCATATGCCCTATAGGAAATCTTAAAAATAATAATAAATAAAATAAAATAGTTTTTTAAATAATGTAAATCAATTTTAACTATGATTTTATTTTTTTATACCAGGTTTAATGACCGTTTCCTGAAAATTGCAATATAAATCCAAACTGGACAAATAAAATAAACATTCAGGCAACTGTTTTTCCAGTGAGAAGGAAACTCTGTGTGTGTGTGTGTGTGTGTGTGTGTGTGTATTTGTAGAGACAGGCAGAGGGAGCCCTGATTTTACAAAGAAATATCTGTGATGTTATTTTTGCTTTAAACTATCACTAGCTTCTAAAGAGATCTGAATAGAGAGAAGGAAAGTGTGTATTTATTCACATAGTAACTATTTCTGGTTCTCTTTCTTCTTTTGTATACTTTTGTTTTTCTATCTGGTATAATTTTCCTTCTGTTTGAAAGACTTTTCTTAATCTTTACACAGTGGAGATCTGCTTCGAAGATTCTTTCAGCTTTTATATGTTTGGAGAAGTCTTTATTTTCACATCATTTTTGAAGATTATTTTCTCCATACCAAGATTTCTAGGTTAACTTTTCTTTTTTTTTTAAGTTTTTGACAAACAGCGCATGTGCTAGCCAGAGAGAAAGAGAGAGAGAGACAGTGTGTGTGTGTGTGTGTGTGTGTGTGTGTGCGTGCGTTATGTGCACTACAACTTGAATTCTGAGAAATGATGATTATGGTGTTGTCTTTTACTTCGGAATGATTTTGACTTTTCCTTTTATTGTGAGAACAATGACCACCCTGGCTCCTAGGAGTAGGATGAGAAATCACCCCTTGGAGTGAGTGACCAGCCTACAATCCCTTCTCTTTCACTCCCCTCTGGGGATTTTGGGCATGCATGTGCACACGCCTGCTTCAAATTTTCAAGTCGCTAGGTCCAGGATTCTAACTACTGTTGGCCATGAGGGAGTCCAGTGCCCCAACCACTAGGTCATCTGTTAGCCCTTGGTTCATACCTTTTAAGTCTTTTTCTAGAATTTTAAAGGTGTTCCGTGGGCCATCTGGTGGTAATGTGGTTAAGGTGGCTGGATCCCACATTTCTGACTGTGTGGTCTGAGTCCTAGATCTGGTGGCTCGAAAAGCATGCTGGGTGTATGTGTGTGGGTGTATGTCCAAAATCCTGAGAGAAGAATGGAGGAGAAAGGATGGTGGCATAGCCATCCCCCCAGGAGGTGCCTTTTTACTTTCTTTCTCTATTTTTCCCTCTCTGTTTTTCTCTGGCAAGAGCACACACCCTATGGCAAAATTTAAAAGAAAGAAAGAAAGAAAGAGAGAGAAAGAGAAGAGGGAGAAAGAAAGAGAAAGAGAAAGATGTCCCAGTATTTTCTAGCTTATATTGTTTCTGATAGAAGTTCTTGTTTCCTTCTTTTTTATTTAATGTGCTGTTTTTCTCTGCCTGCTTAGAAGTTTTTGTCTTCATCATTGCTTTAATTTTATCATCAGTATAATTTCTGGGTCTGTTTATATTGCCATTACTCCTCATTATAGGTTATCCTTTTCCTGGTCTTTTGCATGCCTGATAGTTTATGTTGAATGCCAGACATTTGAATTTTATCTTGTTGGGTACTTTTAAATTCATATAAATATTCTTGGGGCACCCAACAAGATAAACCATGTGTGTGCATGACTACACTTCATTAAGGGGTGATTTCTCCATCTCTTGTGTGTGTGTGCGTGCATTATGTGCATTACAACTTGAATTCTGAGGAATGATGATTATTGTGTTGTCTTTTACTTCAGAATGGTTTTAAAATAAATGAATGAATGAATGAATGAATGAATGAATGAATAAATAAAATTGAACCTGTAGTGCAGTGATTAACAAATCCTCCATGATGGCCCATGGTTTGAAACCTGGCCCTAGAGGCTTGATAAACGTGTCCGCCACTGTGATCCATGCCAATCCTGATGTGATGGAGCTATGGAAGAGAAAGAATTGTAGCATGACCATGTCTTGTTAGGGGGTGCTTTTTCTCTCTTCCTTTTTCTCTCCCTGCTTCTGTGTCTCACATTCTCTAACAAGTGCACATGCCCTCTGACAATTAAGAAAACAAAATTCAATTGCATTGCCATTCGATTTTTAATAAAAGTTTAGGGCCAGACTGTGGCATGGTGGTTAAGATGGCTTGATTGCCCATGGCCAACTGCAGTTCGAGTCCTGGACCTGGCAGCTTGAGAAACACACCGTACATATGTGTGTGCATGCCCAAAATATAGACACGAGGGAGAAATGGAGGAGGAGGGATTGTGCTGTGACCATTCTCCATGGGGGCAGGGTGCTTTCTTACTTTCCCACTGTCTTTCCATCTCTTTCTAGTGAATCTACGTGCCCTCTGTCAAATTAAAAATAAAAAGTGTTCTTGAACTTTGTTTTGGAATGCAATTAAATATTTTGGACACAGTGTGATGCTTTCAAAGAAACTTGCTTTAGTGTTATGGTTATGCAACCTTTAGTTAACAGACAATTTTGCCCTGCCGCTGAAGCCATATTACTCAATATCCTGGGAAAAGGCTTTTGCTGATGGGCCCAATAAGTATCCCAACTGAGCGCCAGGGTTTGTTCTCTCTGCTAAGTTAGGGTGGTTCTTTTCTCAGCCTGATTTCTTTTTAAAATTTGCTATACAGTGCTTGTACTCACCAGGAGGGGAGAGAGAAAGAAAAGGAGAGAGCAAGTGAGAAATTATACCACCTGGGTGGGAGAAGAGGTCATGCTGCAATCCCTTCTCCTCCACTCTTTTCTTAGGATTTTGGGCACGCCCACACAAACACCTGGCATGATTTTCAAGCCACTGGGTCTAGAACTCAAATCGTGAAGTCAGCCATGTGGGATCAGCTGCCTTCACCTCCCTGCCACCTGCTGGCCTTGACCAGCCTGTTTCTTCACTCCCACGCGTTGCTCAGTACTCAGCGGAAGCATCAAGGAAGACTCTGCAACTCTCTTCTTTCTATGCCCTGTGTAATCTAGCTGCTTTGGCCTCCCTGGACTCCCACCTTTCCTCTTTGACCCAGGTTGCCTCCTCTGCTGCAGTCTGGAAGTTCTCTTTAGCCAGTAAGCAGGTTCTCATAGGGGTTCCATTGTTCGTTTCCACTCCGTCAGAGATGATCGACTAGTGCCACTTGATGGCTGATGCCTGAAAACCATTGCTTTATGTATTTTTACCAGATTTTTAGTTGTTTTGGACTAGATAGTAAATTTAGTTCCTATTACTCCTTCTTGTCCAGAAGCAGAAGTCCTAATTAGGACTTGTGCTTTTTTTTTTTTTTTGAGAGGTTTTTCACTATAGGGCACGTGCGCTCGCCAGACAGACAGAGAGAGACATAGAGACAGAAAGCGAGAAATCACCCCCCAGGGGGGATGGTCACGCCACAATCCCTTCTCCTCCATTCTCCTCCTGGGATCTTGGGCACGCACGCACACACACCCGGCGTGAGTTTTAAGCCACCGGGTCCAGGACGCGAACCGCGGTCGACTACGTGGGAGTCCAGTGACATAGCCATTACGCTAACTGCTGGTTCCCCAGGATATTTTCTTTTTAAGAGATTCTTGATATAGGGTGTGTATGCTCATTGGCGAGACAGAAAGTGAGAAATCAACCCCAGAGGGATGGCCACGCTGCAATCCCTTCTGTTCCATTCTCTTCTTAGGATCTTGTGCATGCACACACATGCACCCAGAATGATTTTTAAACTACTGGGTCTGGGACTTGAGCTGCAGTAGATTACGTAGGATTCTAACAATGGAACCGTTATGACATCTGCTAGTCCCACACACAGGATATTTTCTAATATTATTGTTGGGACTTAGACAATTCATGAATGCATATTTACTCACTTATTCTCTGACTGTTTTCTCCCTAGAGTGTAATGTGGTTATTGCATCTCGTGAATTTAAGAAATTAAAAACCACTGCAGATGAACTAAAAGCAAGCCTGATTCCTACCAACAAGGCTCAAGTCACACCCACACAATGTAACATCCGGAAAGAAGAGGAGGTACTGCAAAAATATCTACATTATATTGTTTATTTCCTTACTTTAATTTATGGCAGTGGTTCTATTTTTTTTTCTTTTTTCTTTTTTTTTTTTAACATTTTTGCCATACTACATGTGTGCTCGCCAGAGATACAGAGAGAGACAGTGAGAAATGACCCCCTAGGAGAATGGCCACACTGCAATCTCTTCTCCTGGAATTTTAGGCACAGTGTGAGTATCAAGACACTGGATCCGGGATTCAAAGAGCAGTTGGCCATGCAGGAATCCAGTGCCTTAACCACCACATCACCTGCTGACCCCTTCGGTAGTGGTTCTTAAACCTGGCTGTACTTTACTTTCTCCTATGGTAGTTAGCTATCTTAGGTGAGGTTCACTGGAACCAGATCCTGTGAAGGAGATCCTTGTGCTAATGATTTGGTGAGCCAGTGATGTTGGAAGGAGAGGAGGAGAGCAAGATGGAGGAGTTAAGCAAGGATGTGGACTCAGCTAGAGACTAGTGTGCCTTTTGCCCTTTAAATCCTTTGTTAATGTTTCTTTTAACCTGATTTTATCTCTCCATTATTCTGCACTGGTAGTTTACTAATTAATATGACTGAGGCCTGCCCTACTTAGAGCTGATCTGGGCCCTAGATATATCTGGTCATCAAAATGACAATTTCAACTTTGTGATCTACAGATATTGGACACTAGTAAATTACTCATTGGAGTAGCATTTTTATGTTCACTCATTGCTGTCTTCATGTTCATTTATAGGGGTACTTGATGTTACTGTTCACTGTGAGATTGCAAGTTCTATAATGCTTCCAGAACAGTTAGGCCAAGTAGCAAATTAGGTTATTAAGCTTTTACTTTTTTTTTTTTTAAAGGAGAGTTTTGCTATAGCACATGCGCACTCACTGTAGAGGCAGAGAAAGACAGACAGAAAGCAAGAAATCACCCCCCACTGGGGATGGTCACACTACAGTCCATTCTCCTCCACTCTCCTCCTGGGATTTTGGGCATTCACACATGTGCCCAGCATAAGTTTCAAGCTGCCAGGTCTGGGACTCAAACCCTGGTTAACTATGCGGGAGTCCAGCAGTGTAACCATTCACTATTTGCTGGTCCAAACTTTTACTTTGAATGCTTTTATTTTTAATGTTTTTCTTTAGGTGAACAATTTGATCAAATCTACTTTGGATATTTATGGTAAGATCAATTTCTTGGTAAACAATGCAGGAGGCCAGTTCCTATCTCCTGCTGAGCGCATCACCTCGAAGGGATGGAATGCTGTGATTGAAACCAACCTGACAGGCACTTTTCTCATGTGCAAAGCAGGCAAGTGTCATCACTCTTCCCAAACAGGAATGTCTTTATTTACAGATCAGACAGCATCCTGAAAGAGAAACTGTTAGCAATTCGAGAAGCCCATGTTATTAACATGCAGAGCCCTGTTTTTTTCACATACCACATTGGAATGTAAATTGGCACAACTCTGGATAGTAATTTGGTATTATTTATAAAATGCGGATAGTCTTTGAGTTTATTTTGTTTGCAGGAATTTATGAGAAAATTATCAATGTTCTGTACAAAGGTTTAGCTCTACAAAGGTATTCATAAAATTAGAGAGCAATCTCACCTTGTTTTTTTTTAATAATTATTTTATTTAACTTTATTCATTTTAATTTGACCAGAGATGGAGAGGGAGAGAGAGAGAAAAAAGTGAAAGTGAGAAAGCAAGTCACCAGAAGATCTGGGACTCAAACTGTGGTCAATCATGTGGGAGTCCAGCGCCCTTAACCACCATGCCACCTTCTGGCCCCCTCACTTTGTTTTTAAGAAATGAAACTGTTAAAATGTTAGAAAAACCAATGAATTAATTCAGTCATGGGGAGAATACCTGAGACAGAATCCATATGTTTTCTGACTAACAACTATTTGACATACATGCAGAGTCTGGATTAAAGGTTATATTTCATATGTGGTTCAAATTAAACTCCTGAAGTTGTGTAAATCAATACCCAAAGCATTCTTATGATGAAAAATGTAGAACAGGTATAACTCTGACCCAATGGGTCTTTATTTTCTCATGGGCTAGGCTTTATGTTTCTAGTATCTTTTTTTTTTTTTTTTAATTTGACAGAGGGCACATACACTCACCAGAGAGAGAGACAGAGAAAGAAAACACCCCCTATGGTGGATGGCCATGCCACAATCCCTTCTACTCCATTTCTCTCTCCTGTTGGGATTTTGGGCATTCATGCACACATACCTGGCATGTTTCTCAAACATCTAGGTCTGAGACTTGAACCATACAGTTGATCATTTGGGATCCAGCTTGCTTCACCACCACACTGCTGGCTGGTCTGTTGATAGTATCTTTAAGTCAAAGGTCTTGCAAACATTCCTAGGCTTCATTTTATTTTTTTTTCCTTAACTAGCAGTATAAAGTTCTGTATAAGTTGTGATATAGGATTGACTCCAACAGTGGAGAGTCCAGACAAAACAGGGGCTTGAATAAGATAGTTTACTTCTCTCACCAAAAATGTCCAAGTAGGTTGGCCTAGGGTTAGTATTGTAAATGAATGCAATTGGTTACCAAACCCAAGTTGAAGTGTCCAACTTACTAGCAAAAACTAATAGCAAAGACAATTTAGGGTAGAGAAAAAGGTCTTTGTACAAGGCAGGGGAACCAGCTGTGAAGATGGCAGACAAAAATCTTAAATCCATCTTACTGGCTGCTCAAGGACAAGGATTTTTAAGCTGAGGCAAGAGAAGGAAGGAGGGAAGTGTGGGGAAATTCCAGTCTTTATTCTTCATTATGCTTCCAGCTTTAATTTGAGACATCATCAGATAATTAAGTCTTCTCTTTCTTCTATTCTGACTGGTTTCTATTAGACAAACTCACAAATTATCATCTCAAGATCAGTTGACTCTTTTCTTGCAGAGAAGAGAAACATGGTGTAATTGATGTGGTCATAAATGTCAGAAATCTTCGTGCTGAGTTTTCTCAAGCTGTTTGCTTGGATAGATTAAGTGGTCAACAACTGAGAGCTGAGAGGAGATGCCATGCTGTAATCTCTTCTCCTCCATTTCTCCTTTCAGGATTTGGGGCCAGGTGTGTTTTTCAAGCCACCAGGTCTTGGACTTGTTGCATGCAATAAGCCATGTGGGATCTAGCCACCTTAACTACCACACCACCAGCTAGCCCCTCTTCTTAATTTTTAAGAGCTTTTTTACTTCCGGTGATGCTAAGTTCAAATTTCCTTCAAGGCAATAGTTTGCATAATTCATACCTCAGTTGGGGGTCTAAGTTCAATTTCCCAGTGAGCGTAGTTTCCCTCATCAGTGTAATCATATGTTTTATTAACATTGAGTGAATATATTTTCTCTCTGGTACCTGTGTTACACCAAATATCAGTGGTATGCATTTGTAAATCAGCCGTATTACAGAAGTGATCTGAGAGTTGAACAAACTAGCTGTCTAGACCTTCTCAACAAAATTAGCCGATTTCCATTTACCAACTGTTATTTTATGTTCGGGTCTTAACTGTTGGTCCTATTAAAGTTATTTCTAAGTTTGGTTGTTTTCTGTGGGGCACAACCAAATTCCTCTGCATTGTTTGCATCTGAGGACTGGAATGGGTTCCCACAGCGATAAGATCCCATTGTAGTTGAAAAGTGCCCATTTGCTTCCCATTAGAAGGATATGGCATTTTCATGTATTGCCCTCAATCCCACAGGCTGTATTACCTTACGTGCTTTTCTAGGGAAAAGTTAGGTGCTAATGCTGCTAATGAGCAGCATAAATTACAGGTTGTCTTTTGTCCCAATGTCCCACAAGTGGGCAGTCTTGGCCTCAGCTCTGAGTAAGGTCAACCATTGCTTTGTCACTACTTCTGATTCCTTTCAGAGAAGCATAGCAAGAAGGTTTTGTTGGGTAGAGAAGAGACACTTATTTTTATAGTTGGGAGTCAGCACTTTTATCTGTGATTTTCTAGCTGTAGTCTAAGAGCCTCATCAGTTTTCCGTGGAGTCTGTATCCTTTTCTTTCTTCCTGGAAAAAGATTTCTCCCAGTTTTCCTGATTGATCAGGAACCGTTTTCAAGCTGTACAGTCTGGGACTTAAACTGTGCTGTCTGCTGTATGGGATTCAGCTGCCTAAATCACCACACCGCTGGCTGGTCCACACCCTAGTTCACAACAAAATATTTGGTAGTATTTATCCAGAAGAAGAAAGTGTGTGGAAGGTAATTTAAGTAAACTGTGATTCCCCTTTCTTGTGCTAAATTACATAGTTTTATATAATTTTAATATTTGATATAGCAAATATTGCTGTATCTATTTATCTTAATGAATTATTTTTAGTTTTGCTATAGGCTTGTGTGCTTGCCAGAGAGAGAGAGGGAAAGTGAGAAGTCACCCTCCTTGAGGGATAGCTATACCATAATTTCTTCTCATATATTCTTCCCTCAGGATTTTGAGCACATATTTATATGTGCCCAGTATATTTTTCAAGCCACAGGGTCTGGGACTTGAATTGTGCAGTTGACCATATGGGATCCAGTTGCCTTAACCTCCAAGGTACTGCTGGCCCACTGTATTTATTTGTGTTTCTAAACTTTTCTTGGCTAGCTATGGTCATTTATTCTTTCAGATAAAATTTTTTAAAAGAATTATTTATTTTTATTTTATTTATTCATTCTTTTTTTTTTTTTTTTTTAATTTGACCAGAGCGAGACGGAGAGGGACACACACAAAGCCACCAGGTCTGGGATTCACACCATTGTTGGCCATGTGGGAGTGTCCAGCACCTTAACCACCATGCAACCTGCTGGTCCCTCAGATGAATTTTATACACAAGTTTTTCCTCAAAAATTCCACTGGGGAATTTGATAGGAATTGTGTTAATGTAGAAGTAATTGACTTGTTTAAATATTCCATCTCCCCATCATGAAATATGTTTTCATTAATGAATTCTTCTTTTAAATCTTTTGACAAAATTCTTTGTTTTATCATATAGATCTCACTTGTTATTTATTTATTTAGGTTTTCTCTATAGAGTGCATGTGCTTGCCAGGGAGAGCCAAAGTGAAACAGAAATAGGGAAGGTGAGAAATCACCCCTCACGGGGGATGGCCACACCACAGACTTGCCTTGAGAAGCCTTGTATGATTTTCAGCATGTTGGGTCTGGGACTCAAACCCTAGTCAGCCACATGGGATCCAGGACTTTAACCACCATGCCACCTGCTGGCCCAAGATCTCACTTTTTAAAAATTAAAGTCATATTTATATATTTTTTATAGCTATTGTTATTTTTTAAACTGCCAGTGGTTTTATTTAAACATTATCTACTTCTATTTTTTCAAATTGGGGTAGGAGAGACAAAGAGAAAGAAAGAGAGTGAGGAAGCACCCCCCCCACACACATGGAAGATGATCACACTGTATTCGCTTCTCTATTTTCTCCTCCTTTTAAGACTCAGGGCATGCATGCACATGTGTCTAGGTTTTTGAAGCTGCACAGTTGAGGACTTGAACTGTGCAGCTGTCTGATCCAACTGCCTTAACCACTACACCACTGGCTGGCCCATATCCCAATTTCAGCAATGTAAAAACGTTAAACATTTTTCTTAGATTCAAAACATATTGTATTGGGCCAGCAGGTAGCATGGAGGTTATGGCGCTGTATCCCATATAGCTGGCTTTGTGGTTTGAGTCCCAGACCTAGAGACTTGAGAATCATGCCAAGTACATGTGTGTTCATTCCCAAAATCTTGAGAAGAGAGTAGAAGGCAAGAGATTATGGCATGGTCTTCCCTCTAGCGTGTAATTTCTCACTTTCTCTCTCTTTCTGGCCAGTGCATGCACCCTATGCCAAAAACTAGAACAAACAAACAAACAAACAAAAGGCATTGTATTTTTTTTTTTTGAGAGGTTTTTGCTATAAGGCGCTTGCACTCGCCAGACAGACAGAGAGACAGAAAGCAAGAAATCACCCCCCAGGGGGGATGGCCACACCGCAATCCCTTCTCCTCCATTCTCCTCTCGGGATCTTGGGCATGCATGTACACATGCCCAGCATGAGTTTAAGCCGCTGGGTCCAGGACTCGAACTGTGGTCAACTACATAGGAGCCCAGCGACATAGCCATTACACTAACTGCTGGTCCCAAGGCATTGTATTTTATGTCTTCTTTTTTAGAAGCTTTACATTCTTTTTTTTTTTTTTTTCTTGTCATATATTATGAATTTGGAAGCATTCCACAGGGAAGTATTAAGTTATTAAGTAACAATGACTAAATACTTATTTTTGCTTAAGGTTTTAGTAGGATTGATACCAAATTTTCTGTGACCTTTAAATTCTAAACATTTCAACTTCTGTAGAAGCGTTTGGAGATACAGTTCTATTATTATATTGATTTATATAAATAGAATGGGTGCCTAGTTAGCAAATGGGGCTTCAACAAGGGTAAAATATTTAAAATTAAAATGAACGAACGTGTAAGATATGTATGTTAAAGAAACACAAAGCAGGATTGGCAGATAGCATAATGGTTATGTCACTAGACTCCCACTTGGGCGGCCATGGTTTGAGTCCCAAACCTGCACCTTGAAGCTCATGCCAGGCATGTGTGCATGTGTGCTCAAAATCCCAAGAAGAGAATGGAGAAGAAGAGATTATGGTGTGGCCATCTTCCCGCCAGGGTGATTTCTTGCCTTCTGTCTCTCTGTCTCTCAGTGAGTGTATGCATCCTATAGCAAAAATCTCTTCTAAAAAAATGAACAAACAGAAAACCACAAAGCACTGCTGTGCAAAATGAAAGAATATTTAAATAATTTAAAGACATTCCATGTTTATAGATTAGAAGATTCATTATTGTTGTCTTTTTTCCCAAATTGATCTTGGGATTCAATGCAACCCCTATGGGTTTTTCTAGAAATTGAGAAGTTGATCTTCAAATATGTATGGAAGTGAAAAAAAAAAAGCTCAAAACAGCCAAAAATTTTGCAAAAGAAGAAAGGGCTTAAACTTCTTGATTTCAAAGCTACTTTTTAAAAAAGATTTATTTAATTATATTTATTATTTTAACTTGCTATAAGGCATGTGTATGTTCACCAGAGACAGATAGAAAGAGGAAAAATGAGAAAGCAAGACGCCACATTCAGGATTTCAAACACTAGAATGACTATAATCGAAAAGTTGGACGATAATAGCGGAGAAACTAGAACTCTCATACATCTCTGTCAGGAATGTAAAATAATGGAAACACTTTGGAAAACAGTTGGACAATTTTTCAAAAAGTTAAACATAGAGGCCCCACTGTGGTGGCACTCACTGCTAAGATACTGTACTCTGCAGGCTGGGACCACATGGGAGGCCTAGGTTCAATTTTTGTTTTAACCTGAAGGTGGAGCACAGTGGTGTGCCCTGTAATCCCCATGTCTTGGGGAGGGTGAAGCAGGATTGCAATAGAGTGAGACCCTGTATTAAAAACAAAAACAGGGACCAGCAGCATAATGGCTATGTCGCTGGACTCCCATGTAGTAGACCGGGGTTCGAGTCTCAGATCTAGTGGCTTAAACTCATGCCGGGCACGTGTGCGTGTGTGCCCAAGATCCTGAGAGGAGAATGGAGGAGAAGGGATTGCAGCGTGGCCATCCCCCCTGGGGGGTGATTTCTCACTTCCTATCTCTCTGTCTCTCTCTGTCTTTCTGGTAAGCGCACGCACCCTATAGCAAAAAACAAACAAACGAAAACAAAAACAAAAACCTTGAATATGGAGTTATTATATAACCCAGTGATTTAATTCCTAGGTATTTACCCAAGAGAAATAAAAGCATATATCCACATAAAGATTTATATTCATAATTGCCCCAAAGTAGAAACAATCCAAATTTTATCAGGTAGTGAATGAATAAATAAAATATGGCATAGCCATACAATGGAATACTACTCACAATAAAAAGGAACTATTAATATATTACAACATAAATGAACCTCACACTTTAAGTGTAAGAATCCAGACACAAAAGATCACATATAGTATGATTCAGTTTGCACTAAATGTTCAGAGAAGACAAGGGCAAATCTATGGAAACAGAAAGGTGAGTGTCTGGTGATGGGTTGGACTGCAACTGGTCATGAAAGAACTTTCTGGGATGCCATAAGTGTTCTAAAACTGCATTGTCATAATGATTGCACAACTCCATATGTTGATTAAAACTATTAAATTGTATACTTAAAGTGGGTGCGTTTTTATGATGTATAAATTGCATCTTAGGCTTTTTGTTTAATAATTAATTTGTTGTAAAAGCCAGAATCCATGTGCATCTGAGGTAGGTCTAGCCCTGCCCTTTTAACCAGAAAGCCTCTGCCCTAAACCTCTCCTTTCAGGCCAACAACCAGTGAAAAGCCAGGGTGGTCTTTGTCTCTGTCTGTCTCTGTCTCTCTATTACCCTCTTCTTTCTCTCAAAATTTTTCCCATATATATATATATACACATATATATTATATATATATATATGTATATTTTAAAATCTGCAGGTCCTGTATTTTGTCTCTGACCTTTCCTTTTTCTTGCTAATTTCAGAATCCATGTGCATCTGAGGTAGGCCTAGCCTTGCCCCTTTAACTAGAAAGCCTCTGCCTCTTTCATATGGTACATAATGTGCCTCACTGTTCTCATTTTTTGACCTTTCTCTTAAAAAAAAATTGTTTTTTCTTTGCATTGTTTTGTTTTGTCTTTTTTCCTTTGTTACTTTTTTTTTTTTTTTACTTGGCTTTCTTACCTTGCTTCTCACCTTCTACATATTGAGTGTCTAGGCAGGTCTAGATGCACAGTAGTGAAACATCTGAATCCTTTTAGAGTCGTAGAAAACCTCAATCTCCACTAAACTGGTACAGAAAGGGAGAAACTCATCTTTATATGCCTAAATTGGAATTCCTATCTGTGGATACCACATTGCAAAACACAGTAGTAGAGGAGAAATAGGCATAGAAGTACTTCTCAGTAAAGCGAAGCATATGAGGTTACAGTAGCAGAAATCTCTAATAAATTAGCCAAACACGAATATACCACCAAATGACTAAAAATCAGAGAAGAGAGTCTGCAAAGTGAGCAACTGGGAGAAATACAGAGCTGCAGTGAGTGTGGCTGATCTCCTTCCACAGACCTCTGAATTCTTAGTTGAAACCACTCAGCTCAGTCCAGATGCACCTATTCCTTTGAAACAGTGAGGCCTTTGTAATATCCAGTTCCGTTGACAAAAGTGCAGGTTGCTTAGTGAGGATCAGGGAAACAGAACAGCAGAAATATTGCAAATCATTTTCTGCATGCCTCTAACACTCAGAATTAACTTTAAGAAGGTAGGAAGTAACATATAATCCATCAGATGACTAGAAACCATTGCAGAAGCACAAGAAATATGGGAAATCAAGAAAATATCTCTCCCCCAAGGGGAAAGAACAGCCCTTCATTATCTACAGACAGTACAATAGGATTTGTGGAAATGTCAGATAAAGAATTTAGGATATTTATAGTGACAGAGCTAACATAGATGTAAGAGAAGAGAGACAATAAACTCCAGAAAATGCAGGAGAAAAGAGACGAGTCCCAGGAGGTGAAGAAATTCTTCCACAATCTGAAAGAATTAAAAAGAAAGAAAATTAAAAAGAAAATTTAAAAAGAAATTAAAAAGAAAATCAAATGGAACTCTTAGAGATGAAGGTTGCAATACAGGAAATCAAAACCTCCCTTGAAAGTATTAAAAGCAGATTATATCATGTAGAAGATCGAATCTCAGATGTAGAAGACAGAACCTCTGACCTAGAAAAAAAATCACCAAAAATACTGAGAAAATAACCCCCAAAATGAGAATAATATACGAGTAATACTAGATACCATTAGACACCCAAACATCTGGATCATTGATATCCCAGAAGATGAATAAACTAATCAGGGCATTGATAATCTAGTCCATGAAATCCTGAAAGAAAATTTTCCAAACCTAGAGAGGCATTCAAATATCCAGACCCAAGAAATACAACAGACAGCACATAGCATCAACCCAAGAAGATCTTCTCCAAGGACATCATAGCCAGATTGACCAAAACCACAGACAGAGATAAGATACTAAAATTGGCAAGAGAAAAACGTCAAGTTACTTTCAAAGGATATCCCATCAGGCTAACATCAGACCTCCCCTCAGAAACAATGCAGACAAGGAAAGAATAGGCAATATATTCCAAGTGTTAAGTGAAAAACAATTTCAACTAAATATACTATATCCAGCAAGATTATCCTTCATATGGGAGGAAATGATAAAAACATTCTCAGAAAAACAAAGCCTGAAGGAATTTACCAACACCAGACCTTCTCTTTGAGAAGTTTTTAAGGGAGTACTATACCAGGAAAATTAAAGAAAGGCATGCAAACAAGAGAACAAAAAATTACCAAGAAAAAGGCCAACTTAATGGTAGGGACAAGTTCTGAAAAATCAATAATATTGTTGAGCATTAACAGAAAGGTCAGACCACAGCGACACTGCAAATTCAACAAAAGAGAGATTACCTGAGACTAAACTGTGAAATAGAATTCTATGACTTTTTTAAAACATTACTAATTTTCTTCTAGGCATTGTCTTCCAGATTTAAAGATTTTTGTTTTCTTTTGAGTTGTTGATGGCTTCAGCAATTTGTTAAAAAAGGAATTTTTTTAAATCGAAGCATAAACTTTTCTCCCTTCCTGACCCCTTTGCAATTGGAAAATATTTGTGAGCATTCTTATTTTGTGGAAGAATGGTTATTTGCATAAATTCAACAACACTATAGTATCTGTTACCTTGCATCAGAAATTGAATTCTTATGTGGCTTTGTGCAAATAACAGACCCAATTGAGATTAACCTAAATTTTTTTTTTTTTTAGCTAAGTTAGTTTATACCTCTCTTTAGTAAAAGGGGGAATGGAGAGAGGAAAAAAATGTTTCAGAAAAAATTACAGTGTACTTGCCACTAGATTCTAGCTTTGTCCATACTTTTAGTTTAAAATATTTTGTGAATCAATCAATTAAAAAAAAAAAAGTTTAGTATGGAAGGAAGGGAGGGGGAAGAGGAAGGTAAAACTGGTAGAAGTATGTTTAATTGACAAAAAATGAGAAGCTATTTGCTGATAATGTATGGTATTTGTATTGAAAAAAGAAATGTATACTGTAAAGATGTGTGATTAAATGTAAATATATTAAAAAATAAAAAATAAAATTAATTGTGTTTTTTAAAAAGCAAAAAAATTAACTTGTTTATATACCTTCTTTTATTTCTTGATATATATCCTGGATATATTTTCTTCTAACTTATTTCCCAGTCATTCATTTTTCCTTTAAATGTGTCTCATCTTCTGTGAAACTCAGCTACTGAGTTTTTCATTATTTATTTATTTATTTATTTATTTATTTATTTTCCTTTTGCCCAGTTTTGCTATAGGACACGTGTGCTTGCTGGAAAGAGACAGTGAGAGGGAGAGAAAGCGAGAAAACACTCCTGGGGGATGGCCGCACCACGACACTCTCTCCTTCACTCTCCTCTTGTGATTTTGAGCACACGTGCACACACACACACACACACACACACACACACACACAATTACCGCAGTTGCTGGGTCTGGGGCTCAAACTGTGCAGTTGGCCATGTGAGATTGAGCTGCCCAACTACCATGTCACTGGCTAGCCCCAGCAAACAGGCTTTTGATAAAAATGAAATGTAAATTAATCTATATGGAATATATCAAATAGGCAGCATGCTGAACAAGTATCAGAAGAGATGGGGACCAGCAGGTGGCAGGGCGGTTAAGGCACTGGACACTGCCACATGGCTGACCAGGGTTCAAGTCCTGAATCTGGTGGCTTGTTTCCTCACTTCCTCTCTTTCTCACTCTCACCCTCTGTCTCTCTCTGGTCACATTAAAAAAAAAATGAATGAATAAATAAAATAAAATAATTATTAAAAAATGAAAGAAGAGAATCAGGACACTGTTTAATATGACTGTCGTTTGTCTATATCCTGTAGTTTACAGCTCCTGGATGAAAGAACATGGAGGATCTATTGTCAATATGTCTGCGGTTGTTGGAAATGGATGGCCAGGAGCTGCGTAAGCATTTTTATACTTTCCCTTCCATTCCTTTCCTTTTTATTGGGGGTACACACACATGTGCCCAGTGTGACTTTCAAGTCACTTGGTCCAAGACTCGAACAATGGTCAATCATGTGGGAGCCTAGTGCCTTAACTACCATGCCACCCACTGGTCCCTACTTTTCCTTTCTTGATCTTTGGTTTTGTCCCCTGAATAGGAGGAAGCACAGTAAAAGTAAATTTCTTAAATCAAGATTATTAATCTCTTTAATGAGTTGTGATTTCATCACTTAGCATTTTCCTTTTATTTGAACTTTTAAAATGTACTTCTGAAACATCCCTACATAGATTAAGGTTGCCAGATTTATCAAAAAAAGGAAAAAAAAAGCATAATCAAAACCGAAAACCAACAGATTCCCAATTAAACAGATTTTGGGTATAGATGTCCCGAATATATATGTATACTTGTGTTAAAAATGATCTGTTATGGGGACCAGCAGTTAGCTGGCTATGTCGCTGGACTCCCACGTAGTCGACCGTGGTTTGCATCCCTGACCCGGTGGCTTAAAACTCACGCCGGGCGCGTATGCGTGCGTGCCCAAGATCCCAAGAGGAGAAGGGAGGAGAAGGGATTGCGGTGTGGCCATCCCCCCTGGGAGGTGATTTCTTGCTTTCTATCTTTCTGTCTCTCTCTGTCTGTCAGGCGAGCACATGCGCCCTATAGCAAAAACCTCTCCAAAAAAAAAATTATCTGTTATGTATCTGAAATTCAGATTTAACTGAATGTCTTGTATTTTACTTGGCAACTCTAATTCAGATGTCACTAAGTTGGCCATCACCAGGGAAAATGTATTATAGTTTGGAAATGAAACGAATCTGTATTAATTTAGAATTGAATGCTATGAATGTACCTATCCAGTTTTAGACAGGACTGCTAACTTATTACTCTTAATAGATAATGCAAAATTTTTTCTAAAACTTTCTAACGTTTTATACATGGAATTAGCCACTCTACAACCAGAGTTTGTGTCCTTCTATGCAAATTCTAACACGCTATTGTTTCCTGTATTATTCAGGACTTACTCATGTTGTATGGGATAGAAGTAAAACTCAAATTGGCTAAAGTAAAAATTTAGATCAGTGGTCCTCCAAGTGTGGTTCCTGGACTAGCATCATCATCTTCATCTGGGAGTTTAAAGTGCACATTTTCTAGCTCAACCCCAGATCTACTGTAGGAGAAGCTATTGGAGTGGGCCAGTGAATTTTATTTTTGAAGTTTATTTATTTATTTATTTCCTTAGAGGAAGCAGGGCATGAGAGGCACCCTGGACAGGGTCTTCATACTGTGATTTCCCCTCCAGCCCTGCATTTAAGAAGCTAAGGGAGGGGCCAATAGGTGGCATGGTGGTAGAGGCTCTGGACTCCTACTTGGCTGACCGTGGTTGGAGTCCTGGACGTAACAACTTGTTTTCTCACTTTCCCTCTCTCTCTCTCACTTTCCCTCTCTCTCCATATATCTCTCTCTGGTTAGGTTAAAAAAATAATAAATGAGATTTAATAAAGATTTTTAAAATGATTTTTTAAAAAACTAGAGGAAGGATGGAACTTGTTAAGTAAAAACATGGAAGAGGTTTTTACGAGACCCAAGTCAAACTTCTAGAGGCAAAAACAAGTGTCCGAGATGAAAAATGTACTACATAGAATTTGTGGTAAATTAGACACTTTGGAAAAAAAAGATTAATGGATCCAAAGACATAGTAATAGAAACTATTCAAAAAAGAAACACATAGAAAAGACTACAAACACAGAATCAGTAATTTATGAGACGAGAGGAATATCTGAAGGAAAGGGAGGAAAAACAGAGACCAAAAAATGTTTTTTAAAATCATGGCTGGAAGTTTTCAAAATTTAGTGAAAAGTATAAACCTATAGATTGAAGAAGTTCAACAAACCCCAAGTACAAAATCATGATGAAAAATTACACAAGATACATTATAATTGCATGGCATAAAACCAGTACAAAGGAGAAAATGTTCAAAGTAGTTACAGGAAAAAATATACATTCTATGCAGAAGCTGATTTCTCATTGGAAATGATGCAAATGAGAAAACAGTGGAGTAACATCTTTTAGTGCTGACAGAAGAGAACATGTCAACCCAGAATACTTTAACTAATGAAATATCTTTCAAAAGCAAAGGGGAAATAAAGACCTTTAAAAACATCTAAACTCCGGGGCTGGCAAGTGGCATGGTGGTTAAGGTGCTGGACTCCCACGTTGCTGACTGTGGTTTGACTTCCAGACCTGGCGGCTCACTTCCTCTCTCTCTCTCTCTCTGTCTCTCTCTGGTCAAACTGAATAATAGTAATAATAATAATAATAATAATAAATAATTCTTTAAAAAAACATATAAAATCTGAAAGACTTTATCACCAGCAGACCTGTGCTAAAATAAATGTTAAAGGAAGTCCAAAGACAGTTACTAAATAATCTGTCCTTTCTCAGTTGATTTCAAATGCCTTTGGATGGAAGAATATTCCTAGTTTTATAAATTAATTTTTCCACATTGAGTTATCATATTTTTGGTTCTAAGAATCTTGTACTTAGAAATTCTCTTTTTTTGGAGAGGTTTTTGCTATAGGGCGCGGGCGTTCGCCAGAAAGACAGAGCGAGACAGAGAGATAGAAAGCGAGAAATCACCCCCCAAGGGGGATGGCCACACCGCAATCCCTTCTCCTCCGATCTCCTCTTGGAACTTGGGCACACAGGAACATGTGCCCAGTGTGAGTTTAAGCCACCAGGTCCAGGACTGGAACTGCGGTCGACTATGTGGGAGTTCAACGACGTAGCCATTACACTAACTGCTGGTCCCATGTACTTACAAATTCTAACCCATAGTATTTCTAAGTCTTTTGCATGAGACCCCCATATACAAGGAGATCTGAATATTTTCAATCTCCTACCAGGAAAAACATTAAATTTTATTTAAATTTTGTTATGTCTAGAAATTCTGTTGATAACATTTCTACCAGATATATGAATTTCATATCCCTTATTATTTAGTTATTTATTTAGAGAGATTTTTGCTGGAGGGCACTTGTGATCACCAGAGACACAGAGAGAGATAAGAGAGACAGAAAGTGAGAAGTCACCCCCCTTCCCCCCAGAGAGTATGGCCATGGTGCAGTCCCTTCTCCTCTATACTCCTCTTGGGATTTTGGGCACACACGCCCGGCATGAGTTTCAAGCTGTCAGGTCCAGGACGTGAACTGCAATTGGCAATGTGGGAATCCAGTGACATAACCATTACACCATCTGCTGGTCCCAATCCCTTATTATTAAAATTGATTTAGGGGATATCCACATACGAATAACCTTTAAGTTACTTATTTTTTTTCTCTGTAATTAGAAATTCCTCAAATTATGTCTTATGCACCTGGTGACATAAG
Organism: Tupaia belangeri chinensis; assembly: GCF_000334495.1. Taxonomy (NCBI): domain Eukaryota; kingdom Metazoa; phylum Chordata; class Mammalia; order Scandentia; family Tupaiidae; genus Tupaia; species Tupaia belangeri. The sequence continues at coordinate 2,798,828 of NW_006160055.1, forward strand.
ACATAATTTGGGGGACCTTGTGTGAGCCTATGCAATGTGGGATTTGTTTGCCCTTCAGATACCTGTGGTTTGGCTTTAGTATTGAAGGACCTATCAATAGTTCTTTCCTATTATTTAAACAAAAGCTCATAGCAAGACTATTCTTACAGCGTTCTGCCAGATCACTGGCATAATTGTTTGCTTAGTTACTGAGAGAAATATTTAACACAAGCTAATTATAATGTTTATATTTTGTGTTTAAAGGCATAGTGGAGCTGCAAGAGAAGGTGTTTGCAACCTTACCAAATCCTTAGCTCTGGAATGGGCCAACAGTGGAGTAAGGATAAATTGTGTTGCTCCTGTAGGTAAACATTCTATACGAAACCTGCTGACAGATTATGCTCTTCTGATTCTATTGCTGGAGATATTTGTGCATGTTAATGACTATGCAAGTATATGATAAAAGATTGACTTTAGGCCAGCCAGTGGTGTGATGGTTAAGGTAGCTGGATCCCTTATGGCTGCCTTCCAGATTTGAGTCCCAAACCAGGTGGCCTGAAAAACATGCTGGGCACTTGTGCCCAAATTCCAAGGGGAGAATGGAGGAAAGGGGATTGTGGTATAGCTGTTCTCCCTTGCGAGTGCATTCTCAGTTTCCCTTTCTTTTCTCTCTCTGTCTCTCTCTCTGGTGAGTGCATGCACCCATAACAAATGACAAACAATTTTTTTAAAAGAATTATTTTATTTCACTTTCTTTATCCATTTACTTATTTAATTTGACCAAAGAGGGATAGAATGAGAGAGAGAGAGGGAACGTGAGAAAGCAAGCCACCAGGTCAAGGATTCAACCTACAATCTACCATGTAGAAGTCCAGCACCCCCAACCACCACATCACCTGCCGGACCCCGGCAGTTCTAAAAATTTTGACTTTAAAAAATAAATGAAAATCGGAAAGTCTGACTTTTCCTTATAGAAGTATCCTTAAATTTATTTTTTGTTTAGAGGTTTTCACTTTAAAGTGCAAGAAATTCTTGTCAGAGAGAGACAGACAGACACACTGAGAGGGAAAGTGAGAAATCATCCCTCCCCCCACACTCCCACCCCTCTTGGGGATGGTTGTTACCGCAATCCCTTTTCTTCCATTCTCTTCCCAGGATCTTGGGCACACACACACACACACACACACAGACACATGTGCACACGTGCACTGGCCTGAATTTCAAGCCACCAGGTCTGGGACTCGAGCCACACTCAGCCATGTGGGAGTCCAGTGATGTAACCACGGTTATCTGCTGGTCCTGTTTTCTTTGATTTATAACCAGATTGTTAAGGAAGTTCAATTGGCACAGTCATGGTGGCACAAGCGAGAAGGCACAACTGTGCAATTGCTGAGGCCACATGCAAGGCCCAAATTCAGGTCCCATCCCAACCTATGTAGTCCAGGTGTGGTGGTTCATGCCTGTGGTCCTCGCTAACTGGAAAGCTGAGTCAGGACGGTGATGTGGCAAGAACATGTCAAAAATACCTCTATCTCTTTCTTTGTCCCACATGCTCTTCTCTCTGTCATAAAATAAAAAAAAAAAGAAGGAAAAGAAAGTTAAATTAAGTCTATGATTCTCAATTTTATTTGCATCTTAATTATTTGTGAAACATTTAAACAACAGCGATTTATGAACTTTACCCCAAATGATGGGGTTCAGATAACTGTATTTAAAAAGCAGGTTAAGAAATTCAAGCATAGGGGCCTGGCATACTGGTTAAGTCACTGAATTCCCACATGACTGACCACGATTCGAGTCCCGGACCTGGTAGTTTGAAAAATCACACCAGGCACATGTGTATGTATGCCCCAAATCCCAAGAGGAGACTGGAGAAGAGATTGTAGAGTGGCTAAGCCCCTTGGGGTGTGGTTTCTCACTTTCCCTCTGACTGTGTCTCCGTCTCTCTCTCTCTGTTAAGTGAATGCACCCTATAGCAAAAACCTTCAAAAAAAATTCGAATGTACACTGAAGGTTGATAAGCATTTCATGGATTTTTTTCCTTTTTTTTTTTTTTTTTTTTTGGACAGGTTTTTGCTACAGGGCTTGCCAGAGAGACAAAGAAGAGACAAAAAGATAGAAAGCAAGAAATCCCCCCCCGGGGGGGCATGGCCATGCCACAATCCCTTCTCCTTCATTCTCCTCTAGGGCTCTTGGGCACGCATGCACACGTGCCCGGTGTGAGTATAAGCCACCGGGTCTGGGACTCGAACTGCAGTCGACTACATGGGAGTTCAGCGACATAGCCATTACGCTTACTGTTGGTCCCCCCATTCTTTTTTTTTTTTTTTTAATTACCAGAGAGCTCATGTGCTTGCCAGTGAGAGGGGGCAGGGAAGAAAGCAAGTACCCCAAATGGGGCATGGGCATATCTTTTCCCCCATTTCTTACATAGATTTTGGACATGTGCATGCACATATTTTACATGTTTTTCAAGCCAAAATTCAAACTGCAGTTGGCCATGGAGGATCTGGCTTTCTTAACTACTGTGTTACTGGGCTGGTCATAAAGAGTGATTTTGTTATAGTTTGGTATATTATTTATCCTTTTTTAGGAAAGAAAGAAGCTGAATGTCAGAGTTCTAGGAAAGAACTCCCAGGTCAATTGAGAACTTAAGAGAAAATGTCTTTGACTGATAAATGATAGGGAAAATGATAGGGAAACATATCACAATATAGTCAACTTCAAAAATTCATTTTTGTGAAACATGCCTGAGCTTAACCTTGGTATTACATATGGATCACGTTCTTTGAGAGGTCTTAAATTAAATATCTCATCATCATGTACACTTGAGCTCAAATATACTTCTGTGATGTTTCCTGGTTACTACTAAAATTGTAATAATCACTGTATTGAAAACCCTATAGTGTCTTTTTTTTTCTTTTTCTTTTTTTTTTTTTTTTGAGAGGTTTTTGCTGTAGGGCGTGTGATCTCGCCAGAAAGACAGAGAGAGACAGAAAGTGAGAAGTCAGCCCCCAAGGGGGATGGCCATGCCACAATCCCTTCTCCTCCATTTTCCTCTCGGGATCTTGGGCACGCACGCACACACGCCTGGTGTGAGTTTAAGCCACCAGGTCCATGACTCAAACCACAGTCAGCTGCCTGAGAATTCAGCAACATAGCCATTATGCCAACTGCTGGTCTCAACCCTACAGTATCTTTGAAAATGATCTATAGATCTATCTATAAATATATACCATCTATAGATATTATTATCTTTGTTACTCAGTGGAAACTAAGTGTGAACTGAATTGATAGGAGAGAAATCACAGCTCTAACAAAATGTCAAGCTCCAAGAGAGAAACTTCATATCTCTGCAATCTTCGACAACTTATATTATTTTACTCATATTACACTCAAATATGTACAGGATAAAGTAAGTAAATTAGTTTGTTGGGAAAGTCATGACATGTTTATATGTAAAAACAGAAAAATATGTCATGACTTTCCCAACAACCAAATAGTTCTATTCTTCATGGTGATACCTTACAATGTTGGCCAGCGAAAGTACGCTTCTTGAAAACCTTTAATAACATATTAGTACCATATGCACAGTACTAATTCATGTTTATTCTCCAGCGATCTTTTAGGCTTAATGTCTAAGCTTTAATACTTATAGAAGATTTCATCCTCTTTAAATAAAATGTTACAACTTGTTTTACTTGTTTGTTTGTTTGTTTTGAGAGGTTTTTGCTATAGGGAGTGTGCGCTCGCCAGACAGAGAGAGACAGAGAGACAGAAAGAGAGAAATCACCCCCCAGGGGGGATGGCCACGCCACAATCCCTTCTCCCCCATTCTCCTCTCGGGATCTTGGGCACACAGGCACATGCGCCCGGCGTGAGTTTTAAGCCACCGGGTTGGGGACGCGAACTGCAGTCAACTACATAGGAGTCCAGTGACATATTCATTATGCTAATTGTTGGTCTCTACAACTTGTTTAATTGGAAACCAATATCTCTCCTTCAAATTATTTGGAGTAATTACTACTCACAAATTTTCATTTTGCTTTCACTTTTTCCTTTTCTTCTCCTTCTGCCTATAACTTATAGATAGAATCAATAACAAGTACCTTTATATTGTTTTTGAGTAATTATCCTGGCTTTATAAATCATCAAAAGCCAGTGAAAAATAAATAAATGATTTCTTAAACAATTATAATTTTAGTTTATTTTTATTGGATTAAAATGTTTTATTTGTTATTTCACTTCAGGTGAAATGCCAACAAAAAAAATTGCATTTTATAAGTCTCCGTATCTTAGTCCACCATCATTTTGCTTATAGAAATACCTGATACTGGATGATTTATAAAGAACAGAGGTTTATTTAACTTATGATTCCAGTGGCTGGAAAGCCCAATGACATGAGGTTGGCTACACCACAACCTGATCAAATATACTTCTGTGATGTTTCCTGGTTACTACTAAAATTGTAATAATCACTGTATTGAAAACCCTATAGTGTCTTTTTTTTTCTTTTTCTTTTTTTTTTTTTTTTGAGAGGTTTTTGCTGTAGGGCGTGTGATCTCGCCAGAAAGACAGAGAGAGACAGAAAGTGAGAAGTCAGCCCCCAAGGGGGATGGCCATGCCGCAATCCCTTCTCTTCCTTTCTCCTCTAGGGATCCTGGGCATGCATGCACATGTGCCCAGGGTGTTTTAAGAAATCAGGTCTGGGACTCGAACCACGGTTGACTTCATGGGAATCCAGCGACGTAACCATTACACCATCTGCTGGTCCCTTCACTGTCTTTTTAAGGGGACACAATTCACACATAACGTCACTGGATTCAGGAGAAATGGCATTAAGACCAAAGATGGGCATAATCTCTGTCCTGGCACTTCAGCAGGGTAGAGCCACGAATCAGCCTGAGAATTCAGCAACATAGCCATTATGCCAACTGCTGGTCTCAACCCTACAGTATCTTTGAAAATGATCTATAGATCTATCTATAAATATATGCCTGAGAATTCAGCAACATAGCCATTATGCCAACTGCTGGTCTCAACCCTACAGTATCTTTGAAAATGATCTATAGATCTATCTATAAATATATACCATCTATAGATATTATTATCTTTGTTACTCAGTGGAAACTAAGTGTGAACTGAATTGATAGGAGAGAAATCACAGCTCTAACAAAATGTCAAGCTCCAAGAGAGAAACTTCATATCTCTGCAATCTTCGACAACTTATATTATTTTACTCATATTACACTCAAATATGTACAGGATAAAGTAAGTAAATTAGTTTGTTGGGAAAGTCATGACATGTTTATATGTAAAAACAGAAAAATATGTCATGACTTTCCCAACAACCAAATAGTTCTATTCTTCATGGTGATACCTTACAATGTTGGCCAGCGAAAGTACGCTTCTTGAAAACCTTTAATAACATATTAGTACCATATGCACAGTACTAATTCATGTTTATTCTCCAGCGATCTTTTAGGCTTAATGTCTAAGCTTTAATACTTATAGAAGATTTCATCCTCTTTAAATAAAATGTTACAACTTGTTTTACTTGTTTGTTTGTTTGTTTTGAGAGGTTTTTGCTATAGGGAGTGTGCGCTCGCCAGACAGAGAGAGACAGAGAGACAGAAAGAGAGAAATCACCCCCCAGGGGGGATGGCCACGCCACAATCCCTTCTCCCCCATTCTCCTCTCGGGATCTTGGGCACACAGGCACATGCGCCCGGCGTGAGTTTTAAGCCACCGGGTTGGGGACGCGAACTGCAGTCAACTACATAGGAGTCCAGTGACATATTCATTATGCTAATTGTTGGTCTCTACAACTTGTTTAATTGGAAACCAATATCTCTCCTTCAAATTATTTGGAGTAATTACTACTCACAAATTTTCATTTTGCTTTCACTTTTTCCTTTTCTTCTCCTTCTGCCTATAACTTATAGATAGAATCAATAACAAGTACCTTTATATTGTTTTTGAGTAATTATCCTGGCTTTATAAATCATCAAAAGCCAGTGAAAAATAAATAAATGATTTCTTAAACAATTATAATTTTAGTTTATTTTTATTGGATTAAAATGTTTTATTTGTTATTTCACTTCAGGTGAAATGCCAACAAAAAAAATTGCATTTTATAAGTCTCCGTATCTTAGTCCACCATCATTTTGCTTATAGAAATACCTGATACTGGATGATTTATAAAGAACAGAGGTTTATTTAACTTATGATTCCAGTGGCTGGGAAAGCCCATTACATGAGGGTTGGTACACCACAAAAACAACCAAATAGTTCTATTCTTCATGGTGATACCTTACAATGTTGGCCAGCGAAAGTACGCTTCTTGAAAACCTTTAATAACATATTAGTACCATATGCACAGTACTAATTCATGTTTATTCTCCAGCGATCTTTTAGGCTTAATGTCTAAGCTTTAATACTTATAGAAGATTTCATCCTCTTTAAATAAAATGTTACAACTTGTTTTACTTGTTTGTTTGTTTGTTTTGAGAGGTTTTTGCTATAGGGAGTGTGCGCTCGCCAGACAGAGAGAGACAGAGAGACAGAAAGAGAGAAATCACCCCCCAGGGGGGATGGCCACGCCACAATCCCTTCTCCCCCATTCTCCTCTCGGGATCTTGGGCACACAGGCACATGCGCCCGGCGTGAGTTTTAAGCCACCGGGTTGGGGACGCGAACTGCAGTCAACTACATAGGAGTCCAGTGACATATTCATTATGCTAATTGTTGGTCTCTACAACTTGTTTAATTGGAAACCAATATCTCTCCTTCAAATTATTTGGAGTAATTACTACTCACAAATTTTCATTTTGCTTTCACTTTTTCCTTTTCTTCTCCTTCTGCCTATAACTTATAGATAGAATCAATAACAAGTACCTTTATATTGTTTTTGAGTAATTATCCTGGCTTTATAAATCATCAAAAGCCAGTGAAAAATAAATAAATGATTTCTTAAACAATTATAATTTTAGTTTATTTTTATTGGATTAAAATGTTTTATTTGTTATTTCACTTCAGGTGAAATGCCAACAAAAAAAATTGCATTTTATAAGTCTCCGTATCTTAGTCCACCATCATTTTGCTTATAGAAATACCTGATACTGGATGATTTATAAAGAACAGAGGTTTATTTAACTTATGATTCCAGTGGCTGGAAAGCCCAATGACATGAGGTTGGCTACACCACAACCTGACTGAAAAGGCAGAGTATATGGTAGGTGTGGGCAGAGTCAGTATGGTCATATGATTGGTGTTCCATGTGGGTCTCTGCCTGCTTCATTTCCTCTCCTTGTAAACCTACCAAAACTTAATCATGGGGGCCCTGCCCTAACCACTCAATCACTAATCTCTTCCCCAGAGTTCCACCTTTCAACACCATAATGGAATCAAGTGTTCTCTGTATTCCATTATGATGGCTCAACACATGACTTTTTGAGGAACATATTTAAATTCTAGCAGGTAGCCATAACTTATTATTCTGTTGTAAAGCACAGATTAGTAGAAGGTAAAATAGATTCCTCTGTACCATTTTTCCTAGGTAAGTTCTTTACTCATGTAGTTATGTTCATCAGAAACCAAGTTCTTTCATGAAAAAAAATCCAAGGTTTGCCTGGTTCTTAAGGGAGAGCAGGTTACAAACTGAGCATTTAGGTAATCCATTTGTGGATAATGGTTGACTCTACTCCTTTGGCAATATTGAGAAAAGTTAATATTAGAAATGTTAACTGTTTTATTAAATGAAAGCCACCTAAATTATGGAATTGATCAGTAGACTACTTTGATGTCTTTCCAGTTAAAATGTAATTTTGTATGCTTTATTTTGTTCCTGTTTTATTTTCAAATATAGGGAGTTATTTATTCCCAGACTGCTGTTGAGAACTATGGTGAAGTTGGAGAAGAGCTATTTGGAAGATATTATCAGAGTATCCCAGCTAAACGAATTGGAGTTCCTGAGGAGGTAATATATGTTTGTAGCAATGATTGGAATGACTCTGTTTTATACAATAGAAATTTGTAATGTTTGGTGTCCACTTTAGGTGATCTGGTGGTCTGATAGAAATTATTCCTCTCACTGCCACCAAACCACCAAGTAAGTTATTTGGATTTTTTTTTCTGAATGCTAACAGCAATTTTTAAAGAATTTTAGTCAAGGGAATGACATAATTAAATTTTTATTTTGGATAGAACATGCATTTTGTTGGTGGAAATAATTTTACCCATATATACTATATTAAAATTAAATATAAATTTAATTCATTTAAAAATACTAAAGACATTATGTGTTAGTATAAATAACATTTTTAATGAAAAGCTACATTTTCAAAAGCAAAACAATTTTTCTGTATGTGCTTAATTTTGTTTTTACAGTTTTTGCCATAGGGCACATGCGCTCACTGGAGAAAGACAGAGAGAAAGTGAGATATCACCCCCAAGGAGGGATGGCCATGCTGCAATAGCTTCTCCTCCATTCTCCTCTCAGGATTTTGGCCATGCACACACATGTGCCTGGCATGATTTTCAAGCCACCAGGTCTCAGACTTGAACTGTGGTTGGCCGTATGGGAGCCTGGCATCTTATCCACTATACTACCTATTGGCCCCGTGTTTAATATTTTTGCAAATTTCTTTAAGTATGGCTCAAAGGGAAACAACTGGACTTTCCTTTCTGTCCCTGCATTCAAACTGTTGCAATGTTTTGTTTTAGGGAAAACATATAAAGAAAATCTGGCTTCATGAATATATATATATATATGAAAAAGATAAAGCATTTTAACAGCCTATGCAATAATTGTGGATATTCTTTGATATTTAAAAGGGCAGTTTCTTTTTCTTTTTTTTTTAAGTTTTTGCTAGAGGGCATGTGCACTCGCTGGAGACAGAGATAGACAGAGAGAGGGAAAGTGAGAAATCACTCCCTAGTGGGGATCGCCATGCCATAATCCCTTCCATTCCATTCTCCTCTCAGGATTTTGGTCATGCACATACATGTGCCTGGTGTGATTTTCAAACCTCCAGGTCTGGGACTCAAACTAGCTATGTGGGAACCCAGAGCCTTAACCGCCATGTTACCTGCTGGCCCCAAAGGTAGTTTCTTTTTCTTTTTTTAAAGAGGTTTTTGTCTTAGGGAGCGTGTGCTTGCCAGAAAGAGAGAGACAGAAATAGTGAGAGATGAAGTGAGAAATTACCCTCTCGGGGGGCTGACCCAGCCCCCATCCCCCTCTCGGGGGGCTGACCATGCCACAATCCCTTCTCCTTCATATTCCTTTCAGGATTTTGGGTATGAATGCACATGTGCCTGGCATGAGTTTAAGCCTCTGGGTCCAGGACTTGAACTGTGGTCGACTTTGTGGGAGCCTAGCGACATTACCTTATACCATCTGCTGGTCCCTAATTTTTCGTTTTCTAGGGGAACTATGACTTTCAAGGATTTGTGAACTTTCTGAGGTCATGGCTATTTGAGTGAGATTGTTTTATTCATTTGGCATTAAGAAAGGAATTTAGGGGCTACCAGATGGTGTAGTAGTTATGTCACTGGACTCCCACATGGCCAACTGTGGTTCGAATTCTGGTCCCGGTGGCTTAAAACTCATGCCAGGCACGCATGTGTGTATGCCCAAGATCTAGGGAGGAAAATAGATAAGAAGAGATTGCGGCATGGCCATCCCCATGGGGTTGATTTCTCAGTTTCCCCCTCTCTCTCTTTCTCTCTCTTGCACATGCGCGAGCTCACATGCCCTAATGCAAAAAGTTCTTAAAAAAAAAAAAAAGAAAGGAACAAGTCTCTTCCTGAATGACTGACTTAGATGCAAAGGACACTCTCTTATTGGGTTAGCCCACAAAATACCCTCACCAGATGAATTGTCGTGGTAGATTACTGATGGTTACTTGTTACCATGGCTCAGGACAATCTATGTTTTCCTTGGAATGTGGGGAAAAATGCATAATTCTTTCTATATTAGCTCTGCCTAGTAAAAATATACTAAATTACAGTATGTGTATCATTTTAAACTTTCTAGTAGTCACATTAAGAAAAGTAAAATGAGGGACCAGCAGTTAGTGTAATGACTATGTCACTGGACTCCCATGTAGTCAACCGTGGTTCGCGTCCCAAACCTGGTGGCTTAAAACTCTCACCAGGCGCGTGTGCGTGCATGCCCAAGATCCCGAGAGGAGAATGGAGGAGAAGGGACTGCAGCGTGGCCATCCCCCCCTGGGGGGTGATTTCTCGCTTTCTGTCTCTCTGTCTCTCTCTGTCTATGTGGCACATGTGCCCTATAGCAAAAACCTCTCCAAAAAAAAAAGAAAAGTAAAGTAAAATGAGGTTTAAATTTTAATATTATACTTTATTTAACCCAATATATCTAAAACATCATCCTTTCAACATATCAACATAAATAATGATTAATGAGATACTTTACATTCTTTATTCCATACTGAGAATTCAAAATCTGGTATATGTTTTATCCTGTAGCATATATCAGTTTGCGTTACTCGTATTGACATGTCTTAGTTGTCTTTAAGGCTAGTGGCCTGTTTTAGATGGTGTAGTTCTACACTAGCTGCTGGGAGTACAAGGTTGGAAAGAAAGTCATGCCTGCTCTTCAGGCTGTCATAATCTCAAGGAGGCATAGACATGGAAACAGACATTTATGGCTGCAGAGCTATATGTAGTACTAGAATTAGGACGTAACGAGTGAGGATAGGCATACTTTTATTATTTTTTTTTAGGGAGAGTTTTTATTTTAGGGCATGTGTACTCACCAGAGAGACAGAAAGCAAGACATCATCCCCCAGAGGGATGACCACACCACAATCCCTTCTCTTCCATTTTCTTCTCAAGATTTTGGGCACACATACACACATGCCCAGTGTGTGTTTTAAGCTGTCAAGTCTGGGACTTGAACTGTGGTTGACTATGTGGGAATCCAGTGATGTAACCATTATGCCATCTGCTGGTCCCTGGTACAATTTTTTTTTAAGGTGTTTGCTACAGGGTGTGTGTACTCACCAGAGAGAAATCACTGCCAAGAGGGGATGACCATTTTTCCTCCATTCTCCTCTTGGGTTGGGTACAAAATTTATGGACGTACTCACTTTCACGGGTTAATGCACTTGTGCAAGCTTTAGAGTGAATACCTCCATAAATACTCTACCTACAGCCCTCATTTGTCTCACCCTAGTCCCTACTCTGCTTTGGAGCCTTTTTCTTTTTTAAAAAAGAATTCTTTATTTAATATTATTTATTATTATTACTTTACATTTGCTATAGGGCACATGTGCTTAACAGAGAGAGAGAGAGAGAGAGAGAGAGAGAGAGAGAGAGAAGTGAGAAAGCAAGCCTCCAGGTCCAGGATGCAAACTGCAATCAGTCATGTGGGAGTCTAGCACCTTAACCACCATGACACCTGCTGGCCCTGCTTCGGAGCATTTTAAAATGGGAAATAATTCTGGGTCCCCTGCCCCAGAGCTTTACAATTCAGAAGGTCTCAAGTAGGACCTAAGAAGATGGGCTTTCAGTAAGCATCCCTAGGAATTCAAATGCAGGTGTTTAGGGTCACTGTCCTTTAAGAAACACTGCAACCACCAACAGCCTCATAGGAAGGTTCCTTTACATTCAGGGAATTCATTTCTCTTTCTTTTAGGTTTGAAAGGAGATGTTGTTGAATTCATCAATCATTATCTGAACTTTTAGGAAAGTCAGCAGGATTCTAAAATCCCTCTTGTACAAAGTCCCTCTTGTGTGTTGCTGAGTTTTTTATCTGACAGAATCATGGATTGAATAAACCAGAATGCCAATTTATTGCTACACAGACACATTGACTATTTCAGGATCCGAAATATAAAAAGCAGGTAGCAGTGATAAAAATGGGCTTGTGGTGGGTAATCGAAGTGTGGAAAGAACTGAATTGTTTGAAATGGGAAAGAGCAGAGATTAATCACTGTGTTCACTTTCAGCTTCTTCACACTATGTAGCTTTGACACAAAGCCTCCTTCGTATTTTGCTGCCTTTACCCAAGTCACTTACCTGATTTCAGTGATGCTCAAATAGAAAAGGGAAGTTATCTGTGCACTATCAGATTATGCCTGCACACGTATAGGATTCACGTCATAATCTTGTGCTTTGAGTTTTTTTATGTTACTGAACCAAAGTGGGTATGGATTGAGAATAGCACTCATAACCATAAAGCATGACCCATGAGGTCTGTTAAGGAGGAAGGCTTTGTTACAGGGTTGTCATCTGGAAGGCAGCCCGGTTTGCTCAAAACGCCACCTCCCCAGAGAGAAACAGAATACTTTCTGCTCAAGTTTTTAAATCCCATCTATATATGCAAATGAAGGACTAAAACTTGTGCAGCTCTGATTGGTCAACTCAAGCAACAATCCCGTTCTTTTATTATTGAAACTAGTTCTGTTCTGATTGGTTGCTCTGCTGTAGCCAACATCCACACTCCCTTCTGCATTGGGAGTCAACCAATGGACTCAGCCTGTGTGTGCTGGGTCTCTGCCATCTAGGCTAGTTCCAGCCCTGGAGAGCGTTTGCCTTCATATATGTGTGCGTGTGTGTGTGTTTCTGTTTTCAGATCTCCTCCATAGTGTGCTTCCTGCTGTCTCCTGCAGCTTCCTTTATCACTGGACAGTCGGTGAATGTGGATGGTGGCCTGTCTCTGTATACTCACTTTTCTAACATACCAGGTGAGCAGCCAGGTAGTGAGGAGCCATGCTTTTTTTTCATCAGATGTTCAACATTTCCCAAGTAGTTATTTAAAAGAGAAGTCTGGAATATCAAAATGTGCAAGATGTTTGTAACAATGATATAATGTTTAAAGGACATATTTGTAGTCAAAGATAATATCTAAATAACTTTATCATAGAACTTAGCTAATATATTTAAAAGGTTTTTAGATGTGCATATGTTGGTAGAATTTGAACTCTGAAAAATATTCCTTTTTTTTTTTTTTTTGAGAGGTTTTTTACTATAGGGCGCGTGCACTCCCCAGACAGAAAGCGAGAAATCCCCCCCCCCCCCCAGGCGGGATGGTCACGCCACAATCCCTTCTCCTCTATTCTCCTCTCGGGATCTTGGGCACACACGCTCACGTGCCTGGCGTGAGTTTTAAGCCACTGGGTCCAGGACACGAACTGCGGTCGACTACGTGGGAGTCCAGCGACATAGCCGTTATGCTAACTGCTGGTTCCCTGAAAAATATTCTTAGTAGGAGTATATACATATAAGAAGGAAATAGAAAAGAGGTAAAAAGTTTCCTTTTTTTTTTTTTTTTAGAGAGAGATTTTTACTATAGGGCATGGTCATGTAAGCTTGACAGAGAGACAGAGAGAAATCACCTCCCCCCCAGGGAGGATGCCAGGCCGTAATTCCCTTCTCCATTCTCTTGGGATTTTGGGCACCCTTACACATGTGCCCAGCATGAGATTTAAGCTGCTGGGTCCAGGACTCGAACTGCATTCAACTATATAGGAGTCCAGCGACATAACCATTATATCATCTGCTGTTCCCAATGCTGCCATATTTTAAACACTTAATTCTTTTTTCTTCCTCCGATAAGTGTCTTGCATGTTTGAGCAGAAGAATCAGACCTGTTAGGTGTGCTATGGTGCTATTTTGCACTCTTTTTGGAAAGAGAGAGAGAGAGAGAGAGAGAGAGAAACCAAATGTAAATGCTGTACTCAGTCGTTTTGATTTGATATTGTACACAAAGGTCTGTGTGCATGTTTGTATCTCATGACTAGGCCATAAAACTTTGCAGTTATAAGGGTCCTGAAAATCCAATAGTCCAATATCCTAATTTTACAAATGACAAAACACATTCACAAAGTTAAAAGATATGTCCAAGCTAAAAACACTAAATCACTCCAAAAATGTAGAACAGGATGTATAAAGGTATTTTTGAACATGTGTTGCCAAAGACAATTGACTGGGTAACTACTAGAAAATTAACATGTAGTGGACACAGCTGGTAGCGTGATGGTTAAGGTGGCTGGATCCCAAATGACTGATCAGGTGATTTGAGTCCTGGACCCAGTGACTTGAAAAACAGGCTGAGCATGTGTACGTGAATGTCCAAGATCCCAAGAGGAGAATGGAGAAGGGATTGTGGTATAGCTATCCCCACTGGGAAGATGACTTCTTAGTTTCTCTCTCTCTCTGTCTCTGGTGAGTGCATACAGCCTATAGAAAAATTGGAAAAAAAAAAGAAATTAACACGTGATTAATGTAACTCATATGTTATTTGACTTTCATATCAGTGACCTCCTTTCAACCTGCTCGTTCATGTGTTGGCAATCTAATTAAGGCTTAAGACCATTTTTGTATTAGTAAATGATTGACACAGAATTTTAATTTTACCTACTTTCCCCTCCTATAGATATTTCTTTTTTTAAAAAAATAATTATTTTATTTAACGTTATTGATTTATTTACATATTTTAATTTGACCAGAGAGGGACAGAGAGAGAGAGAGAAAGTGAGAAAGCAAGCTGCCAGGTCCAGGACTCACATTGCAGTCAGCCATGTGAGAGTCCAGTGCCCTTAACCACCACGCCATCTGCTGGCCCTGATATTTCTTTACTAATAGTATCAGTGTGGCGATGTGCATAATTTACTATGGTTTTAAGGATCTCAGTTGGAAAGACAGAAATGCCTACATACATATTTATGCAATGTTATTTTCTGAAAGTATTTAAAGTAGTGAGGGTGGGAGAGGACTTTTCCATTTCCCTCACCAGTGGAGTTGAGTCAGTATTTGATATAGCAGGTTGCATTGTTTTTCTTCTAGAAAAGGAAAGAAACTCCAGGTGACTGCTTATCCAGGCCTCTAGTGAAATGATTTTCTTTGGTACTTCTTTGTTTTTTATAGGTACAAAATATTTTAAAAATTTTTGAAGTTAACAACCCTATCTACCTTTTGAGAATATGCTCTCCCCAAATAACAAGTGGGAGAGTGTTCAGGCTTACAGTATGGTGTTTCCTTAACATGGGCAGCTCCAGAGCGCGACTGTCTGAAATGATTGTACTCATACTAGCTGGTGACAAGAAAATGTATGGTGTCAGGAAAATGAATTTTGGCAAGCCTCCATTCTCCTTTTCTTTTCTTCTTCTTCGTCTTCTTTTTAATATTCATTGCATCCATTTTATTTTTATTTTATTATTTTAATTATTTATGTTTGCTACAGGGCACGCACACTTGTTGGAGACAGAAAGAGAGAGAGATGGAGAGAGAGAGAGAGAGAGAGAGAGAGCAGTCATCCCCAGGCAGATGGCCATGCTGCAGTCCCTTTTCCTCCATCCTTCTCTCAGGCCTTTTGACACTCACGTTTATGCACTCAGCATATTTATTTATTTATTTTTTGGAGAGGTTTTTGCTATAGGGTGCGTGCGCTCGCTAGAAAGACAGAGCGAGACAGAGAGACAGAAAGCGAGAAATCACCCCCTGGGGGGGATGGCCATGCCATAATCCCTTCTCTTCTGTTCTCCTCCTGGGATCTTGGGCACACATGCACTCGTACCCAGTGTGAGTTTAAGCCACCAGGTCTGGGACTCGAACCGTGGTCGACTACATGGGAGTCCAGCGACATAGCCATTACGCCAACTGCTGGTCCCGCTCAGTTTATTTTTCAAGCTGCTGAGTCCGGGACTTGAACCACGCTGTTGGCTATGTGAGATACAGCCACCTTAACCACTGCTCCACCAGCTGGCCCTCAGTAGGATGGTTTTAGTTGCAAATCAAACTGGCCTAAACAGCAAAGAAGTTGTTGGTTCACATAACCGAAAAAGCAGGTACGACTTGACTCAGTAGCTCAGTGATCTCATTAAGGGCACTTTTCCCTCCTTTCCTCTGTTTTCATGTCCATGATGCTGGCTTTATCCTAAAGTTGGCTCTCTTGGTTGCAGGATGGCTGCCCTGTGCTCCTAGGGCTGCACGAATCTTTGTTCACATCCAGTTGGACAGAGGGAAAGGGAGGGGAATGGCTTGTTCCAGAATTTCTAACAGAATTCTGAGATCCACTCTGTTTTTGACCTGCGTGCGCAAATGTCCATCCTAAGCAATAACCACAGCCCGGGGATCGGAGGGCACTGAGGGTCTTAGTTCAGACCACATGCTCTATCCTGGTGCCCTGGTTCCCTGGGACCTAAGGATACTCAAATGGAAATGGAGGCTGCTGCAAAGTGAAGATGGCAGTGGGGGGCGGGGTGGACGCTGGGGAACC
>NW_006160055.1:2815083-2816467 GCF_000334495.1 Tupaia belangeri chinensis
AACCGCTCTCAGGGCTCTTTATCTGAAATTAAGGAGACGATATTTATGAACTGTCTACAGTGCGCCCAGCACTGTACCTATGGAGTCGCTCTTAACCCTCACAACTTTAAAAGGCAAATGTTGTTATAGCCTTGAATGGAGGAGGAAACTGAGGTCCAGGACAAGTCACATCCCCAAGTTCAGGGAGCTCGTAGTGGCGCAGCTGGAATTCAAATCCAAGTCTTTTCTCAAATATTTGTCCTGAGGATTTCCTTTTTTCTCGCTGAGAAAACGGGTGAATCAGGGAAAATAATAGGGACTGGTGGAATAATGGAACAAATGAGGTTCATAGATTTGTAAGTGACACGAGGCTGTTTACTTATTTAACAGATCATGACAATTGGCCCGAGGGAGCAGGGAACATTTCTGTTGTCAAAAGGCTGAAGGAGAATTATAAGCAGAAAGCTAAGCTCTGAACTGTGGAAGCGGGAGTGGCCTTGGACCCTGAATGTTTTAGCATCTTCTTGAGGGTGCACTTCTGAATTGTAGAAGAGCTAAAAACTTGGATAGAAAATAATCACTGCTGCATTTTTACTTATTGATTATATTTGTATAATGACTATTTCTGAAATCAATGTATTTTTATGTCCCCAGCAATGTCTTGTAAATTGTGGATAAGGAAATGTTTTTAGAAACAGAAACGAACATATTTAGAAGATTACATTGTTTGTTATATTCTAACAAAGGTCTTTTGAAAATGAAATCATTTTATATTACTAATAATTAGAAGTATCACAAACTCCTGGTTTTATTAGTTCATTGTAAAGATAGGGAATAAATCTAAACTGGCATAATTATGGTTATTACAATTAGAATCACATAATAACTTATTTTTGGAGACAAATACTTTTGACTAATAAAGCATTATGTGATTACTGATGTATAGTTTCTTTTATTCATGAAGTCCGATTTATTAGTTCAAAATAAAAATAAAGTTATCAATATAGTACTTTCTTGTTTTCCAATGCTCGATTTGTGTCTTGACTTCCTATCCAAACTATTTCCTTTTTTCCATCATCTTTTTCTTTGTTTAAAAAATATTT
The DNA here is from genome assembly GCF_000334495.1 of Tupaia belangeri chinensis. NCBI lineage: Eukaryota > Metazoa > Chordata > Mammalia > Scandentia > Tupaiidae > Tupaia > Tupaia belangeri. Next base: position 2,816,166 of record NW_006160055.1, read on the forward strand.
ATTTATCTAATTCCATTTGTTATTATTATTTTAAATATTTATTTTATTTTATTTTATTTATGCATTCATTTATTTTTAGTTTGACCAGAGAGACACAGAGAGAGAAAGAGGGAAAGTGAGAAAGCAAGCCACCAGGTCTGAGATTTCAACCATGGTCAGCCATGTGGGAGTGTCCAGCATCTTAACCACCATGCCATCTGCTGGTCCCCATGTTGTTATTATTTTTTAATGTGACCAGAGACAGAAAGAAAGAGAAAGGGGAATCAAGAAAGCAAGCTGCCATGTCCAGGACTCGAACCACG
>NW_006160055.1:2817032-2823594 GCF_000334495.1 Tupaia belangeri chinensis
TGTCTGGCAAGCGCACGTGCCCTATAGCAAAAAATCTCTCTCAAAATAAAAAAGACTCCTATTCGTGTCTAAGAAAAAATAATAATTGCATATGTTTATTCTGGAATGCATGCACAAGTGTGTGGCATGCTTTTCAAGCTGCCAGATCCAGGACTTGAACTATGGAGCTGGCCATGTGAGATCCAGCTGCCTTGACCCCCATGCTATCTCCCGGCCCAATATTTGCCTATTTTTATGAGTAGCACTCATCTTTTTTTATTTTTAAGATTTTTGCTATAAGGTGCATGTACTCACCAGAGAAGAGAGAGAAAAACAGTGAGAGGGAAAGTGAGAAATCACCCCTTGGGATGGGGGATGGCCACACCACAGTCTCTTCTCCATTCTCCTCAGATTTGGGGCACAGACATGCGCCTAGTGTGATTTTCTTTCTTTCTTTTTAAAGAAGAATTATTTTATTGGGACCAGAAGTTAGTGTAATGGCAATGTTGCTGGACTCCCATGTCCCAGACCCGGTGGCTTAGAACTCACACTGGGCGCATGTGTGTGTGTGCCCAAAATCCCGAGAGGAGAATGGAGGAGAAGGGATTGCAGCGTGGCCATACCCCCTGGGGGGTGATTTTTCGCTTTCTATCTCTCTGTCTCTCTCTGTCTGGCGAGTGCACGTGTCCTATAGCAAAAACCTCTAAAAAAAAAAGAATTATTTTATTTAACTTTATTTATTTATTTATTTAAGTTTGACTAGAGAGGGACAGAACAAGAGAGAGAGAGAGAGAGAGTGAGAAAGTAAACTGTCAGGTCCAGGAATTGAACCACAGTTGGCCATGTGGAAGTCCAGCATCCTTAACCACCATGCCACCTGCTGGCCCCAAGGTAAATGATTTTTATTATTTTTTAAAAAAATTGTTTAGAGTGTGCTTTCTTTCCTTTTTTTTGGAGAGGTTTTTGCTATAGGGCGTGTGTGCTCACCAGAAAGACAGGCAGAGAGACAGAAAGTGAGAAATCACCCCCAGGGGAAATGGCCACGCCTCAATCTCTTTTCCTCCATTCTCCTCTCCGGATCTTGGGCATATATGTACATGCGCCCGGCGTGATTTAAGCCACCGGGTCTGGTACTCGAACCATAGTCGACTACATGGGAGTCCAGCAACATAGCCATCACGCCAACTGCTGGTCCCTAGAGTGTGCTTTCTAAACAGATAACCATTTTGGAGACCTTGAAATCTCTGAACGTCATTTCTATTTCTGCAAAACTTTTAAAAGTATATGAATCACAACATTCCAAACTCTTTTCAAAAGAAAATCATTCTTTACTTTCAACAGAAGTGATCTCTGGTATTTAAATTATAGTTTTACACAATTTTTCTGTCCATTCAGTGTCCACTACTTGAATAGAATGCTTGATTTTAAATACTAATAGTTCTTCCTGACTGGCCTGTGCAACCTAAGTTTACACTGAGGGCAATATTTGATCATTTCTGGCTATTCGAAAATTAAAGTTCATTCGTTAAATTTTAATGTAATGAAGATTTTGTTTTTCCTGTTTGTTTTTTTTAACCTCATTTTATTCAATTGAGGTGAAGTGGTCATGGCATAAAATGAACTATTTTAATATGAATCACCCAGTGGCATTTGGTATATTTATGATAGTGGGCAATTATCATCTCTATCTAGTTCGAAACACTTTCATCTTCCTCAAAGGAAACTCAATATATGTTAAGCAATTGCTTCCCATTTTCCTGTAACCTCTCCATCCCAGAAACCAGCAATCAATGTTCTGTTAATATCTATTTACCTATGCTGGATATTTTATGTGAATTGAACAATACTGGGTGGTTGGAAAAATCATGGCTTATTTTTCTATGTTTTTCTATGCAAAAAATGTGTTATGGCTTTTCTGATGACTCAATAATTGACCTTTTGTGTCTGGCTTTTTTCACTTACTGTAATGTTCTTTTGTTTTTAAATAATTATTTAACTTTATTCATTTTTATTTATTTTAATTTGACCAGAGAGGGACAGAGTAAGAGAGAAAGAGAAAGCTGTCAGGTCGGGGACTTGAACCGTGATTGGTCATGTGGGAGTCCAGCATCCTTAACTGCTATGCCACCTGCCGGTCCCTGTAATGTTCTTTTATTATTATTATTTTAAAAATTTTATTTATTATTATTATAATCTTGTTTATATTACATTGACTCACATATATCTTTACAGTGTATTACATTTCTTTTTCCAGGACTACCTTGCATATCAGTCAAAACAAAGACATTAATATCCACATCATCATCATCAAATAGCTTTTCATCATTTTTTCCCAGATTATTATTATTATTCTCATTATTTTTTAAAACACTCAATCACTATATATAATTTTGCTTCTAAAAAGAATTCATCCAACATGAAATACTTCTTAGATCAGTCCAACTGAGAATACTAGACATGTTATCACCAGATAGTAAACCATTTCTGTGTCCCACTAATGCCATGCCCCTCTATTTGTTCTCTTACTATTCTTCTCTATACTCTTCCCTTCTCCTGCCCCGTTCCACACTGTCTTCAGCATCCCTATTTTCATTGCTTTTATGCTCTCCAATATTTCGATCTCTACCACAAAGTGCGGATAGTCGGTATATATTAAGTGGATACATACAATATCTTTCTTTCATATCCTGGCTTGCTTCACTCTCAGCAATAAATCCTCCATATCCAACCACTTTGTATCAAATGCCAGGATCTTGTTTGTTTTTATTTTTTATTTTTTTATGGCTAAGTAGTATTCCATAGAGTATATGTGCCACACTTTTTCAATTCATTCATCTGTTTGTGGACATTTGGGTTGGTTCCAAGTCTTAGCAATCGTGAATAATGCTGCAATAAACACTGATGTGCAGGTGCTTTTCTGACTGAACATTCTCCTGTTCTTTGGATAGTTACCCAGAAGTGGGATTGCTGGATCAAATGGTAATTTTATTTGTACATCTTTGAGGAACCTCCATATTGTTCTCCACAGTGGCTGAACCAATTACATTCCCACCAACAGTGTAGGATTAGGAGAGTTGCCCTTTCCGTAATATTCTTTTTTAAAGTTGATTTATTTCAGTCTTCTAGGAGCAACAGAGAAAAGAAAGCAACCACCCTTCAAAGGTTCTTTCTTTTTGTTTTAGTTTTGCCATAGGGCACGTGCGCTCGTGGGAAAGAGAGAGAGATAGGGAAAGTAAGAAATCACCCCTCCCAAGAGGGATGGTCACCCTGCAATCCTTTCTCTTCCATTTTCCTCTCAGAATTTTGAACACACATGCACATGTAACTGGCATGATTTTCACGGGTCTGCATGCAGCATGTGTGTTCAGAGAGATCTCCAGACATGAACCTGAAAGCTTCCCATGTGGCTCAGCATTTTTTTTATTAATAATTAATTAATTAATTTAGTTACAGTCATTCGCTGTACATCAATACAGTATACAAAATGAGATTTTCTATCCAGTATACATTGAATATTGGCTCATTCAAAGATAATTACCATATATGTTATCATCAACAAATAATTTTCTATTTCGTGTTTCATATATATTTTGCTTTTTGTTTTTCCCCCTTGATTCCCTACCTCTCACCCTCTGCCAACCCTTCCCCTCCTCCCACCCTGTCTCTGGTATGTACAGTTGTTTTTATACCTTTTTTTTTTCACATTCTATTAATTCACTAAAGATCTTAATTAATTTAAAGATTTCAGTTGCTAGCACAGCTGCTATATACATATTGATGAATGTATGTCTGACTTTAGGTGTAAACCTCAGTGAGTAAAGTAAGCATACTATAAAGTAGCACCTCGCTGGGGCTGTATAGCTTACTGCAGTTATTAAATAGGTATTAATAGGTGGTTTTAAATGCATTTTTTTAATTTCAAAAGAAAAGTTTCAGTTTTAATAGATCAAAATAAAAAATTGTTTAGAGAAATTTGCTTAAAACTTAAAGCCTGAAAAAAGGTTAGGATTCAATTTCAGATAGTAGGCAATGGACCTATTAACAGTTCAAGAGAAGACAAAAATCCTTAAATATGGAAATCAAAGCACTGAAGAAAATCAGTAATGTTTTAGTCTGAAGTAAAAAAATAAAATCTATTTCACTAGTTCAGACTCACGTAATTAATCTCTCTTCTATTGAATTTGCAGTGTTACTGTGGTCTGATCTTTCCATTTAAACTCTGCCAGTTCATTCAACTCCAGACTTGACCCTATCATTAGACTGGCCATTCTCTTGGTTGTTTCTTGTACTCTTATTTCTGTGTGTCTGACTTCAGTTTTCCTGGTATAGCATTCTCTTCAGCACTTCTTGGAGAGCTGGTCTGGTGTTGGTAAATTCTTTCAGGTTTTGTTTATCTGAGAATGTTTTTGTCTTTTTTTCCCATATAAAAGATAATCTTGCTGGGTATAGTATTCTTGGTTGAAATTGTTTTTCACTTAACACTTTGAATATGTTTTCCCATTCTTTCCATGCTTGCATTATTTCCGAGGAGAGGTCCAACGTCAACCTTATGGGACATCCTTTGAAAGTAAATTGATGTTTCTCTCTTGCTAATTTTATTATCTTGTCTCTGTCTGTGGTTTTGGTCAATCTGGCTATAATGTGCCTTGGGGAAGATCTTGGGTTGATTCTATGAGGGCTCCTTTGTTTTTCTTGGGTCTGGATCTTTGAGTGCGTCTCTAGGTCTGGAAAGTTTTGTTCCAGGATTTCATGGAATAGATTATCAATACCTTTATTAGTTTCTTCACCTTCTGGGGTACTGATGGTCTGGATGTTTGGGTGTTTAATGGTATCTAGTATTACTAGTATGTTTTTCTCTTTTTCTTTTTTTGGTTATTTTCTCAGTCTTTTTAGTGAATTTTTCTAGGTCAGAGGGTCTATCTTCTACATCTGAGATTTGATCTTCTGCACGATCTAATCTGCTTTTGATACTTTCAATGGAAATTTTGATTTCTTGTATTACAGCCTTCATCTCTAACAATTCCATTTGATTCTTTTTTATGGTGTGCATCCCCTCTTTCAGATCATGCAAGAACTTTCTCACTTCTTGGAACTCAGTGTCTCTTTTCTCTTGCATCTTCTGGAATTTGTTGTCTTTATTCTTTCACATCTCTGTTAACTTTGTCACTATGAAAAATTTAAATTCTTTATCTGACATTTCCATGAGTTCCCTTGTGTTCTTTGTGAGGAAAGAGGAGTTATTCTGTCCCATTAGAAGAGAGATATTTTCTTCATTTCTCTTGTGCCTCTTCTGTCTCTGTAGTGGTTTCTGGCCATCTGATGGATTATACAATTTTTTTTTTTGAGTTAAATCTGGCTCATGGAGGGTGAAATCTGGGCAGACAGTCTTGTGGTCGAGACCCCTGAATGGGGCTACTCAGAACTCAAATATAGATGGCTGCTGATTGGCTTATCCTGGCTCCTGGCTAGACTGGGGAGCAAAAGGGTAAAGTCTGGGCAAAGAGTCTTTGGTGGTCGAGACCCCCATGTGGCTCAGCTTTGTAGTGTTGCATCACTGGTGCACTGGAACCCAGATCCTACCAAAATATTTTTGAGGTTCATCTACAGTGTAGTATATATTAATATCTTTTGGGAAGAGTTTTTAATAATTTTAATGTGGATAGGGCTACTTCTACTTGTAAACAGAATTTCTGCTTGTGGACAGAATACTGACATGGCATGCTATCTTGTTATGGAGTGGCTACTACCTTTCTTTAGAAGAGTCTGTTAATGGTCACGAACTTCTTATTTCTAGAATGTTCTCTCTGTGAAACAGAAATCATTAGTGTTAATGCTTGGAGGGTGATTGCATGTTGAAGAAATGTCATAAGAGAATTCCTGACATTCTGGGACCAGCAGATGGTGTAATGGTTATATTGCTGGACTCCCAAATGGCTGAGCATGGTTGAAGTCCTGGACTCAGTGGCTTGAAACTCATGCTGGGCACATGTGCATGTGTGCCCAAGATCCCAGGAAGAGAATGGAGGAGAAGGGATTGGGGCATGATTATCCCCATGGGAGTGATTTCTTACTTTCTGTCTCTCTGGTGAGTGCACATGCCATATAACAAAAATCTCCTTCTGAAAAAAAAAAAAAAAAAAAGAATTCTTGGCATTTTTAGAGGAAAGACATCCTGAGTTGTGTAACTCCCCACAGGGTTGGATTTAGATCCAGGGGTTTCCAGGCAGTGGACATTGTATTGTGACACACAGATCCTTTCTCAGGAAGGAAGGTGATACCCAGCCAGCTGCTGGATGTGCTGCCCGCAGAGGCCCTCAGCTTTCGTTCCCTTCTATGACAACCTCAACTGAAGAGAGCTTCTTCAAGCACCTCAACTGAGGTTCCCTTCTAGATGGCCCTAAACCAGAGATTTACTGTCGTGTGTGTGTGTGTGTGTGTGTGTGTGTGTGTGTGTGTGTGTGTGTGTTTGTGTAGGGAGGGTCTTGGAGAGTATTGGAGGGGGAGAAAATAAAGGTTCTGTTCTCTTGAACCACCTCAGTATTGCTTTGGATTATCAGTCTATCTTCAGGACTCCTTTAGCATC
>NW_006160055.1:2823693-2845254 GCF_000334495.1 Tupaia belangeri chinensis
ATTCCTGCTTCCTTTTCCTCCTTTCTTGCTCATGAATACTCCCTAATAAATCTCCTGTATGCTCATTTTGTCAGCTGGAAACCCAAGCTCGACCAGGTTTTTTGTATGGTTACATGAGGTGTTCTAATGAGGAAGGAAGGCCTGTACCTCCTGTAAGCACAGACACTGCTGGAGGCTGTCTATAGGTCCCAGAAGTTTTCTCTCCTAGTTTAAGTTAGTTCCTCTTAAGGTTTGTTTTTATTTGCTTTTGCCATAGGGCACCAGAGAGAGACAGAGAGAGGAAAAGTGAGAAATCACCCCCAAAGGAAGATGGCCATACTGCAATCCCTCCTCTATTCTCTTGGGATTTGGGGGCATGCATGCACATGTACCTTATGTGATTTTCAAGCCACCAGGTCCAGGATGCAAACCACAGTTGGCCAGGTGGGAGTCAAATGACTTAACCACCATGCCACCTTCTGGCCCTCTTCTCAAGGTCTTTAAAACAACCTCTTCTAGGTGTCTGTAGGGTGGCAAGGGAGAATTTGATCTTTATTTATTAAGTCTTACTTTCCTACAGAAATTAATTCTTCCATCTGAACAAGATGCACATTTTCAAGTGTTCTCTTACATTTTCAAGAACATCATGGTGCCAGAAACCATGAGGGGTTATACTCAAGTTTTGGGTCAAACTGGTGAAGCAGTTCTTCATCTCACAGTACATCATGTATAGGCAAGAAGCCAAATTCATTTAACATCAGCTGGACAGAGACTGGTATCCCTTGGGCTGAAAAATACTCGTGATGTGTCAAAGTGGCCTGGGAACCTGGTCTTAGAGGGTGTATAGAAATGATGTAAGAAATAAGGAGGAGTGGCTGAATTTACAATCCCACCTCAAGTGACAAGATCTTTCTAAACTGAAAACTGTCAGGGCTAGAGAACATGGAGCAAACCCTGTGAGGCTCAGGGTAGGAAGGGAGAGTGGAACTTGCAGACATAAACTTAAAAAATGCACAAAGCCATCAAAAGTGACACTTGTGGCATGGACTGGAAAGGGGTATCCACTTTGGTTAAGTAAAACATGAAGCTTCTGTCATATGAGAGTCTGACTTTTCTCCCATCCAGGTAGTACCAGGTCATGCTGTCTTGTTACAGAGGCTGACTACCACCTTCCTCTAGAAAAGCTATCGATGCCCTCTGGGCCCCAGCCTTTCCCTTCTTGCTTCATCTTCTCTGTTCCAGCTTCCTCTCATGTCCTGCTCCTTACACCAACTCATACTTTTCCTCATTGCTATGCAGAACAATTTTGTTCTCTTTTTCTTCCTCTTTGCTTACTTATCAGAGGGAATTCTTTCTTTTTAAGAGAGATTTTTGCTATAGGGCACGTGTGTTTGCTGGAGAGACAGAAAGAGAGATAAAGATTCAGAAAGTGAGAAATCACCTCCAGGGGTAGAGGTAGGGGTTGGCCACTCTGCAATTCCTTTTCCTTCACTCTCCTCTTGGGATTTTTGGGCACACATGCACACACACCTGACGTGAGTTTCAAGCCATTGGGTCCGGGACTTGAACCATGGTTAGCTATGTGGGATTCCAGATTCATACCTGCCATGTCATCTGCTGGTTTCTCTGAGTGAATTCTTACACAACCTAAATTGTCCATCAACACATTTCATGAAACAAAAGAAAGTTCTTTCTCTGGGGAATCGCATCCTCATCTTTTAATCTATGGTGTAAGGCTGTTTCCAAGACAGATTTATTTAAATAGACAAAAGGCAAAACACATAATAAAATTTAAGGACCAGCAAGTAGTGTAGAGGTTAGGGTGGCTGGATCTCACCTGGCCAACTGTGCAGTTTGAGTCCCGGACTCAGCAGATTGAAAAACACACCAGCCATGTGTGCATGCAAGCTCAAAAAAATTCTAAGAGGAAAATGAAGGAGAAGGGATTGAAGCATGGCCATCCCCCCAAGGGATGATTTCTCAGTTTTTCTTTCTCTCTCTTTCTCTCCAGTAAGCACATGCACCCTATAGCAAACTTTAAAAAAAAAAAAAAAGAATTAAAAATAAAATAAATTTTTAAATTATTTATTTAAATGACTTTTTTTTCATTTCAGAAATGTATACCATGCCCAATGCACTTTTCATGGATTTCAGGCTAATACATCAAATTTGGTACATATTAGGCAAGAGAAGAGAGGGCTTATTGTTCAATTCAGTAGTGTCTTAACAGGTTTAGCTTAGCCTACAGCTAGTTTAAATCTCCCACTTAAATTCTGTATTACTATGGTCTTTAAGATCTAAGCCCAGTCATTGTAGCTATAGCAACTTTTTATCTGTAGAGTGAAAGAAAGCTTTCTAACCCATTTCAGAACCTTAGCCCCATCTCTGAAAACTGCAGTTCATTTACAATCTAAGGCCAGGAGGTGGCAGCAAGAGTTACATGAAGTTTTATGCCTCCTGGTACCTATCTTGTGTAGAACTTGCCTACAGTAGTTGCAGGGTTCCGGCATATTGTATATCTCTGTGAGTGTTATAGAGAAAGAAATAATATAGAGGAATGGCAAACCAAAACCCCACAGGCATTTCGTTACCTAGTAAGACTCCAGTTGGTAGGATCTGTGCTTAAAGTTGAGGCAAGCTTTGGGGGATATTTCATAGCAAATATGAATGATATTTATGTTTTATTTTGCAACTTCATATCACTTGCATATAGCAGCTGCTTAATAAATTGAAGTTTAATTGCATAATAAAGAGATATGGCATGATAGGTAGATCAAGAATTATGTTTAACTTTAGGTATAGTATGGAGACAAGTTGAAAAGTGTAGAATACTTGGAATGGTAGGTGTGGCTGATCCTCCAGAGGTGAAAGAAGTCAGATTCCAAATCTCATCTAGGGGCTGAGAATTGAGACTACTCTGGACATCTGGAAAGTGTTTATTATGGCAAGATAGTTAGCTATGACAGTAGGTTTAGATATAGGAGTATAGTTTATTGGATACAATTAAGGGGAGGATATTGTTAGCTATGGGAGCATAGTTAGATATGGCAGAAATTAGCTGAGGACTGGGTATAATTCAATATTGGAATATAGTTAAGATATGGTAAGGGTTAGCTGCGGCAGTAGAGTTTGCTGTGAGAGTATAGCTAGATACGACAGTATGGCTATGGGAGTATATTTGATATGGGAGTATAGCTAGCTATGGCAGTACGGTGAGCTATGGGAGTTTAGTTAGATATGGCAATGTAATTAGGCAGTATAGTTCGCTGTGACCATGTAGTTAGCTACGGGAGTACAGTTTGATATGGGAGTTTAGTTAGATATAGGCAGTATCGTCAGCTATGGCAGTGTAGCTAGCTATGTTAGTTAGGCACAGCAGATGGAGATAAGGTAAGGGAAGAATACACTGTAGGATTCAAATGGGTAGGTGCCAGATGAATACAGAACATTCTAGTTTCCTCGCTTTCCAATTTTAGCTCTGGCTAGGTTTTCTCTGAGTAGTACTCTAAGGATAGATACTATTTGTTTTTCATCATTGCTTTCCACAGGAATTATGAGCATGTGCTACGCATTTGAAGTGGACAGTCAATAATTACCCGTTGAGTTGAATAATTTTAGGTGGTTATAATTGTCTATGTAGGATGATGGGGTGGGATCTGAGTAAAGTATGTATATTAAAGGATGTAAATTTATATGTGAAGTATAATAACATAAATACTTGCTCCCCACATTTATAGAGTGTTTCCTATTTCCCATGAAACTGTACTAAATGCTTTCTATATTATTTTACCTGACTGCAGTCACTGATTACTTTCTGTATTATTAATCATGGCCACAACCACATGGAGGCACTGTTATGCTGAAGCCCAGATTTTTGGTATAAGGCACAAGTGCTCGCCAGAGAGATGGAGAGAGACAGAGATACAGACATCTCTCCCATCTCCCAGCAGGGATGGCCATGCTGCAATTTCTTCCCCTTTTTTCTCCTCTTAGGATATTGGGCACACACGCACACGTGCCTGGTGTGAGTTTCAAGCTGCTGGGTCCAGGACTTGAACCATGGTTGGCCATATGGGAGTGAAGCAATATAATCATTACACCATCTGCTGGTCTCATGAAGCCCATACCCTTAACCACCCCTGCCAGCAGTCCTCAAACTTGGTATGACTCAGAACTCCAAAGCCTCTGGATCAGAGCCAGGACTAGGCTAAGGAAGAGTGAGGGGTCCCGGGTACAATCTTTAAGGAGGCAGTTCTGGCATGATAGGTAGGTCCAGGATTATGTTTAATTTTAGTGAAGTATAGTATGAAGACACTTCTCAGGGTTATACAGTACAGAATGGGTCTATAAGTGAGGACCTCCTTAGAGGTTGCACTCTAGAACCTTCATTTGTCTCATCCTAGGACAGGCCCTGCTTGGGACTCTTTTAAAATGGTAGACTCTGGGTCCTCCAGTGTTGACAATTCAGAAGATCCCAAGCAGGACCTAGGAATCTGGACTTGGAGTAAGCATCTGTAAGGATTCCAACGCAGGTGTTTAGGATCTCCATCCTGTGAGAAACTCTGCTTCTGCCAACAATCTCATATAGGAGTCCTTTACATTCAATGAAATAATCTCTGTCTTTCTCTTTGGTTTTGGGATGAGATGACACTGAATTCATCAATTCACTATCTGAATTTGTAGGAATGCAGTAAGATTCTGAAGCCCATCTTGTAGATAGCTTCTGTCTTGTATGTTGCTGGACTATTGGCTCCTCAGGACTATGGACTGGCTGTTCTTTGGGGGTCCTTCCTGTCCATTCCAGATGGCAGAGCTCCTTGCACACATAGGCTGTGTTTGAACCATACCAGTGCATCAGCAGCTACCATTGCCAAGTATAATGAATGTGTGTTGTCTTTGCCTTAATACTATCCAGTCTCCTTTTTGTGCTTCCAGTTGATCTTCCTCAGAAAGCTAGACCTCCCACTCTTAGTCCAGGTAATTTACCTTTCCTGTCTTCCCAACTCCTCTTCATTTGAACTCTGCATGTATATGCATGAAACAAGTCTGCTCAGTACGTGTATCCCTTCCTTCTGGACAGAGCAATTGGCTACGTTTCAGGCCCCCGAGAGTTAGGGCTAGGCCTAGCACAGCAGGGACTGGGAAGAAGCTATTCTCTTTGTGCTATTACTGACAGGAAAGGGAAAGGTGAAATTCAGGACCGCTTGGGACCTGAGAATGCCCTAACTCAGAGTCCAGAGATGAAGAGAGATCAACACTTATTTTTTGAGTGCCCAGATCCAGTGATGTCTAAAGTTAGCATTACTTCTGAATTTTCAAGTTACTTCAGGCAGTAAATTCCTTTTTATACTTACACCAGTCTGAATGATGTTTTTATCATTCACAAGTAGGACTGATTAATATCCAGGGGATAAAGATCACAAACATCTAGACAAAAAGGTGTTATATGGACCTGACACACAGGGTTAGATTATCTTCTGCAAGAGCTAGAATCAAATTCTTTTGAAGCACATTTTGGTATACTCCATACCTTTTGCCTGCCTCATGTGTTTTTATTTTCTCCTATTGTGTCCTTTTTTTTTTTTAGTTTTCTATAGGGTGCATGTGCCCAACAGAGAGAAAGAGAGAAAGAGAAAGAGAAAGAGAGAGAGAGACAGAGTGAGAAATCACCCCCCAGGGTAATGATCATGCTGCAATCCCTTCTCCATTCTCCTCTAAGGATTATGGTTATGCATGCACATGTGCCTGATATGTTTTTCAAGTCCCCAGGTCCGGGACTCAAACCAGGATTCAGCCGCCTTAACTACCATCATCCTTTTAAAAGGAAAGAATTATTTCTCGGGTACAATCTTTAATATGAAGTTGTTTAGAAAATATTTGCTACTGGATTTTGAGCAGAGCCAAGATGTTATTGCTTGCAACTGAAAATTGAGCAAAGACTGTGATAGACATGACTATTAAGGTCTTCTCAGAATATATATTTGGGGGGAGGAGGTAAGTGAAATTGACGAATAGACTGCACCAAATAGAAACAGTGTGAAAATTTAGAAAGTAGTTTGCATTGCGGGATCACAGAGTGATAGGACTGAAGGACTGTCAGAAGGTAGATACTGTCTATGTCTCTTCAGGGAGGAGAAAAGAAGCGGAGAAACAAACAAAATTCTCCCCTGGGGCCAGCTCTGTGGCACAGTGGTAATGTGCTGTCAAGAGACGCCAGGTCCCATGTGGTGACCCAGCCCGGTAAGCCTGCAACATGCTGGGTACACGTGAATGCTTCAGATATCATGGACTGAAGTCCAGGAAAAAGGAGATCTCATTGGAGGGTCTCCACCCTATAGGGTGTGCTTCTTTCTCTCTCTCTTTCTCTTTTCTCTGTCTCTTATATGCCCACATGCTCTATGATGAATAAAGACCAAAGAAACAAAACAAAACAAAACTGATTAAATCAACCTTTGGTGCATTATACCCAACCTAAAAAAGAAAATGTTTTCTAATCACTGTGATCTCTTTCCTGCTTATTTTTTAAAGAATTATTTTATTTAAATTTTATTTATTATTATTATTATTATTATTTGGAGAGGTTTTCACTATAGGGTGCATGTGCTCACCAGACAGATAGAGAGAAACAGAGAGACAGAAAGCGAGAAATCACCCCTCGGGGGGATGGTCACGCCGCAATCCTTTCTCCTCCATTCTCCTCTTGGGATCTTGGGCATGCATGTACACGCGCCTGGTGTGAGTTTTAAGCCATCGGGTCTGGGACGTGAACCACGGTCGACTACGTGGGAGTCCAGCGACATAGCCATTACGCTAACTACTGGTTCCCTTATTATTATTATTTTTAAATATTTCCAGAGAGAGAGAAAAAGAGAGAGGGGGAAAATGAGAAAACAAGTCTCTAGGTCTGGGACTCGAACCACAGACAGCCATGAGGGAGTACAGCACCCTTAACCACCATGCCATCTGCCAGTCCCTCTTTTCTGCTTCTTAATCCACTTCAATGGAATTATACAGGAGTTAGTTCAGAAAGCAAAAGGATCTGAACCTGATTAAGCTAAGCTGAAAAAGAAGAAAAAAGTAATGATTGACAAGTTATAGAATTATCCACAGAATGGGAGAACTAAATAGCTGGACTAACTAGACCTGGAAAATTCAGCAATAGGAAAGCTCTAGGCATCTAAATAGCAATTGCAGATAGACCTGCTCTTCAAGATGCTTTTTCTAAACTAATGCGGGTTTCAATTCCAGTTATTTTCTATATTTGGGTCCCTATCCTTTTTTTTTTTTTTTTTTGAGGGGGTTTTTTTTTTTTTTTTTTTTTGGCTATAGGGCGCGTGCGCTCTCCAGACAGAGACAGAGAGACAGAAAGCGAGAAATCACCCCCCAGGGGGGATGGTCACGCCGCAATCCCTTCTCCTCCATTCTCCTCTCGGGATCTTGGGCATGCACGCACACGAGCCTGGCGTGAGTTCTAAGCCACCGGGTTCGGGACGCGAACCACGGTCGACTACGTGGGAATCCAGCGACATAGCCATTACGCTAATTGCTGGTTAAGATGCAAATTGAGGGCCCAGTCATTGTTGCATGTGCTGCTAAGACTCTATGCTCTGCAGGCTGGGACAACCTAGGAGACCCAGATTTGATTCCCAGTTCAACCTAAAGTCTGAGCACAGTGTTGTTTGCCTGTAATCCCAGCAACTCAGGAAGGTTGAGATAGGAGGATCATAGCTTAAAGTTGGCCTGGGCAATACGGCAAGACTATGTCTGAAAGAGCTGGGTATAGTGAAATGCACCTGTGGTCCCAGCTGGGAGACTGAGGCAGGAGAATCATTGTTGAGAGAACCTGCCTCCCTCCCCCCCCAAAAAAAAACCCAAAAAACAAAAAACAATGCAAATTGTGGGAAGAGTGTTCAATTGGTCCATCTCGGTCACATGTTCCTCCCTTATTGGGGTTAGGAGGTGAGGGATGAAAAAGTACCTTCATTATCATAACCAACCCATGGAGTTGGAGGAGGGTGCTCTTCAAAGGCAAACAAAGTGTGGTTACCAAAACGAGAGGTTAGGGATACTGCAGAGGCAGAAACAAGAGACCTGTCGGACCATTGGCTGGTTTGACGTGGGTGACATTGGTCATGCCACTTCCCAGTATAACTTCTCTGGAGATGTGAGGCATGTTGACTCTTCATCCTTAGGCAGGTGATGATGCTGAGGTTGGCTCAGAGTGCAGGCTTGTTTAGAGGATATTAGCTTCTCTCAACTGGATTTGGTCATCTTACAAGTACACCCTTCAGAGATTAAGTATAATGCCCCGTGTGAACGCTAAAACTCTTCTGTTTTCCTACGCTTATTGAACACATTCACTAAGTGCCCACTATGTGCACAATCTATTCTGGATGTCATGATATAGCGTATCCTTTTACTTATTGAATCCCTACTATGGGGTCACTACTATCCAACACCTTCTTCTTTTATTTATTAAAAAAAATTTTTGTCATAGGGTTTTTGCACTCACTGGAGACAGAGAGAGAGAGAGAGAGAGAGAGAGAGAGAGAGAGAGGGAAAGTGAGAAAGCACACAATGCTACAGTCATTTCTCCATTCTCTTATTGGGATTTGGACACGCAGGCATACACACCTGGCATGTTTTTCGAGCTGATAGGTTGGGATTCAAGTAGCATGGTTAGCCATGTGGGAATTAGCCTCCTTAACTTCCATGCCACCTGCTGGCCCAAAAGAATCTCTACTCTACTCTTCTAGATGCTGGGGATATTGCAAAAAACAAAATGGTGTCCTGCCTTCATGAGTGGAGCCTACATTCTAGTTCATTGCTGTAACCCCAGTATCTGGCTCAATAAATATTCCTAGGATGACTAGTGGAAAGATACTAGCTCATGCTGTGCTTCTCCAAGCATAGCTTTTTAGTACAATACAGGAATAATGTGGCATTGGGGCTTACCTATTTGGATTTTTAAACTTTTCTTCCCTATATATGCCTTTTCCTCCAACTCTTAGATGTCATCAGTAAATTCTGAAAGAGAGGGGACTCAAAAAAAAAAAACACTAGTTGTTTTCAAAACAGACTCCAGCATTTGTCCTGCCATGGAGAAATCTGAAAATAGGGGCCCACAATTTTGCCTTGAAAACAAGCAGCTAATGAATCTGTGAGTCACCTGTTGCCCCAGGGGACTGCCTACTCCCCCGACATCAGGTGCCCAGGGACTGTTGGTAAATGTCAAACGCTGCTGCTGCTGCTGCTGCTGTGTGTAGTTGGTGGTGTTGGCATCAACTCAGGCAGTAGGAACTATCCAGCAGCACTCTAAAAAAAGAACGCTTGCTACTCTCCTGCGAATGATGTCTGAAATAGGAACTGGGATGGCTAAAATGTGGTCTCAGCTACCTAGAAGTTGAAACTGGAGGGTTTGGTAGCATTGCTATTCCTATCAAAACTCTAAATAGGGACCAGCAGTTAGTGTAATGGCTATGTCGCTGACTCCCACATGGTCGACCGTGGTTCGCGTCCTGGACTCGGTGGCTTAAAACTCACGCTGGGCACGTGTGCGTGCGTGCCCAATATCCCGAGAGGAGAATGGAGGAGAAGGGATTGCGGCGTGGTCATCCCCCCGGGGGTTGATTTCTCGCTTTCTGTCTCTCTGTCTCTCTCTGTCTGGCAAGTGCACATGCCCTATAGCAAAAACCTCTCCAAAAACAAAACAAAACAAAACAAAACAAAAGGCTCTAAATATTTTCACCAAGAGAAATTATGAAAATACTCAACACTGGAAAAATTAATACTATAAAAACATCAATATATGGTAATCCCTAAAAATGTATTAACTGGACTATTCACAACAGCTAACAAGAATGAAGTACTATTATGTGTATAAGATCTCCAAGGCACATTGTTATTATTATTATTATTATTACATGAGAGGTTTTTGGTATAGGACATGTGTGCTATGAGAGACAGAGAGACAGAGAGACAGAGAGAAAGTGAGAAATCACCTCCCGGTGGGGGGATGACCACACCACAATACCTTCTCCTCCATTCTCCTCTCAGGATCTTGGGCATGCATATACATGCACCCGGTATGAGTTTCAAACTTCTGGATCCGGGACTCACACTGCAGTCAGCCATGTGAGAGTCCAGCACCTTAACCATTACGCCACCTACTGACCCCTCTAGGGCATATTATTAAGTAGAACAACCTGGCAAGTAGATGCATGCATACCCTTTACATGAAGATAAAACAAGACTCACTGCTAGTAAGACATACTAATACTACATCACAGGGGCACGTGTGTGTACCGTACTGATTATCCCTGGGAAGGGTAGAAAGGGGATCAGGATTATGGAGAGTGGTCAGAGGAAACCTGAACTATAACATTCCAATTCTGGGCCGGCGTGTGGCATGGTAGTTAAAGTGACAGGATCCCACATGGCCGACTATACAGTTTGAAGTGACTGGACTTTGTCTCTTGAAAGGCATACCAGGCACATGTGCATGCGTGCCCAATATCCCAAGGGGAAAATGAAGAAGAGGGGATGCAGTGTGGCCATCCCCTGTGAAGGTGCCTTCTTACTCTCTCTGTTTTTTTTTTTTTTTTTGAGAGGCTTTTCGCTATAGGGCACGTGTGCTCGCCAGACAGACAGAGAGAGACAGAGACAGAAAGCGAGAAATTACCCCCCAGGGGGGATGGTCACGCTGCAATCCCTTCTCCTCCATTCTCCTCTCGGGATCTTGGGCATGCACGCACACACGCCCAGTGTGAGTTTTAAGCCACCGGGTCCGGGATGCGAACTGTGGTCGACTACGTGGGAGTCCAGCGACATAGCCATTTTGCTAACTGCTGGTTCCCTCTCTCTGTCTCTTTTCACCTAGTTCACATGCCCTCTGGAAAATTGTTTTAAAACTCCAATTTTTTAGAAGAGCATTTTGGGACCAACAGTTGGCGTAATGGCTATGGTGCTAGACTTCCATGTAGTCAACTGTGGTTTGAGTCCCGGACCTGGTGGCTTGAAATTCACGCCAGGCGCATGTGCATGTGCGCCCAAGATCCCGAGAGGAGAATGGAGGAGAAGGGATTGCAGCGTGACCATCCCCCCTGGGGGGGGACTTCTTGCTTTCCGTCTCACTGTCTCTCTCTGTCTTTCTGGTGAGCGCACGCACCCTATAACAAAAACCTCTCAAAAAAAAAAAAAAAGAAGAAGAACATTTTATTTATAAATTTTAAAATTTAAAATTAATTTAAAAAGACAAATATTAGTAATTGTGAGAGTAGGCAAGTAAGAAACTGGATTCTTAGTAAGGTGGGGTTTTAACTTCTTGATCAAATTTGTTACATAAACATGGTTCTATGGCTTTCTATAAATATCCTGTGTGAGAAAGACACATAAATGATATCCACACATTGGTGAGGTACAAATGTGAAAAGGAAGATTGTGATATGGGGGCAGTAGGTGGCATAATGGGTAGGGTGCTAGATTCCCACATGGCCGACTGCGGTGACTTGACTGTCGTTTGAGTCTTGGACATGGTGGCTTGCTTTTTCATTCCCCCTCAATCCCCTATCTCTCTCTGGTCAAATTAAAAAATGATAATAGTAAATAAATTTAAATAGGTAATTCGTTTTCAAAAAAAGGTTGTCAGGTGAAAGTGGAGTAGTGTTGGAACAGACGTTTTACCCAACAGGCCTGTACTATTTGGATTTGCTTAATAGTGTTAAATTCTGTTATTTCTCCAGAGCTTTATGGCTTTTCAACTGTCTCCTTTGAGTCTCACGATGTTGCCTAGTAGATAGAGCCAGATTTGTCATTTCCATTTTTCAATTAGAAGGTTAAGGTTCACAGGCCAGCAGATAGCATGGAAGTAAAGGCGGCTAGATCCCACATGGCCGACTTTGTGGTTCAAGTCCAGACCCGATAGCTTGAAAATCATGCTCAGCATGTGTGTGCGCCTAAAGTCCTGAGAGGAAAATGGAGGAGAAGGAATTGCAGTATGGCCATCCCCCTGGGGGGTGATTTGTCACTTTCTTTCTCTTTCTGTCTCTGGCAAGCACGCACCCTATAACAAACTTTTTTTAAAAAAAAGAAAAAGAAAAAGAGAAAGTTAACGTTCAGAAAAAGTGATTTCTCTAAATTCGACATTAATTTCCTGATTTCTCTCTCTTTCCTTCCTTCCTCTCTCTCTCTTTCCTCATTTTCTCTTTCTTCGAGTTTATTTATTTCTTAAGAGAGAGATGGAAAGAGAAAGAACCCCAGCCTCAGTCAGCCCTGGAATACGGGGCTGTGTGTCTCTGGCATACTCAGGGAGGTGTCTGGATGTGAACATGGAACCTTCCCACGTGAGTCACTTGCAAAGTGTCATTTACTGCTGTGCCACCATCCAGACCTCCTCTACCTACTTTCTCCTTGAATGGACGGGGATTGGCTCAAAATCTCAAATGCAATTTCAGAACCCAGTCATTTCCACCAGGGGATTTCCCAGCCCGTAGGAAGTTGGTTTTCTAGAACAACACTCAGCCTCCATCCTGGCACCAGGTCCAAGCAATAATTGACAGGGTGCTGGGCTTGATACCATAGCTCTGTTCTGCTGTCATGTCATGCTAATATTTTATGATGGGTTCGTAGCCTCTTTCCCCACCTAAGTCAGAGGCTGCAGAACTTCCTGTTATTTTTCCTTTTGCCTCAGTAGCCTCTCAATGAACATGGACTTGGTAAGTCGCTTCCACTTCATACTGTAGCCAGAACAGGACAAATCTATGTAGTAACACACTTCTAAAAATAGTATACCACCCATAAGAATTGACAGTCTGAAAATAAACTCTTACTCTCTTCTAAACCTGCTCCTCCCACATGCGCCTATTTAAGTCAACAGCAATTTAACCTTCCTGGCTTGTCGCCATTATCTTCTTTTTTTCACATCCTACTTACGATCCTTTAGAAAATCTCATTGTCTTTACCTTCACATTTCACCCAGGGTTGAATCACTTTTTGCCATCAAAACTGCTGCCAGCCTGATCTAAAACACTGCGGTCTGTCACCTGGATCACTAGGGATAGCTTCCATATGCATCTCCCTAAGAAAGCCCTTGGGACCTAGTTTGTTCTAAGACAGTGGCCAATGAATTCTTTTGCCATATCACACTTTCTACTCAAAATCTTTGTTCCAGGGCCAGCCCACAGCCTAGTGGATAAGGGAGTTGAATCCTACAAGGCTGACCCCAGTTAGAATCCTGGCCTCCTGGTTTGAAAAACACACTAAGTACATGTGCATTCACGTTCCAAATCCCTGTGCGCTGGAGAAATAGAGGGGAAGGGATCACACAGACCACATCCCTTGGGGATGCTTTCTCTCCCCCTCTCTCTGGTTCTCTGTCTCTCTCTGGCCAGTGCACATGCCTTCTGGCAATAAATAATGATGATAATAATAAGAGCAACAACAGCAGCAAACTCTACTTCAAAGATTTGCTCAGCACCCATGGAACAAAACAGAGTCCTTGCGATATTCTAAAGGTTGCAAATTCTGTTGCTTTTTCTCTGGGACACCTGGAGCCCATTAGTCTTTGCTTGAATGTCACAGTCTCAGAGAGGCCTTTTCTGAACATTCCAATTAAGAATGCAGGCACCCCATGCCCAACACACACACACACACACACACACCTTCCTAGTACTTCTTCTTTTTTTTTTCTTTTTTTTTGGAGAGATTTTCACTGTAGGGCGCGTGCGCTCGCCAGACAGACAGAGAGAGACATAGAGACAGAAAGCGAGAAATCACCCCCCAGGGGGGATGGTCACGCCGCAATCCCTTCTCCTCCATTCTCCTCTCGTGATCTTGGGCACGCACGCACACGCGCCCGGCCTGAGTTTTTTAAGCCACCGGGTCCGGGACACGAACCGCGGTAGACTACGTGGGAGTCCAGCGACATAGCCATTATGCTAACTGCTGGTTCCCCCTAGTACTTCTTATAGCCTTCCTTGCCTTATTTTTCTCCACAGTATTTATCATCTTCTCACAGACTAAATAATTTACTTTTGTCCAACTTCCCCACTAGAATGCTTGCTCCACATTCCCTACAAAAGTAGAGACTTTTGTTCATTTTGTTCAAGGCCTTATCTCCAGTTCCTAGAACGTGCCTGGCATATAAGAGATGTTCAATAAATACTTGTTGAATAAATTAAATGGCAAAGATGAAAAATTAGATTGCACATTGTATTGGAGGGGCTATAGGGAAACAGACACTTTCCTATGTTGCTCAGAATATAAGTTGGGATTATCTCTGGGGAATCATTTGGAGAGACCCCTGAAAATTAAAAAGGTTTACGTATGAATCACCAACTAAACTGCCAAACATTTACTCAATAGACTTGCAGTTATGTTCAAATGCATTGGATCAAGGGTATTCACTGCAGTGCTATCTTAATAACGAAGGCTGGAGTTAAACTAAATGTCCATCAGCGTCTGGTTAAGTAGCATATGGGCACCCAGAGGACTGTATACCGTGGAACTGTTAAAAACGATAGTGAAGGATGGGCCTTGCTCTGGTGCCACAGGTAGTAGAGAACTGCTGTGTAAGGCTGGAGCCACGTGGGGAGGCCCTTGTCACCTGGTTAAACTGGTGTGCACCTTCGTGCCCATGATCCTGGCAGGCTAGAGGGCTGGAATGGCAGTGTGATGAGACTCTCTTGGGATGTCTTTCTCTCTCTTTCTGTCTCTCATGAAGGAAAAAAATACACTTAAAAAAAGATAAAGGAGGGGGACCAGCAGTTGGCATAATGGCTATGTTACTGGACTCCCATGTTGTCGACCGCAGTTCAAGTCCTGGACCTGGTGGCTTAAAGTCACACCAGGCACGTGTGCTTGTATGCCCAAGATCCTGAGAGGAAAATGGAGGAGAAGGGATTGCGGCGTGGCCATCCCCCCTGGGGGATGATTTCTTGCTTTCTGTCTCTCTGTCTCTCTCTATCCTTCTGGTGAGTGCATGCTCCCTGTAGCAAAAATCTCTAAAAAAAAAAAAAAAGATAAAGGAGGTCTGCCCCTTAGCCAGATGGTTAAGGGAAGCTGGTTCCCATATGGCTGGACACAGTTCTAATATCACTGTCACTGGCTTAAAAAACATCCAGTGCATATGCTTGTGTGCCCCAAATCCTGAGAAAAGGGATGGAATGGGGTGATTTCTACCTCTTCTCTCTCTCTGTTTCTCTCTGAAGAGCATCAGTGCACTCTGACAACTTAAAAAAGAAAGGAGAAAGAAAGAAAGAAGGAAGGAAAAAAGAGAGAAAGGAAAGAAAGGAAAAAAAAAAAAAGGAAAAAATTAGGCCTGCTTGTGGTGTGGTTAAGGTGATTGGATCCCACACAGCTGACAGCACAATTCAAGTCCTAGACACAGTGGCTTGAAAATCACACAGAGTGCATGTGTGTGCCCAAAATTCTGAGAGAATAGAAAAGAAAGGATTGTGGCATGGCCGTCTCCCCTGAGGGTGCTTACTAACTTTCACTATCTATTGGCAAGTGCATGTGCCCTTTGGCAAAGTTTAAAAAAATAAGAGTAAAGGAAATTAGACACATTCTGATAAGGTATAGTTTGCACAATATATCAAGAGACACAAACTGAATGCAGGAATGTGTGATGTAGGCCCCTATTTGGATAAAAAAAGAGGAGGCTATGTGTACATGCATTCTCACAATTTTGTATAAACACACACACATTCATAAATCAGGATAAAAATAAACACATAAATAGCTGCGGAAGTTAATGAACTCTTTGTTGAGGGACTATTCAAGGCCCAGTAGATTTGCAAATACTTTTAAAAATTATCCTAAATCTATTCCTGTGTGCGTGGGGGGAAACCCACCCACCTCTAATGTGGCAATTCCTACTCTTTTGCTATAATAATTTTTACCCTGTGTGGGACTGACATGTTAAAAATATGCCCTAAACTCTGCTTTGAAGAGGGGGTGGGGAGAGACCTTTAATTTCCTCTAGCAGCGAAGCCAATAAAAAGCATAAATAGATTCAGCCCAGCCTCGTGCTCTGTGGCTCCAGGGCTTTCCCCTCCCGTCAGCCCGTGCCCTCGGATTTTGCCAACTGGAGTCCCTGCTTTCTCCTTAGAGGGCAGCAGCGGGGCGTCTCAGGGACGCATGCGCCTCGATTTGCGCCCGGGGAATTAAAAGAAAGAGGGAAGGAAAAAAAAAAAGCAAGCCCCAACAAAACACGCGCCCCAAACAAAACCCAAGTGGAGAGAGGCTCAAAACGGCTGCCGCCGAGTCTCCCAGAGCCGGCAGGGGCCTTTGCTCTCCATGGGGTTAAGGGACTGGCTGAGGACCGTGTGCTGCTGCTGCCGGTGCAAGTGCCTGGAGGAGCCCGCGGTGCCGGAGAAGGAGCCCCTCGTCAGGTGGGTGCGACGGTCAGGGCCGGACCGGGTGTACCTGGCCGCAGCTGAGCATCGCGGAGTGTGGATACCTGGGTGCTGATCTGAGTTGGAGAGGCGGGCTTGAGGTCAGGTCACGCAGAGGCGCAAACTAAACTTCACCCTGGACCTTTACGGGATATTTTAGTCCTTTGCAGGATATCGTGGGTTCGTTGCTTGGGTAAGATTCTTGCCGGGCAAAACAGAATTCTCGCAGGCACCGGGTGGATGTCGGTGGGAAGTTCCTAGAATGAGTGCGGTGCCTGCGTGAAGTATCGCAGAGAAGTTTCCAACACGGGTCTGAAAAATACAGGGGCTGGGTCTCCTCCGGGCTTATCATCTGGGTCTCTTCTGGGCTTGCCTATTTCAGGCTAGTGAAATAGGCAAATGTGGATTATTACATCACTCATCCAAAAAGTTGATTTTATTACAAAAGAAGATGATTTTGGTGACTGGGCAAAAGAAAATACGAAGGGACCAAAAGTTCGTGGAAAAAATGGAATGAAACTGGATTTGTTTTGGTGCAAACATTTTGAAATTCATACAGTGTTTTCATTTACATGAACTTTAAAAAGACCGTCTGGTATTTTTTTTTTCACATGAAAAAATGCATATTTTAATCAAAGGATGGCCGATTCACTAGGATGTTGAGTCACTACAGGGTGAGTTATAAAGTATGTGGAAATTGAATGCTCTTTAGCAATTTGCTAAGAGACTTTGTAAAGAGACCTTGCCATGCAGGTTTGTTCAGGCCGTGATTTTAAGCAATGATTTTATGTCTTGAGTTTGCTGAAATTAAAGTTCCATTAAGTTATGGTTTGGGGGGTAGATATGACAGGATCAGAATATTTAAAATGAAATTAGAAACAAGTGTATTATGCAGAATTCTAGGTTTGGGTAAACAAATATAGAAGCCAGGTTTTCTTTTTTATGAAGGACACAACTCATTTATGTAATAAGGCTTTCACAACTTTTTCTGAAGCATGATTTACCTTTTCTAACTCTATCAAGTTCAAACACTGCCCTGACTTTGGAGATCTTACATAAACCCTTCCTGCCTGTCCACTCTTATTTTCCAGTATATTAAACACTGTATACTCCTTACTGAGGGAACAAGCCACCCTTAGACCCGCCACGCTTGCCTGGAAGGGTGACCTTTATCCGTACTGCCCCTTCCCAAAAGCTATTTCTCAAGGCCTCCTCTAGTAGAATTCTTTGATTACTTTGCTCTTCTTCATCTTCTTCTTCTGTGATTTAAGAGGTAGAATTTACCATGTTTCTCACTATTTAGCGATCACACATGCATGTAAACATGTATATCATAATGTATTTTATATGTATATAATTATTTGCATATGCAATACATAATGATTTTGATTGTTCTTATTGATGGTATCCCCGCATTGATTTTTAGATTATTGTGGGCAGGGAGAAATCAAATCATCTATCCCTAGTATCCCTAGTATAAAAGGTAGTGGGTAGCAGTCTGGAATGTCATGCTTGCGTTACCTTATCAATGTTCATGAAATGTAGCCTTCAGTTTACTTTTATCCTCAGAACCTCAGGTCTTTCCACGTTGCTAATCAGGATCGTAATTTCAGTTAATAGTTAGGATTTTAGAAAAAAATTTCAACCCTCTCTTGCTGTGTCTTATATCTGGTATTAAGTCTTTAAGAAGACAGGGTTAATAGGAGTAGAACAAAATAGTGTTCATGAATCAGACTGCCTGGGATGAGTCAACTCACCCAACTGGGTGACCTGGCACAAGTTGTTAAAATTATCTGTGCCTCAATTTCCTCATCTGTAAAATGGGGATGATAATAGCCTGGACCTCAAAAGGTTACAGTGAGAACTGAAAGGAGATAATACTCGTAAAGTGCTTAATATAGTGTCTGACACATAGTAAACACTCAATACATTTTAGTTATTATTAATTATCATTGCTATTCTTCTGAGCATGTGAATATGAGTGGACCGGGCTCAGGTGGTTTGGTGTCACTCTGGCACCATTTCAATTTAACAACATTTAGGAAAGATGCCTCATTCTGGGCATGTGGAACAGTGGTATGTGAGTGTGTGTGGGTACCTGCGTGTTCCTTCCTACTCAAATCATCTGAAGGTCAAGTCTGAAATCTTTCTGTTCTGTTTCACCGAAATCTTTTGGAAGTGTACAAGTCATGCTTTTTTTAAATTATTAATTTAATTTAATTTATTTATTTTTAAAATTTGACCAGAGAGAGGATATACAAACAGAGAGAGAGGGAAAGTGAGAAAGCAAGCCTCCAGGTATGGGACTCGAACCATGGCAGACCATGTGGGACTCCACTGCCTCAACCACCACGTCATCTGCCGGCCCCTAATTCACAGTTTTAACATATTCACAAGATTGTATAGCCTAACCATTATCTAATTCCGACACCTTTCTATCACCCCAAAAAGAAACACCATACCCATTAGTAATCACCCTTCCCATTACTCCCACTTACGCTCGGACACCCCCTAAGGTATTGACTCCATGGATTTGCCAATTCTGGACATTTATAGAAATGGAATCAAATAATATGTGGCCTTTTGTGTTTGGCTTCTTTTATTTAAGACAATGGTGTCGTGGTCCATCATGTTGTAACATGTATTAGGATTACATTCATTTTTTTTCTGGCTGAATAATAGTCCATGGAATGGCCAGACCACATTTTGCTTATCCACTCATTAGTTGATTGGATTTGTTGTCCCACTTTTGGGTTATATGAATAGTGCTGCTGTGAATGTTCATGTACAGGTTGGAGCGTAGGAGTATGTTTTCAATTCCCTTGGGCAAATACCTAGGAGTGGAATTGCTGGGTCATAGTGTAACTATAACTTTTCCAGGAACCACTATTCTGTCTTCCAAAGTGACTGGTTTGAAATCTTGTGGGGAAATCATGTAGGTAGCAGGTCTGAATTATTATTTTATTGAGAACCTCATTCTTCACTTCACATTTTTTCATCTATACAAAATGCATTGTTCAGACATCTTTTTTTCCTTAACCAAATCTCTAACTGTCACAAAGAATGGTTTTCAAGTTGTATATTTCTCCTAAAGGCATCCTGGAAGAGGAGCAGTCAGGGGAGAGGACATTTGTCATCTGTGTCCATGATCACCTCCAGTCCTTTCCCAGAACTCTCCAGGGACTCTTGTTAGTGTAGGAAACACAGTGCTTGGTCTCAGCTCATTTGACAGTCTGACAGTGCTGCTATGTTTTTTTTTTTTTTTTTACCATGGTCCTTTTGCTTTTTCTGGACCTTGGTACCTGAGGGGAAATGTCTGTGCCTTCTCTGATTAGTATCTGTAGTTCTGTCCCCATAATGTTTTCTTTACCCTTTCATTTGAAACATGCCACAGGATCCCCTAACAATTTGTTGCCCTGCTTTTCAATTTTTACCCTCTTTGTCCTTTGTGTCACACATAAATATCTTCAAAGGGTAGTCAACTGTGCCCTCCACCTCCTTCCTTCTTTTATTTTTCCCCTCTTGAATCACTTGATAAACTTGCTAAAAATGCAGCTCTGAGCCAGCCTGTGGTGTAGTATTAAGGTGGCCGGGTCCCACAGGGCCAACTCTGTGGTTCGATTTCCAGCCCCAGTGGCTTGAAAAACATGCCAGGTGCATGTATGTGAGTTCCCAGAATCTAGAGAAGAAAATAGAGGAGACGGGATTGTGATGTGGCCATTCCCCCACAAGAGGGTTATTTCTCACTTTCCCTCTCTTTATCTCTCTCTCTGTGCAGTGAGTGAGCACACCTTATATCGAAAACAACTAAAACAAAAACAAAACTAAAAAATTAAAAATTAAAAAAATAATGCAGGGACCAGCAGGTGGTGTGATGGTTAAGGCGCTAGACACTCCCACATCATTGACCACAGTTCAAATCCTGAACCTGGTGGCTAGCTTTCTTGCTTTTTCTTTCTGTGTGTGTCTCTTCCTGGTTAAATTAAAAGAAATGAACAAATAAATAAAATTAAATAAATAATTATTTTTTAAAAACGCAGCTCTGGAACACTTCCCCAAACATCCTGACTCTCTGGATCTGGGCCGGAGCCTGGGAACCTCCATGTTAGTAAATAAACCACATGGTTTTCTCCAGGTGACCTGAGCACACCCTCAGGAAGCTCAGCTCTGAAAGCATGTGCTCAAGATGGGACCAGGGGATTACTGACCTGTCTGTGGCACTAGCCCATTTAGGTAGCATCCATTTATGAGTACTTTATTGGGCTTTTACTGTGGCCAGGCCCTAAAATCTGGTCTCTGCCCCCTATATAATTACATGACAATTACTCTCTTGAAAGTTACAAGAGAAAGAAATTGCATGTTCTTCTCTCAGTGTACATAGAATACCTCCGTGTCAGCCATTTATCTGTTCTTGCCCTTTTCCTTCTTGCTGGCTTCTCTGATTTTGTATTCTCTACTCTCTTTCCATGTCATTGGCCTAATCATGCTGACTTCGCTCATGATGCCTTTGCCAATCCCATCACTGTTAGCAGAGACATCTTTTTTTTTTCTTTTCCCCTACTTAAAACTCTGCTCAGTTTTTAAGGCTCATTACAGTTGTCAATTTTCTGATGGAGCCTGGGAAAGTCTCCCCAAGAAGTTATGGTGTCTCTTTTCTCTCTTTATGTTCTTCAGGTTTACTCATGGCATTCTGCCTGGTATAATAGTTACAAGATGGTGCTGTAACCTCAGTGAGACCGGAGGATCTAGTCTAGATTTGAAGGGGCTAAATCGTACTCATCTTAGAATCCCCTGTGGTAGCCAACAAAGTGCGGGACATGGAGTAAGAACTAAATAAGTAAGTTTTAGTTCATAATAATTTTATTAACAATTGTTCATTTATTAATTGCCTTCTCAGCATACATTTTTAAAAAATATATTTAAAACAAGACATTATGAAGAATAATAAAGGAAACACCCATAATACCTAGCTCCTACCTTAAGAAAGAAAAGAGGGTTGGTCAGTGGCATGGTGGTTAAGGCATCCCACATGGCCTACTGTGTGGTTTACGTCCTGTATCCAGTGGCTTGAGAGACATGCCAGCTATGTGTATATGTGTGCCCAAACTCCTGCAAGGATAGAATAGAGAAAAAGAGATTGCAGCATGGCCGTTGCCTCTCGGGATAAGGGGTGCTTTCTCTCTTTCCC
>NW_006160055.1:2845285-2867807 GCF_000334495.1 Tupaia belangeri chinensis
CCTTCTCTCTTTCTTTGTCTTTCTCTAATGAGCACACACCTTCTGACAAACTAAAAAAAGATAATGCAGAATTGGGTCCCCCACGTATCTTTCCATAGCTTCATTCTGCTCCAACCTCCAACGTGACTTCTAAACTGTACCTGTGTTTAGTCTTCCCCCCCCCCCATAGGGAATATACACTGACTAGAGAAAGAGAGAGAGAGGGAAAGTGAGAAGTCACCCCCACCCCCGGGGGGAGAGTGCCATGCTGCAATCCCTCCTTCATTCTCCTCTTGGAATTTTAGGCGTGGATACACACACAAACACATCCACGCACTCGGCATGACTTTCAGGCTGCCAGGTCTGGGATTTGAACTATGGTGGTGGGCCATGTGAGAATCCAGTGCCTTAACCACCACATCACCTCTGGCCCCTGTGTTTAGCCTTTTTAAACTTTATGTACATGGTATACTGCATGTAGGCTCTTCATGAGAAAGATTTCTTTATACATGCTCTGTCATTTAATTATCACTTTCAAGTGAAATAGGTATCATCAACAATTTATAGATGAGGATCATAGGGATTAGAGAATTTAAATAATTAATTCAAAGTCACAGCTAATGTGTGGGAGAGCTAGACTTTGAACTGTCTGTAGAGAATTCAGAAAACTGTATTTTTCCCAAAAGCAGCAAAATTATACATACTAGAAGTGATTGGCTATCACTGCTTAACCCTGCCCATTTTGTCCCCTACCCCCCTTTTTCATATCCTTAATTATTATAATTCTTCCATCTAGATGTAGAAACAGACTGGCCCTATGAACCATACCCTTTGGAAATTAGGGGACCAGAGCCCTAGTCCCAGCTATTAACTGGCCGTCAGATTTGTGGGACGTCTCTTAATTTCCTTGGACCTTAGTTTATTCTTCTGTGAAATAGGGAGGTATGACTTTAATTGTGATCTTGAAGGACTGTTCCAAGTTTGGTCATCCTCTTCCTATGAGCTTGGAATAGCTGATATTCTCTTAGTCCCAGCATGAGGCTGTCTAATCAGAGGATGGAGATTGAAGGCCTAGGAGATGTGAATTCTGTTTGTCCAACTTCTCAGCTACCCAGGGCTATCTCACAAGCAAATCTTTGAGTAGACATTTCTAAGAAGGAAACTGAAGAACAAGCCTGGGCCTGGAGAAAGGACACATGGCCTGATCCTAAACCAGATTCCAACCCCAAAGAAAGCTAAAGGTTTCATTCAATCCCTGAGTCATATATTAAGGGTTTTCTTACCTTCAGCTCAATGTTAGGACCAGGTCATGTAAGATTCATCTCATCAACCATCTATATAAGGTTTAGGTTCTGTTTGCCACTCTTAAAAAAAATGTTCCTAAAGTAGGGTAGATAGTGGTCACAATAATAAACGAGCATGCATCGAAGAGAGGCTAATAGTGCAAATGGATTGTTTTGGATTGGCTAACTCTCTGACCACTTGTCTGTAAAGTAATGAATGACTTTTTGGTTCAAGATTTCATGTAACTATCTAAAAGAAACACCTGGGGCATGTATTTTTAGTGATCCAGGGGTGTTACAACAAATTACCATACATTTAGTGATTTAGAACAACATAATTATATTCTTCAGCAGTTCTGGAAACCCTAAGTCTGAAACGAAGGTATGGACAGGGCCACAATCCTTCTGAAGGCCTTAGGGGAGAATCTTTCTTGCTAATTCCAGCTCCTGTTGGCTCCTGGTGCTCCTTGGCTTGTGGCAGTGCAACTTCAATCTTTGCTTTGTCTTCTCCATGTGTCTTTCCTCTGTGTTCTCTCCCCCTTTCTCTTATGCAGACACCAGTCATTGGATTTAGGATCCACCCTAAAATCCAAGATGATCTCATCTCAGAAACCTCAACTTAATTATACCTGCAAAGCCTTTTTTTTTTTCCAAATAAGGTCACAGTCATAGGTACTAGTTATTAAGATTTGGAAATATTTTGGGGGGCAGGGGGAGGAATACTATTCAACATATTACAGAATATTTTTGGAAAAATACATAAGCTTAGAGCTTTGGGTTTATTTCACTTTTGTAGCATGGCTTTTTTCTATCAGTGATCAAGCATGCTCTTGCCTTGAAAAAAAAAAAAAAATCTACCTGAGCATGACTTGTAGTCCTGGAGGGAGAGCTGTGCTGTTTTTAAGCAGAGTTGCCCAAATACTTCAGCACCATCGTGTCTACTGTCATGTAACATCCAGTGCAGACGTCTTCTCTGGAAGAGACCCAGATAGAGTGTGAAAGAACTGGCTGCAGGGTAAATGTCACATGCTCTAGAGGGTTACTTTGAACTTTTTCAGGAAAGTGTAGTTCTTATTCTCTAATTTTTATTGGCTATTAATAACTGATGAATATCATTCTGACTGTCCAGGTGATCAAAAGAAATGGAGAGAATTAATAACTGTAGTTAACTTCTTAGTCATTTCTGGCTCTCTCATAAGCCATCTAAGTGGGCCATATAATGAGCTTCTACATGTTTTCTTTTTTTTAATTGCCAGAGGGCACATGCAGAGGGAAAGATGGAAAGACAAAAAGATAGAGTGAGAGGGAGAGAGAGAGAGAGAAAGAGAGAGAGAGAGAGAGACAATAAGCACCCTCCAAATGGGGTGCCATACCACAATCCTTCTCCTCTATATCTCCATTCCATTGGGATTTTGGGCACACATACACATGCATCTGGTGAGTTTTTCAAGTCACAGGGGCTGGGATCCAAACTGCTGTCAGCCATGTGGGATTCCAACTCTCTTAGCCATTGGACTACCTGTCTTCTATATCTGTTTTGCTCCTTGTTCATCTCAATGCCTATGTGCAGTTTTCATTCATAATGACAGAATTGTACTCATATCTGTGGGCAAAAAATGGAGAACAGATGTCAGTGTTTTATTATTCTCCAATACCTGGAATTTTCATTAAGAAAAAATAAATTCAGATTTCAGTTTGTTCTGGATGATTGTTTTGTACTCACACAAGGGGTTATTCTAAGAAGGAATTGATCAAGGACTCTTGATATGGGCCAAATCCAAAACAAAAGTGAATATTCCTGAATTGCCCACAATGAAATGGTTTAGTTTGTGTCACTGGACATCAGGATGCAGAGTTCAGTTGAGGAACAAAGAGTCTCTAGCAATTTACCTTCTCTGCCCTTGCTCTCCTTGGACTTCGTGCTTCCTGTGTGTCAGGCACTATTTATCTGTTAACACCATGACACCATAAAATCACCATAACCCTAGGAGGTGCAGCTGGTTTCTGTTATTTAGGGTAGTTCTGTTCAATAAAGTCACCTTGAAGGTGGAATTAGTGACTACTGAACCATTGGGCCCAGGGGAAATGCAGGGATAGGTTCCTGAGGGTTGATTGCAGGATTAGATTCCCATAAAATGATTAATACATGACCTCGTATTATGTATTTCTGCTTAAAGACACCTTATTTATTTATTTATTTTTGAGAGGTTTTTGCTAGAGGGCGCGTGCGCTCTCCAGACAGACAGAGACAGAGAGACAGAAAGTGAGAAATCACCCCCCAGGGGGGTTGGTCACACCGCAATCCCTTCTCCTCCATTCTCCTCTCAGGATCTTGGGCACGCACGCACACGCGCCTGGCGTGAGTTTAAGCCACTGGGGTCCGGGACTCAAACCGCGGGCGACTATGTGGGAGTCCAGCGACATAGCCATTATGCTAACTGCCGGCCCCAAGACACCTTATTTAGTGTATATATTGTTGATTAATTAACATTGAACTCACTGCTGACAGTACTGCATTTTATATCTGAATGAGTTATCTAGCAAATTTGAGTACTGAAGTACTGCTTTCGGAGGATGTTCTAAACAACAAAATCAACAAAAAGTAAAAAAATAATTCTTAAAAAGTGTCACTAAAGAGACCACGAAAAAAGGACAGTTGTTTCTAATATGAGTACGCGAAAGCAGAAAATTGCATTTCACCTCCCCGGGAATATACTCCTCTAGCAACTCTGCATTTTTTACCCCCTTGCGTATAGCCACAGATGACCTCAAGAACATCAGCAGCATTGATAAATTTTCATAAGTGGGAGGATTTCCGAATACAGAATCGGTGAATACTGAGGACTGACTGTATTTCTATATTTCCCTTTTGACAGTTGAAGAAACCGAGCCACAGGGAGCTTGAGTAACTTGCTCAGACATATATGGTGGACTGGAATTCATATCCTATTATATTTCAATGCCACAGAAAGAGCAGAACCCTTGTAGTATGCAGGAGGGGGTGTGTAACTAGTTGTCGCTATGGTGTGCACTAGAAATTGTTTTTAATGTATGAGACTTTCCCTGAATTGTTGAGAACCCTGGGTCCAGAAACACTGTGTCCATTTTCCTCTATGCAGCTAGCATAACCAGATATCCGTGGGAAAGAGGGGGAGTGGAAGTGAGGGAGGCTCAAGACATTTAAAAGGGAATCACTGCCAACTCTAGAAGTACCAGAACCTATTACATTTGGAGGGTTTCGTTTTATAGTGTGGACTCACATGTCTTAAATCATCTTCTACCCTTGCAAGGCTTTAAAAAAATGTTGGCGAGTATATTAGTGCCACTGAGATCTCTCAGACGTAGGTCCAGATGGTCTGACTTTTCCCCTACCACATGCTGTGGGTTTCTCAGAGCCAGATCTCTGAGCAGATGGGGAGGAGTTGAAGCACCACACCTCATCTTTGGTTTCCTGCAGAAATACGCAGTTTACAAAGCCAGAAGCCCTGGGGCCAGACCATGACTCATAGGAAGTACTTGCAAATGTATCAAGGACTCCTACTGGGGAAGGTGCCCCTGACTTGAAGAATCCCATTTTCAGGTAGACACTTCAACCTTCTTGAAAGACAGAGAGAAACAGAGGAGAGAGAGAATAAGGGAGGTTCATGGGGACTTCCTGGGATAAGGCCTCAGGTCCAGGGAGTAGGAGGTAAAGGTTGTATAAGAAGTCAGCCTTTCAACATTCATAAGAATGACTTTTAAAGGTTTTCTTCCCAGGCAACTCACAGAATCCCTTTTTATCTTTTTGTGACTTGAATTGGTCTTAGAACCCTGGAAGTTACATAGAAGATGACATTCCATTATCTCACACGTCATGTGATCCAGGTTTCCTGGAACTTTTTATTTTTTGGACTATCTTCAAGCGATTGCATCACTATACCTTTGTTTCCAAAATAAATTCTAGAGCCAAAAGGTGGCACAGCAGTAAAAGGCAATGCCCTGCGAGGCTATCCCACCGGGGAAGGTTCCTGGTTCAAGCTCTGGCACCACTGAGTATACAGCCCTCCAGGTTAGGCATGCCTGTGATCTGGTGCTGACTGAGGCTGGAGGAGGACTGCTGTTTCAGGACTCTCTCGAAAGTTCTATCTTTCTCTTGCTCATAGAAGAAATAAATAAACTTATAAGAAAACATAAATTCTGCTTAAATGTCTGGTAAAATAGCGACTGATGTCCTTTTTAGTTTGGGTAATAAGTATTTGTTTTCTGCCAGTTATAAACCATGGACTTTATTCGTACCCTTTCAGGAAATAATTTTGATGGGGCACTGTGTATTCAAAGATAGTATATCTAAAGAACCCTATACTCTTTGACAGTATTCTGGATGGCCTTTTACTCAAGTCATTTAAAAAAAAAAAAGTGTGTTTTCTGGGCACGTGTGGGTGTGTGCCCAAGATCCTGGAGGAGAAAGGATTGTGGCGTGGCCATCCCCTCGGGGGGTGATTTCTCACTTTCTGTCTCTCTGTCTCTCTCTGTCTTTCTGGCAAGTGCATGCACCCTATAGCAAAAACCTCTCCAAAAAAAAAAAAAAAAAGGAGTGTGTTCGTATGTATATCACAGACCAAAAATATGACAAAAATATGTACAATAGAAAGAATAGCTAGAACGTGCCTGCTCCTGTAACTGTCACCCAGGGCGAGTGTTAGCTATTGTCAGCCCTGTATCTCCTCTGATCATATCAGGACTTTTGTGTCATTTCTTTGTTGTTCTTTATAGCTTCACCCCTTGTAGTTACTCCTTACGTATGGACTTTAATCTTGCCTGTCTTTAAACTTTGCATAAATGGAATTGAACTGTGTGTGTTCCCATGCGACTTAACTTTGCTCGACTTTGTGAGATTCATCCAAGTTGTTTTATGTAGCTGGGCTCATGGTTGTTACTTGCTTTTGGGATATTTCACTTTGTTTAGCCATTCTATAATTGGTGGCCTGAGGGTGGTTCCCAATTAGGGCTATTAAGTATGGTTTAGACTTTTTTTTTTTTAAAGAATTATTCTACTTCATTTTATTTATTAGTTTTTAATTTGACCAGAGAGAGACAGAGAGAGAGGGAGAGAGAAAGTGAGAAAGCAAGCTGCCAGATTCAGGACTTAACCCATGGTCAGCCATGTGGGAGTCCAGCACCTTAGCCACCATGCCACCGGCCCCAAACATGGTTTAGATTTTAAAGTCAGCACGTAAGTTGAAATTTTTTATCCTTCAGCCATCCTGACCCCCTTCTTGTTCCTCAGATGTACCAAACATAGCCCTGTATGGGGGCTGTTGCTCTTCCTCCCCCACCTAGAATATTCTTCCACTAGTTACCTGCTGGCTAACTCTCTCACTTTATTTAGATCTCTGTTCAAAGTCGTTTTGTCAGAAAATTCTCAACTATTCTCTTTATAACAGTGTCCCACCCCCTCACTCTCTCTTATTCACAGAGTGTATTTCTTCATGGTCCTGATGATCATCTGACAGAAACGTAAGTGCTTATCATCTGCTGCCTCCCACAAGACTGTAACCTGACCTTCATAAATGTAAATAGCTAAGAAGGTTAAGAGTTTGTCTGTGAGCCGGAAGACACAGATGCTAGCCTTAACGCTGTCATTCAGAGCCCTGGGAACTGTCCTGGATGCGGTAAAAGAGAAGGAACAAAAGAATGAGGGAAGAAAGGACAGAGAGGACCGAAAGGGAA
Source organism: Tupaia belangeri chinensis (assembly GCF_000334495.1). Classification (NCBI taxonomy): domain Eukaryota; kingdom Metazoa; phylum Chordata; class Mammalia; order Scandentia; family Tupaiidae; genus Tupaia; species Tupaia belangeri. Next base: position 2,852,257 of record NW_006160055.1, read on the forward strand.
GCGAATAAGAGGGGAGGAGTAAGAGAGAGGGAGATAATGAGGAGAGGTGGGGAGAGAGAGAGAGAGAGAGAGAGGAGAGAAAGTGGAGAGGAAGAGAAAGAGAGGAGAGAGAGAGAAAGAGGAAGAAAGAGGAGGGGGAGAGAGAGAAGCAGAGATGGAGAGAGAGAGGAGAGATGAAGGAAGGGTGGAAGGTTGCAAGTTGGGAAGGAAGGAGGGAGGAAGGGAAAAAAGGAGGAGAGAAAGAAAAAAAGGGTGGAGAGAGAAAGGATCATAGATTTACCTGCTCCTTCATAGAGAGATTCAATAGAGAGAAGGAGGGAAAGTCTTGAAGCCAGTGGGCCAACAGGCTAGCCAGCTAGAGAACCCCTTGAAGTCTGTTTTTTCTAGACCTTGTCGACTGTTTATCAGTGATTTTATTGCTCCACCATTTACAGAGCTTCACTCTTAAACCAATGATCCCTGACAGACGGGCCATGGGGAGAGAAGAAAAGTCGCAGAATGGGCAGCAAGCCTGTGTACATGGGATTTTGCGGGGCCTTCCAGCATCTTTTACACACAGCCTCTGTCAGGGGTGAGGACTCATGGGGAGTTTTTGGGAAATAGCTCTAATGCTAGCACTTTGCAACCACGTCCCCAGACAGAAGCTTCGTATTTCCAAACCTCAAGTCTCCTTTTCTCTCTAGGTCACGCTAAAAGAAGACTATCCCCTGGGTTTTGTGCCCCTTGGTGGGATTATGGGTGAAATTTGAGCTTAGTAACATCAGAGCAGGCTCTCCAATGCCTGAAGTTAATAAAATATTTATCATTAGCAGATGGTGACCAGGGGCGAAACAGCCCCTCTCACTTTCCTTAGAACATTTAAAATTATTACATGGGGGAGGAAAAGAAAGGGAAACGCCTACCCTGCAGCCCTTTTCCTCCTACCCCTCCTCTCAGGGCTTCCTGGGCCCAGACCTCAGGACCCTTGCACTGAATTCTCTTACAGGCACCCCAGAACCCTAGATTGCCTGGGATTCACACCCAAGCTGCTTCTCCTTAGGCTGTTTGCTTTCAGCTTTTCTCTGTTCTCGCCTCTCTGCCCTCGAGTTCAAAGTTTCACATGAAGGGCATTGACACCTGGGCTGGGTGGTGGTGCAGGATGGAAGGAGCAGGGGCACAGACACAATGCAGATCCTAGGCTCTGGTGTACCAGGCAGGGTCTGACAGACACTTCTGAAACTTCTGAATGAGCACACAAACTAGTTCATTTTCACCTTGATCTGTATTTTGAAATGAGTTATTAGATTAATTATTTATGTGACGGTAGAACTCCAGCTTTCCTATGCCCTGAAGAAACCTGGCTTGTAACTACTGCCATGAAGACTGTGGTGAGAACAAGGTCCAGGAGGAGGGAGGTGATGGGCAGAGGAGAAGGACCGCTCTGTAGTGATGAGGAGCCCAGGTCCAAGGCGGTAGAACATGGTGACCTAACCCTATTAATGTACCAGATGCAATGGACTTACAGTTAAAATTGGTTAATTTCGTATTATGTGAATTTCACTACTGGTGAGTCATTGCTTATCCAGGGACAGAAGTGGTTGATTCTCTTCCCTGTTTCTAATCGTCCCCCGAGTATCAGTGGCTAAGCACAGTCAGAGGTTCATCAGGTGACACCAGGGGGATGCCCCCTCACTAGACAGGGCCAGCTGTGGCCAACTCCAGAGGCACTTTGCTATCTGGAGACAAGAGCACTTTTTTTTAAAGCTTTATTTGTTGTTATTATTTTCCAGTTTGATCAGACACACACACACACATACACACACACACACACACACACACACACACACAGAGAGAGAGAGAGAGAGAGCAAGCAAGCTACTAGGTCCAGGTCTTGAACTGTGGTCAGCCATATGGGAGAGTCCAGTGCCTTTAACCATCATGCCACCAACTGCCGGCCCCGACAAGAGCACTTCTAAACAGGCCACAGAGCCTCACTCGGGTTTGTAGGTTGAGTGGGTAGTGTTTTATAAGAGCTGGAATGTGTGTGTGTGTGTGTGTGTGTGTGTGTGTGTGTGTGTGTGACACAGAGAGGGAGAGAACACACACAGAGAGAAGAGAGAGCTACAGAGGCAGCTAGAGAGTGGAGAGAGAGAGATAGAGACGGAGCTTCTGAGAGTCAGGGGACTGATCCTGGAGGCAGTTCTGATCGTCTCAAAACAGGAAGAGGAATTGTGGTGTAGTAAGGCAAAAGGATTATTCTTGTTCAGATGTTATTTCCTCTGATCACTCGGTGGGGACTGGCTAATTTCTAAGCTTCCTGCTTTAGGGAATTATAACAAGGTGGTAAGGATGGGTCATGCCTGCCATTTCCTTTAGCAGATTGGGATCCCAGCTCAGTCTGTTCCAGTCAACAAGAACTTCTAAAGCAACTGCCCTGCTAGGTAAAATTGGGTGTCTAAATATTGGATACAAGACATAAAAAAATGAAACCAATTTGGGGAGATATGAAACACCAGTTTCAGGAAAGTACTAGCTGTGTGTTGACTATGATGTCAGCAGCTGTGGTTGAAGTTTCTGCAAAAAGTTGGGTCTGAATGACTCAGGGCAGGTCCCTGGGAGAAGCCCCAGGGGAATTTGGTGGTCTGTACAGGGAGCATCCACATACGTAGCTGTGATTTGAGCTGCTCTGTTTGTGGGCATTTCTCAGTCACAGCATTTGAATACTGAGACATATGACACATGACCACTCAGAGACTCCCCATGATGGACCTTGCACTGGGAGGACTGTCAGCTGGCTGCCTGACTCCGGAGAAGTCAAGCAACTCAGTACAATTATCCCTGTTCGCAAAGTGGAGTAATAGCGCCCACCCTTCCTACCTTACATGGATATGCCACACGAGAGATGGAATGCGGGAGCCCTTGCTTTGAGCACTGAATATATAAGTCTTTGGTGGCTCGTCCTTGGCCACAAGAGCTCTTAAGCAAGACGTGATCGAAGTCTGTGTCCTTCCTGTTATTGCCACCACCATGGTGTCTACCTGCCCTTTGGGATTCCTCCTTGCCTCAGTGGTCCCTTTTCTTTGGCTGTCACCTGTTCCCTCCAGTCTCCTATTCCCCCAAGGTCTTTCCGCACTCCCTGCTTTCAGATGTTTCCATGTTTCCAAGGCTTCTGCAGTGGTGTGAAATGCATGTGCATTTCTTCTGTATCTAGACCTCTGCTCCATCCTTGCCCCTAAGCTCAGCTCTTTCTGCATACAGCTCTTTTCTGGACATCTCTCTGAATGTCCTGCAGGCTCACAACCTTGGTTTCCACCCTACATGCCTCCGTTAAAAGCATTACCTTCAATTCCTCTTGCTGGCACCTCTGTGTGGTTCACCGGGGCTGCCATCATCCCCCTCGCAGGTGCTGCTGGAATCTGTCCTCTCATTTCCGTTTGTTTTTTTCCTTAACAACTATTCACTTTCATCTCAATCACTATTTTGAAACATTTAAAATCATGTACTTATTTGTGTAGCGATAGAACCTGACCTTTCCTACGCCTCAAAACAAAACAAAACAAAACAAAACAAAACAAAACAAAACAAAACAAAACAAAAAACAAAAAACTTCCTGTTACTCTAACCAAGAAGAATTGCACAGGGCAGCTGCTCTGCTGTGCTTGGCTTGTGGACTTCCTCCTGTTTCTGCTAGGACAGCCCTGCACATCTCTGGTCCTTTAGTCCCTGACACCAGAGCCTCAGAAAGCACAGCCTGAAGCTGCACCGACTCGCGTGTGCCTGTCGGTGACGTCAGCCTCCTGAGCCATCTTGCTCCTTCTTCATCTGGAGTAGTTTCTCTAACAAGGCAGACCTGCCAATGTTCAAAGTTCCTTTGATAACCTGACACAGTTCACAGGATGAAGCTTGCACTCCTGCACCATCTTCAGTGTGACTCCAAATTACCTTTCTTTCATGTCCCTTGCTTCTTGCACCACAGGAATGCTTGAAATTCCCTGACCTTGCGGGCCTTGAAGCCTCCATGCACTCAGCGGTTCCTTCTCCCAGGAATACCCTCGTCTTGGCTTTTCTTGCTGGTGAAAGACTGCACATTCCTGGGTTTGTGTAGGTGGTGTCGCATCCATGACACTTTTTTCAAACTTCCTTTTCTTCATACACGATGCATCACCCCTTTCTGCTCCTGCAACATTCTGTGTAAGTTTTTATAAAACTCCACTAATCTTGTGGCATTATAGTCATGTTAAAGGCAGAAATCACGTCCTATTTATTTTTATGTGCCCAAAGCACCTAGCCAGTATCCAATATACAACAGGCTTTCATTCCATGGTTGTTAAACAGATAGGCAACAGAATGAATGCACGAGTGAATGCATGAATGAATTCGACATGAGTGTGCATGAACAGAGCACCAAAATATCATTTGTCTCACTTTTCACCGGCTTATCCTTTTTTTTTTTTAAAGTTTATTTATTCATTTCTTCTGTGAATGAGTGAGACAAAGAAGGAAAGATCCAGAGAGGGAGAGACAGAGAAATAGCACCCTCGGCAGGGTTTCGAGTCTGCTATTCATGCCCAGCCTCAGCCAGCCTGGATTATGGGCACACATGGGCCTGCTGTGCTTAGGGAGGTCTCTGGATGTAAGCTGGCAACCTTCCCGTGTGGGTCACCCTCACAGAGTGTTGCGTTTTACCACTGTGCCACTGTCTGACCCCATCAATGGCTGATATTCTTTCTTTTTAAAAAAATTTATTTAACTTTATTTATTTATTTACTTTATTATTATCATTATTATTATTATTTAATTTGATGAGAGAGAGAGAGAGAGTGTGCAAAAGCAAGCCACCAGGTCCAGGACTCAAACCGTGGTCAATCATGGGGGAGTCCAGTGTCCTTAACCACCATGCCACCTGCCAGCCCCCAATGGCTCATATTCTTATGTGTTTTATTAAATATTTTGAGAGTGTTTTTGCTATAGGGCATGTGCACTCACCAGAAGGACAGAGACAGAGAGACAGAAAGCAAGAAATCACCCCCCAGGGAGGATGGCCATGCCACAATCCCTTCTCTTCCATTTTCCTCTTGGGATTTTGGGCATGCACGCACACCTGCCTGGCATGAGTTTCAAGCCACCGGGTCCAGAACTCGACCTGTGATCAACTACACAAGAGTCCAGTGATGTATCCATTACGCCATCTGCTGGTCCTGTCAATGGCTCATATTCTTTTTTTTGGCGGGGGGCGGGGGGGGGAGGTTTTTGCTATGTGTGTTTGCCAGAAAGACAGAGAGAGACAGAGAGACAGAAAGTGAGAAATCACCACCCCCAGGGGGAATGGCCACTCCGTAATCCCTTCCCCTCCATTCTCCTCTCGGGATTTTGGGCATGCATGCACACACATCTGGCGTGAGTTTAAGCCACCGGGTCCAGGACTCGGACTCAAACTGCAGTTGACTACATGGGAGTCCAGTGACATAGCTATTACACCAACTGCTGGTCCCAATGGCTCATATTCTTAATGACAGCCAAGCTGTGGAGCTCTCTGGGTCAGTCAGCCTAGGTGAAAACAGGGCCACTCTGAGAGGAGAGTGGTTGATCTGTGTCTGTCCCCACCTTTTTGCCCACCCAGTTTACATAAGTCAGCCCTGGTTGTCTTTCTAAGTCTGACACTTTGATTGGCATCCTGACCTGTACCCCATCACGCTAGCATAGGAGCCCCTCCCTTGCAGAGCAGGTTCTTGTGCTGAGCCCTAATCCGGTGGTTGGAACTTTGTCTCCTGTTCTGAGATTTCCTTAGTGGCAGCTTCTATGTTTCTCCCCTTTGTTGACATCTTAGTATTTCCCTTCAGCCTACCTGTCACTCTTACCCTCCCTTCCCTAGAGTTGTCTGCTTACTGGGTGTCTTCTGCCTGTCCTTCTTTGCTATTTGCTCATGTGACACCTGCAGATGTGTTCAGCAGTCTAGGTCTGCCTCAGAGATCAGCATCACTCACCATCTAGGTGAACAGCAGCGATGGCGTGGCCTTTGATGCCCCATCACTCCTCCTCGCCTCCTTACTGTCCCCTCCAACTCTAGTGAGTTCATCTCCTTAATTTTACCTTACATCATCCTGCCTAGTGCTCTTCTCTTCAGCTGGGCCAATCATTCTAATCCTTATACCTACTGTTTCTCACTTCAGTTACCTCAATCTCATCTTGTTTTTTTTTTTTGGAGAGGTTTTTGCTATAGGGTGCGTGTGCTCGCCAGACAGACAGAGAGAGACATAGAGACAGAAAGCGAGAAATCACCCCCCCCCCCAGAGGGGATGGTCACACCGCAATCCCTTCTCCTCCATTCTCCTCTCGGGATCTTGGGCACACATGCACACGTGCCCGGCGTGAGTTCTAAGCCACCGGGTCCGGGACGCGAACCGCTGTTGACTATGTGGGAGTCCAGCGACATAGCCATTATGCCAACTGCTGGTTCCCTCAATCTCATCTTAATCAATCTCCTGAATCCAAAGGCCAGCTCTACACTTGAGACAGATGTAATTACACTTGAGACAGATGTAATGCTTTTTTTTTTTTTTGGAGAGGTTTTTGCTATAGGGCATATGTGCTCGCCAGAAAGACAGAGAGAGACAGAGAGACAGAAAGCAAGAAATCACCCCCCAGGAGGGATGGCCATGCTGCAATCCCTTCTCCTCCATTCTCCTCTCAGGATCTTGGGTATTCAGACACACATGCCCGGCGTGAGTTTAAGCCACCAGGTCCGGGACTCTAACTGTAGTCAACTTCATGAAAGTCCAGAGACATAGCCATTACGCCAACTGCTGGCCCCCAGGTATAATGCTTTTAAAGATATAATACTGTTAGGGTCAGACCAACAGTTCTGCTTTAAGGATTTTAACCCTCCAAGTATTGCCTTGCTTTCAGGAATAAAGACCAGCACAGAAGAACGTTAGAAGACATGGCCTACAAAGCCAAGAGTAACTCGCCCAAACCACCTCCCAGCTTCCCATTCATTCTCCTGCCAAAGCCTCCTTCCTTTCAGTGCATTTCCCTCTCTTCACTACCACCTGGTCCTTTGAACATGCCGTTTCCTTTGCCTGCAATTCTGTTTTTATCTTTCAACGTAAAGTTCAAGCACCCCTTCTTGACGACACCTACCTGATACCCACCTCCACTGGGATGTTCTGCTGGCATCGGTTCTCCTGGCTTCCTGAACTATCCCTTTATAGCACTTACTACAGTTCATAATTACAGAGTCATATGAGCATTCATTAATGTATTTCTCATACTAGACTCTGTGAGGTCCAAGAATGGGGACCATGTCTGTTTTGCTCACAGTTTGACTGAGCCCTGTGGTTAGCATGTATCAGTGCTTCATAGGTATTATTAGATGAAGTGAATAGCCCTGGCGTGACCCTACCTGTCCTCTCCCACAGAATGTCACTAGGGCCAAGTACAGGCATGTCCCAGATGTGACGCTCCGTCACTCATTTCCTCTGTAAGCCCAAACACGGGTACTACCTTGTGAGGCCTTAAATCATAAGGCCAACAATGTGTAAAACTGGCTGTGGAGATGCTTAGTCAATATCCCAGGTTGGTTACTGAAGCCATAGTATTTGTATGTGCATATTTACTCCTTAATTTTCTTTAAGAAATTCGATAGATTTGATGTATCATTGTACTCTAATTTTACTGTGCTTCCTTGAATTCAGAGGCATCAAAAGACCATCTCTTCATGTTAACTGTTTCTTTTGTTTTAATCCAAGATTTTTATTCCTTACTGGATTTCTTTTCTTGTCTTAACTACTGGGATAGTCAGTGCTACATTTCCTATTTAACTGTAGTAATGATCTCTGCCTAGGTGTGTGGTTACATCTGTTCTCTGCTATTTCAAAAATGATTTATCAATTTTTCTGGTTTGTTTCGATTGTTTTATTGCTTTATACTTAATGGATAAAGATAATTCAGAAATGTTTGTTTTTACTATGTATATATTTCTATATTATATTATAATTATATCATATATATTGGAATTTTCTATTTCATGCTGCATACATGTAATGCTTCTCAAAATGCTTATCATCTTCTTTTTCTTTATACCCCAGTGAGAACACTCTATATTCCTCATTTGGAGCAACTCTGGTGAGGGACGATGAGAAGAATCTTTGGAGTCTGCCCCACGACGTGTCCCACACAGAGGCAGATGACGACAGGATCCTATACAATCTGATCGTCATTCGCAATCAGCAGGCCAAAGACTCAGAGGTAAGCACCTTTTTTTCCCCCAGGATAGGGGTAGGGTCACGCTTGGGCTATTCACTTCATCAAATACTACTTATGAAGCACTGATACATGCTCATCACAGGGCTCAAACTGTGAGCAAGGCAGACATGGCCCCTGTTCTTGGATCTCACTAGCATCTAGTATGAGAAACACATTAATGAGTGATCACATGCTTAGTCATGTGTGCAAGAGATTAGAGATACATAGGGAGGGAGAGAAACAGCAAGGGGTGGTGTTGGGGTGAGAGAGAAGCACCTTCCACAGGGCAGTTATTCCGTAATCCTCTTCTCCCAGTGCTCCAGCAAGACGAGATCCTGGGCCTGTGCACACATTCCCTGCATGGTTTCTGGCTAATGGACCAAGGTCTTGAGCCTTGGCTGGCATGTGGCTCCCAACTCTTCTTTCCAGTGTGCCAGCGTGCTACTGGTTGTGCCATAGAGGCTGGTTCTGTAAGCACCTCGTTTTTTGGTTTTTGTTTTTTTCTTAATTGCCAGAGGTTGCATACACTTGCCAGAGAGAGAGAGAAAGAGAGATGGAAAGAGAAAGGGAGAGAAAGCACCCCCAACTGAGGGAGGTCACTCTGTAATCCTTTTTTCCTCCATTTCCCTATCCCATCAGGATTTGGGGCATGCATGCACACATGCCTGGTGAGGTTTTCAAGCTGTGCCAGGATTCGAACTGGTCAGCCATGTGGGATCTGGCTCTACACACAGCACTTAACTGCTGCACCAGGGGCCAGCCCTGTTCAGCACTGCCTGACAGCTCATTGTGCTGCATAGTAAAAATGAATAATTACTGCGAGCTTGAAAGAAAGGAAAGGGTGATGGCCGAGCTATTTGAAGTGAAGGACAGGTATTTTAGCAACATTTATTATCCCTAGTTCCTAATTACAGCTAATCTCGGTGGACCTGCTTGATAAGCAGATAAGCCTCATTTCTAATGATTACCTTAGTAGTACAAATTACATGCAAGACAATGCTGTTGAAGAGTGTGCCGTTTATTGTCTTAAACAGCTTAAATGGTCCATCTCTAATCTTTTCCGTTGTTGAGACTGAAGTTTAAGGGTATTTTACATTACTGGTAATTCTGAATTAGTGAGGCCTAAATTATTATTATTTTCCATTTAAGGCTTCTTAAACTGTGCATATTCATCAGATAGTCATGGATCTACCTGCCACATGAGGTATGCTTTTTGTGAAAAGGCTTGAAACTACTCCTCATGACTCTAAATTCAAAGTCGTTGTGATGGGGACACCTGAGTATTAAAAAGGCAAAGACTATAAGAGAAAAATAGGATCCTGTGTTTTCCTCTTTTCTTCCTTTCAGAAGTAGTATTAGAGTACTGTATAAAATACAGAGCAATATTGTTTTCCAAAAAATGCAACCTAGGTTTCCCTTTTAACTCCCATTGTGCAGGTGTGCTTGCCAGAGAGAGAGAGAGAGAGAGAGAGAGAGAGAGAGAGAGAAAGACAGAGAGAGAGGAGGGGTGGGGGAGAAAGCACCTTCCGCAATGGGGAGTCATCACACTGCAATCCCTTCTCCACTGTTTCTCCATCCTGTTGGAATTTTGGACATACATGCTCATGCACCCAGTGTGTTTTTCAAGCTGCCTTGGCCACCTTAATTTGTGATCAACCATATGGAATTTAGTTACTAGGCCAGCCTGCAATCTATGCTTCCTGACTTTAGTAGTCATCAGTTGTCTCTGAGTAGATGCATCTGTATTAAATATTCAGCACACACCAGGCCAACAGATGGCACATAGGTTATGGTGGCTGGATCCCACAAGGCCAACTGTACAGTTCCAGTCCCAGACCTGACCTGATGGCTTGGAAAATGCCATGGGCACATGTGCATGCAGGCCCAGAATTCTGAGAGGAGAATGGAGGAGAAGGGATTGTGGTGTGGCCCAATCTAAGAGGTGATTTTCCACTTAAAAAATAAAATAAAATAAAATAATAATTTTACAGCACATGTTTCTTTTTTTACCTCATAGTAATCAAAAAGAATAAAGGAGACTTAGAATTCCAGGCTCGGATCTGAAGAAAAGCACCAGCGTGCGTGGTGGAGTGTAGGGCCTGTGGGGATTATCTGTCATTATCTAGGTTTTTTATTTTTGCTAATTAATTACTAGTTCTCTCCCCCAACAAATTTTAGCACAAGGTGATAACCATTAGATGTGCTCCTTTTATTCTGATGTAACTTGAATGCCTTTGAGGGGTTAGAGGTGGGGGTCACAGGGTAGAAGGGCTGACAGTTGCCTCTGGTTCTTGGGGCCTGGGACGGGCAGGACCAAGAAGACTGCAGTGGCTGTTAAAGTGTAACATTCTACTAGTGGCCAAGCACCATGCTGTCTCTGGCTTCCCATGTCCCCAGTGAAATCCCCTCCTTCACAGGTAATGCTGAACGCATCTCATAGTGCATTCTGCTGCCAAGAGCAGCCTACCTTGGCTGCCCTTCCTGAGCATCTGAATGGGAATGCATGCCTCAGTTTCCCTTAATGGGAAGAGTGAGACTTTACACTACTGAATTGGGTTGACCTATAGAGGTATCTGCAGGTAACAGGGGAACCAGTTCTTTTCTCTTCTTCCTCAACTCTGCCTGAAGCAGTAATAGTATCAAGGACGTGTTCAGCATCTCTTTCTCTTCTCTTCCCCTAAGGCCCCATGCATATATGAAAGGGGCTGGTAGGGGTGTTTGGAGCTGAGCCCGGCCGCTCTCCCTAGAGGAGCTCTTGCCTCCCTGTCCTACTGGTTCCTCCTTTTAAAAGGCAGTAGAAGAGGCAACACGAGCTGTAAAGTACACTCAAGAAGTACAGCTTCCAGAGTGGCCCATTGAGTCTTTCCTGTGCTTGTCCTTGAGCTTGGTGTGAAGGGCCCTTCAGAGGGCTTTTTCTTCTTGTGATAAATGCAGTCAAGTTTGATGACAGAGGAACTCTGTTACCAAGACCAGGAATCAAACAAATACCATGAAGACGTGATGATAATTACATATGAAATTATTAGGTCATCAGGAAAGTTGTGAGATATTTCTCTGTGTTTTTCTATTCAAAAATGTTTCATGACGTTCTTGGTGAAATAATCTTGCTCATAGTTTTTCTATTGTTGTATAAAAGTAATAGAGGTTTCTCAAGTTTCTTAGGTTTCTTTCAAAGTTTTAAAATGGAAGCACATGTTAGTATTATCTATTCATTTCCCTGTAGATCGGATCATGCGTTATTACTATTCTGTGCTTTGCTTTTTTCCACTTAATACATTTTAGATCTATTTCCACTTCAATGTGCTTTTTCTGGAGAGAATTGCAGGGTCAAAGTTTGTACACTTGAAATGTTGAGATTGTCAGAGTTTCCTGCATGAAGGGAACTAGGAAAAAGAGAGGGAAGGTGAGAAAGCAGTCCCCCATGGGGAATGGTGATGCCACAATCCCACACCACAATCGCACACCATGGACTGGCCCACCTTCTTTTTCACACAGGATAAAATTGATACATATTATTATTATTTAATTTTACATATTATTATTATTTTTAATTTGCTGTAGGGCATGTGTGCTCAACAGAGACAGAGAGAGAGAGAGAGAGAGAGAGAGAGAGAGAGAGAGAGCTAGAAAAAGTGAAAAAGCAAGCCACCAGGTTCAGGACTTGAACCACAGTAAGACATGTGGGAGGGAGTTCAGCATCCTAACCAACACGTCATCAGCTGGCCCTTGATACAGATTTTAATAAAAAGAGGATTTTGGCTTTGGAAGAAAATCAAATTTACCTACAAAGTGACAAGGAACTCTGGATATTTTTTTGCATGATACAGTTTAGAAGCTCGAGTGAGGTATTGAGGAAAACGAAACATAATATTTTTACCATGAGTAGCAACAGCATGAAAGACCTAAGAATACTCATATTTGGAATTCTCTGAATAATGAAAAGTAATTTCCAAATGGTGTGTGTACTACCTACTTTCCCTTGAGTATCTGGAACTGGTGGAGAAAAAGGACTGTAAATAGGTAAGGCCAAGTTTCCAGTGTTCCAAGATGGAAAACAGTTGGACAAAAAGATAAATAGGAGAGCAAATAATGAAGCAGAGGCATGAACTTTCGGTGTCAAAAAATATTAAAAGTAACAATATTTACATCTCATAGAATCCACTTTTATTTATATATGCCTTCAAAAGCTAATGGAAAACTGCAGAAGGAATAATGTATTTGCAGACCTACAAGTCATTGAAAAATTATTTTCCTTGTCTTTGAATGATGCCATAAAATACTTTATGTTTGACTGAGCAATAGTGAGCAACCTCAAAATCGTGCCACTAAATCATTATCCTTATATTCCTTCTCATTAAGCTAGCTATACTTTACGTAACACATTCTATTCTGAGGAGTTTGCTAACTGTTAACGAATATCAATGCACCCTATTTGTTTATGTAAATAATTGCAATTATACTGAAAGATCATGTCCTCCAAGATATTCTTTTTTCTTTTTTTTTTTAATTTGCCAGAGAATGTGCACACTTGCTGAAGAGAGAGAGAGAGAGAGATAGTGAGAAAGCACCCCTCATGGTGGATGGTCATGCCACTATCCCTTCTCCTCCATTGGGATTTTGAGCATGCACATACACACACACCCAGTGTGTTTCTCAAGCCAATGGGCTTGGAACTTGAACTGCTTCGTCTGCACTGTGGGATCCAGCTGTCTTCACCAACAGCTCATGGGCTGGCCCTCCAAGATATTAACAATAATGAAAACAATACCAAGCACTGTGTCCTCTTAACAACCACTGAGTGAAGTAGATGTTATTTTTATTTCTGTTTTAATCAACTTATCCGAGGCCGCTCAACTGTTGGGTTTGGCACTAGGGTTTGAATCCGGGCTTTGTGAATCAAGAGACAATACAGATTGACTATCATAATTGAAATCATGAGAAAGGGACAGGAACTGTCTGTGATAAATGTAGATTTCAAAATGTACCAACAAAGTCTGCCCAAAGCCTGTCCCTGAAACTTGTTGATGCAACAGTATGAAAGGCATCTTCACCTCAGTGAGAGAGCACGACATTTGGTTTGAGGACTGTGACCACAATTTCAGGGAGGGCTCTGGGGCATAACACATGGTTCCCAAGTTAGGCCTTAACTTAATGACTGCAGTTAGTTAAGACTCACTCCTGGTCTTAATTTTATTAGCTCCCAAATGTTTCATTCTGCTCCATTCTATCCATTCTTCGCTTTGTTTAGCATTCTCTGGCCTGTGTTATTTGGAGTCCCTTGATGTAGTTTGGTAACAGTTCTTTTAGGAGTTTGTACATAACTTCCACATATCTACTTTGCTACAAAAAGCTTTTTTATTTTTGATTAAGAAAGCATTTGGTGGGTCTGGTGGTGTGGTGGTTAAGGGTGCTGGACACCCACATGGATGACCATAATTTGAGTCCTGAACCTGGTGGCTTGCTTTCTTGTTTTCTCTCTTCTCTCGCTCTCTGTCACTCTCTGGTCAAAATTAAAAGAAAGAAATAAAGTTAAATAAAATAATTCTTAAAAAAAAAAAAAAAGAAAAGAAGAAAGGATTTGCTGGGGCCAGCCTGGTGGTGTGGTGGTTAAAGTATTTGGATACCGCATGGCCAACTGAGAGTTGGCCTAGACTTTGAGTCCTAGACTCAGCAGCATGAAAAACATACCTGGTGTATGTGCATGCATGCCCGAAATCCCAAGAGGAGAATGGAGGAGAAGGGATTGTAGTGTGGCCATCCCCCTGGGGTGTGTTTTCTCACTTTCTTCTCTCTGTCTCTCTCTCTGGTGAGTGCACATACCATATAGCAAATTTTAAAAAAAGAAGAAAGAAAATATATGCTCAATATCAGATCATTCTCATAAGCACTTTTAAGTACCGTTTTGATTCAAGAATAGTTGATATTTACTTGCCATAATGGGAGATAAGAATTCTATGCTTATTTTTATTTTTTTTAATCTTTCTTTTGCCCTGTGTTTTTGTTTGCCAGAGACAGAGAGACAGAGAGAGAGAGAGAGAAAGAAAGAAGAAAGCATCCCCCACTTGAGTGCAGTCATGCCATAATCCCTTCTCCATTTTTCTACTTTGTTGGGATTTTGGTGCACGTGCACCCAGCATTTTTTTAAACCGGAATTTGGACCACACAAGTCAGCCATGTGAAATCAAGCTCCCTTAAATACCAGGCGATAGGGATGGCCAGTGCTTATTTTTAAAGTGGTTAAATAAGTACCAGAGGACTTCAAAAAGTTTGTGGAAAAGTAGAGTTAAAATAGGAGTTTATTTTGGTGCAAAATTTTGAAATCTATGCATAGGTTTAGTATGCATTTTTCATGGACTTTTTGAAGACTCCTTGGACTTGCTCAAAGATGTATGTAGCTCTCATTAAAAGTGCCTGCCGGTGGTGGTTAGGGGTGCTGGACTCCCATGCAGCTGACTGCAGTTCGTGTCCTAGACCCGGAGGTTTGCTTTCTCACTTTCTCTCTTTTTGTCCTAGATCCGGAGGTTTGCTTTCTCACTTTCTCTCTTTTTCTTCTTTCCTCTTTGGTCAAACTAAAATAAATAAAGTTAAATAAAATAATTCTTGAAAAAATAAATTTAAAAAAAGTGCCTGCCTGCTTATCATGCCGTGAGACAGTATTTACACTTCAGCAGGGGCCACATGATCACCAGATGTTTGTGCAGCTGGAGGGATCCCATCAACACCACCCTCTGCTGAATCTCAGGGAAAAGCTAAATATTATTTTTTAAAGCTACAGAGGCAAAAATATAAAATGTTCCTGGTTTGAAATTTGTTTGTTCTTCCTGCTGCCCAAGCATTGCCAGACATCGTGAACATTCCTATACAGTGTTTAGAATAGCAACTGCAGTAAGCTATATAGCCCCAGCTAGCTGCTACTTTATAGTATGTTCATTCTACTCCCTGAAGTTTATGCGTAAGTCAGACTTGTTCATGGATATGTATATATCAGCTGTGCTTGCTATAGGACATATTTAGATTTATTAAGATCTTTAGTGAATCAATAAAATGTGGAGTGGGGGGAAGGTATAGAAAGCAACCATAGATACCAGAGACAGTGTGGGAGGAGGGTGGGAGATGGCAGAAGGTGAGAGATAGGGAATCAAGGATGGGAAAAACAGCAAAATATACAGGAAACAAGAAATGGAAAATTATTGTTGGAGATAATATATGTTGATGTGCTTGATTGAGCCAATATACAGTGTATTCTGGATGGAAAATCTCATTTTGTATGCTTTAATGATGTACAGTAAATGAATGTAAATAAATAAATTTAAATAAAAAAAGAAAAA
>NW_006160055.1:2868044-2942565 GCF_000334495.1 Tupaia belangeri chinensis
TTCTGTTCCTCTCTGATCAAATTAAAATAAATAAATAAAATAAATAAATTCAAATAAAATAATTCTTTTTTTAAAAAAAATATCAACAGGCCTTCCCAGGGGCTGTTCTAATGTCTAGGTTATGCACTGAGACTCTCATATCCCTAACACAGAAAGAAGCAAAAGCTGAGTTGACTGGAATATTTGGTGGGAGAATGTGAGAAAGGAAGAGAAGGATTGAAATGATCACATACAGCCACATAAGACGCTGTCTTTCTCTCAGAATAAACAAATACATGAGTAAACTAAAATAATCTTATTGGGACCTGAGAATCAAGGCATCTTGCCTTCTGTCTCATAGATAATGATATTTTTTGAGTACATGCTCCATGCTCTCCAGGCAGATTCTGAATCCTCATAGTAACCCTACGAAGGAGGCATTTTAATACATAAGACGAGAGACTTTCAGTCATCCACACGAGGGGTTGGAGGAAATGAGTGAGGGTGTTGGGATCCCAGCTCAGATCTGTATGACTCTGAAACTATACTACTAGAAACACTGACTGCTCCAGGCTCTCCTGTGAGGCTAGAAATTGCTTCGGTGGAAGCTTTTCGGTCAAAGACAGAGTTACCAAGTGTATGCTGTCCTCCTGCCTCAAGTGGTCTATGTGTTTGTTGGTCATTACTCACCCTGTACCAACGGACTCAGACTGACTGACTTTGGTGTTTGTTGGGTATCACTGGGTTGGGTACTGCGTGAAACAGGCCCCTGAACTGTCCCACCACTCTGAAGACCTAAATTCATTGGTTACACCAGGAGACACACTCTTTATGTGATTATGTTGTTCCTTTACTTGTAAATTTGCCATATGGCATGTGTGCTTGCCAGGGACAGAGAGAGAGAGAGAAAGAGAGGGAAAATGAGAAAGCACCCCCTAGGAAAATGGCCATGCTGCAATTCCCTCTCTTCCATTCTCCTCTCAGAATTTTATACATGTACAGTATGCGTCTCTTAGTGAAGGGGTTCCGTACCGTGATATGTGTTGTTGGGTGATTTCGTCATTGTGCAAACATCATAGAGTGTATGTACGTACACTAGGTAATATAGTGCAGTCTTGGTAATCTAGGTAACATCGCCTACTGCACACCTAGGCCAAATGGCATAGTCTATTATCTAATGCGACCCACTGTCATTACAGGTGGTCTGTCATTGACCTAATGTTATGGGGACATGTCTGTACTACATATAAAATAAAATTTCCTCCGTTATTTCCAAACACATTTTGTGGTGGTGGTCTCTTTGCCTCTTTTTAGATCATTTTGCTTGGGGCGTGCTGGAGAAAGGGGAGGGTGGAGAGAGGGGTGTGGGAGAGAGTGTTGTGCTGTGTTGAGGAAGAGCTACTGCAGACCCAGGAATCCTGCCAGAGTAGACTGAGGCAGAAAGTGCATGAAGCCGTCGGTCAGCGTTTCAGATTCTCATTATAAACCAGCCTCCTCTTCTGGTGCTCTCTTCCCCTCCAACTGCCTGTGAGTTCAATGCTGATGAACAGAGCGTTATTGGTTGGCTTTTTTACCACGCCACCCTTACAACCACCCCATCTCCGCCCCTTTCTTTGGTTGGTCTTGCTTCTCTTAGAATGAGCAAAAATGGCTCTTAATTACTCAGAGCTGAGAGCCCTTGATACTGACGCACTGGGACCGGTCTGAGAGAGCCCTTGATACTGACGCACTGGGACCGCCTGCCATGAAGGCAGCTCAGTTGGGGGTTGGCAGTGTGGGGAGATTCTGAGGAGCACTTTGTAAGCACAGTGTG
Source organism: Tupaia belangeri chinensis (assembly GCF_000334495.1). Taxonomy (NCBI): domain Eukaryota; kingdom Metazoa; phylum Chordata; class Mammalia; order Scandentia; family Tupaiidae; genus Tupaia; species Tupaia belangeri. Next base: position 2,869,837 of record NW_006160055.1, read on the forward strand.
GTTTGCCTTCTGGCTTTGATGGAACATGTGGGGGAGATGGGAGCAGCTGCCAATTCTGATGGAAGCCCAGAGCTGTTGCTGCTCACACTTAAAACCCCTGGAATGTTCTGGAAGGAGGCCATATTTCTCTCATCACAAAACCACTGTTCCATTTGGGTGCCAGATCCCTGGATACCTATTGTTACATAATTGTTACACATGCTCATGCTGTTTACAGCCCAGGAGTGAGCTGTGTCATTTTCTAGTTTTGTAATCATGGGTCAGGCCACATGGCTAATGAATACAAACTGGGCACTCCCTCTCAAAGTCATTATCATGTTTAATTACAAATCTGGTGAAGTTAAGTCACACCCAAGCTCTTTTACCAATGTGCTTTTCGTTGTTATTAAAGCACTTAATTCGGGGCTATTTTCAATGGACCTGAGTCAAAATTAACCTAGTTCCTAGTTTCCTTAAATGACATGTTTTAGGGTAGGAAGCCACAAGTGTGGGAAGTATGTGTTGAGGCCACACCATCCTGGCTGTGGAATCACATTTTTTCAACAAGGAACCAGAAGATCCAGGTGCTCTTACATATTGACCCAGCCCAGAAAACCATGCAAGTCATCAGAGAGGGGAGTGGTGGGAGCCCGTCTTTTTAGCACAATCAAAATAGTTTTGTTCAGTTACACAACTGAATGTATTATATTTCAGCCTGTTGTAGCTTTTTTTTTTTTTTTGCATTAGTACATATTTTTAAAATTATTTTTAACTTAATTTTTTTTTTTTTTCCATAGGGCACATGTGCTTGCCAGAAAGAGGCAGTGGAGACAGTGAGAGGGAAGTGAGAAATCACCCTTCGGGGGGATACAGCAATCTCTTCTTTTCCATTCTCCTCCTGGGATTTTGGGCACTCATGCATACATACTGGTGTGATTTTTTTCAAGCCATTGGGTCTGGGACTTGAACTGTGGTTGATCATGTGGGAGTCCAGCACTGTAACCACTATGCCAACTGCTGGTCCCATTACTTACTTTTTTTAAAAACATTTTTTACTTTTTACATTTTAAAAATTTACACTTATCACTGTACATCTTTACAACATATAGCATGTTTGTTTTTTGTTTTATGTTTTTTTTTTTTTTGGAGAGATTTTCACTACAGGGCGCGTGCGCTCGCCAGACAGACCGAGAGAGACATTAGAGACAGAAAGCGAGAAATCACCCCCCAGGGGGGATGGCCACACCACAATCCCTTCTCCTCTATTCTCCTCTCGGGATCTTGGGCACGCACGCACACGCGCCCGGCGTGAGTTTTAAGCCACTGGGTCCGGGACGTGAACCGCGGTCTACTACGTGGGAGTCCAGTGACATAGCCATTACGCTAACTGCTAGTTCCCCCATACAGCATGTTTTTTCCCAGCATGAATACAGTACATATTAGTCAGGTTGAAGATACTACCATAAACATGATCATCAACAGTTAACTTTTCATTTCTGTGTCTGCTAAATGTTTTTTCCCCTGATCCCTTTCCTTCCACCCTCCCCTCATTACTCATTCCCTCCTATAATGTTTCCAGTATCTACCTTTGCCCTCCCTTCTATTATATCTTCCAATCTTTCAGTTTTTGCTATAGAGTGCAGACATGCAGTATATATTAAGTAGGGACACACAATGCCTGATGTTAATAGTCCAGCTTGCTTTTCTTAGCATTAATGTTCCATGCTCATCCACTTTGTATTAAATGTTGTGGTCTCTTTAGTTTTTATGGCTGAATAGTATTCCATGGTGTATGTGTGCCATGTTTTTTCACTCCATTCATCTATTCTTAGACATGTGGGTTGATTCTATGTCTTCTCAATTGTGAATAATGCTGCAATAAACATAGTTGTGCAAGTGTTTTTCTGACTGAGGGTATTCCTATCCTTTGGGCAGATACCCAAGAACAGAATTGCTAGATCGTATGGTAGTTCTTTTTGTAGGTTTTTGTAGAAACTTCATGTTGTTCTCCACAGTGGCTGGACTGATTTCGAATCCCACTGACAGTGTAGGAGGGTTCCCTTTTCACCACAGGCTCACCGGCACTTTTCATTTTTTATTTTTTTAATCTTAGTCATTATGACTGGGGTTAAGTGATACCGCATGGTGGTTTGATTTGCATTTCCCTTATGATAAGGGATGTTGAGCATTTTTTCATATGCTTTTTGTCTGTTCATGTCTTCCTTAGAGAGTCATTTCTTTAGCTTATTTGCCCACTTTTTAATTGGATTGATTATTTTTTTTCAGGTAAGCTGCTTGAGTTCCTTGTATACTTTGGTTATCGGTCCCTTATTGAGTCATAGCTTGCAATATATTTTCCCTGTAGCTTATTTTAATTTCCTTTTTTTTCCCTTATGATCTTGGCAAGTTTACAGAAAGTTTGAAAACAGCACAAGCAATGGAAACAAAAATCTGCTGTAGCTTAGTTTGTTGATAAGCTCAGGGCATACTTCAGGGATAGCACCTTTTATTCATTTGCTCAGGTCTTATTTCCAGCAATTACTTAAAATTCTGGGAACTTTTTAGCAGAGCTACGAGTGGAAATGGCAACATCTTGTAAGCAGGTAAAGACCCCTAGACCATGCACTGGTTAGGGTGTTCACTCTTTCAATGCAAAAATAAATTCAGAAATGTTCTTTGTCATCTGATTTTGCATATGCTTCTGTCTGTCTAAAGCTAGCAAGTTTTCAGCATTTTTCCTTTACTTATTTCATGAGAGAGAGAGAGAATGAGAGAGAGAGAGAGAGAGAGAGAGAGGTGACAGAATGGCACTCTAACAGGGTCCCCACGCTGTGATCCACTCCTGGTCTCAGCCACCGCCGTGCATGGACATGTGCATCCACTTGGTGTGCTCATGGAGGTCCTGGGACATGAACCAGGAGCCTTTCCTATGTGAGTCTAGTTGTGTTACCATTGCACCACTGTCTGGCCCTTCAGTATTTTTCTAATGGAGAATGACTACAGTACATACTCAAACCATTATCCCTTTCTTCTCCAGGCAGGAGTTTGGAGGGAATAGATAACATGTTGGGATGAAGTCTTGCTTTGGAGTAGGACTAAGCCACTGCAGATGTGTTCATTACCGGCACGGTATACAGCCTTTGCCTGCAGAACCACTCCATCTGCCATCTGGCCTCTGTCTTAACTTCTGGAGGGCATCTCCTCCAGGATTATCAGTCTCCAAGGTTCTGGTCATCTTGCCCTCTGGCTATTTCCCTGTGGTTGACTTTTTATCCAGTCTAGCTCTTCCCCTAAGTACCCCAGCCCTAAATTTTTTTCCTCCCATTTTTCCACCCAGTTGAGCATCTATTTATTCTTGTAGACTCGGCTCCACTCAGAGCTTAAAGGATGCATATTTCAGGATAAAATGACAAGAATTCAGTGAGGATTATAAATGACTAATGAACTTGACCTTAATTCTTTTAAAGAATTATTTTGTTGTTATTATTTTTTTAATTTGACCAGAGAAACAGAGAGAGAGAGGGAAAGTGAGGAAACAAACCATCAGGTCCAGGACCAAGAAGCACGGCCTGCCCTGTGGGAGTCCAGCACCTTAACCACCACATCACCTGCTGGCCTCACTTGACCTTTTGTTTTCTTTTTTTTTGGAGAGGTTTTTGCTGCACGGCTTGTGCGCTCACCAGAGAGACAGAGAGAGACAGAGAGACAGAAAGCATGAAATCATTTCACGGAGGGATGGCCACACTGCAATCCCTTCTCCTCCATTCTCCTCTTGGGATCTTGGGCATGCATGCACACACGCCTGGCGTGAGTTTAAGCCACCGGGTCCAGGACTTGAACCGTGGTCGACTACGTGGGAGTTCAGCGACATAGCCATTACGCTAACTGCTGGTCCCACTTGACCTTACTTTTGAAAGAGGTAACTGAACCCAAATTCATGATAATTGGTCATATATGAAGAAGAGAGTTTTTCTAAGCAGAAAGGCTGGCTAAGCTGAGCTTCTTTGCTGGACTTCCGGATACATCTGTGGGTAATGTCGCTGCAGTTTTTGGTCTTTCTGCATGGGGCTAGAGCAACCTGATTAAAAACACTGCCTGAGGCTTTGGGGTGAGTCTAGGATTCCTCGGAAAGACATGATATCCAAAGGGTGGAAGCCAAACCAGTGAATGAGCAAGACCACTTTTGGCCTCCAATGATCTTGTGAGGTCCAATGGCTAAATTTAGAACTGGTGGCCAGCATCTGACACATCTTTGAGTTGCATTATGGGAGAACGTGGACAGTTACCTGAGGTGCCCGGGACATCTTTCCCATCTGATGGGCTAGTAAGGCAGGGTGTTTGGGAAATGATCTCCCTTCTCAAGAGGCTGGTAGATCCTTGGCTGATGTCAAAACACTGACCATCCTTCATTCCACTCATCTGCCTGTTCCTCTGCCCTAGTTTCAAAAGGTCTTTTCTGGTTGCCTTGTTTCTGCTGCTTCCCATTTCTTTTGACTCGTCTTCCGGCTATAGAAATTGGAGAGCAGGGCGATGTAAAATGGCAGGAAGGGAAGAAGACAGAACGTCCACCGATTCATTCATCCTTCTGTTCATTTTGCTTGCTCAGGATACTCTCGCAGGCGTGCCTGTCTGTACGTGAACTTCTCATCTGACACAGGGTCAGATCTGGTCCCTCAGGGAACTCGCTCAGGGCCACAGATACCTACGCTTTGGATTGCTGAGTGTCCAAAACAGCATTTCATCGACACCTTAGTTCTGACCTTAATATTTTAATCCATGACACCACATTGCTCTTTTGCCTACTTTGAAGCTCTGTTTGGGGCATATAGAACTCCTTGGAGTACACAGAAAGGACAGAGAGTGCATAGGAATTGTTCGGAGTGAGGATTTCCTATTGGGCTCCTGCCTCTAAGTAAGGACAGCAGCTGACACTCTTGTTTTTAGACTAGTCATGGCAGCTGGTGTTGTGTTATTATTGCAAATTAATATTTGCACGCAATTTTCTTTACAGAACACGTCTGTGTATAACATTAGAGCTTCTCGAGCCTGTGCTATCGGTAGGATGTGCATCTCCCATTTCACAGTCTGTGAAACTGAGGCCACAGTGGTGAAATGATTAAGGGGTGGAAGACCCTCGCCTTTTCCACTATCTATTTTACATTTACGGCTGTACAGACTAGTAAGAAACATTGTTAGGGAGGCTTCCGTCAGACTCCTTTGATTTAGAAGTGTCAAAGGAGAAAAACTCATGCTTCACAGGTGGGTTTGTTGATTTGATTCATTTGGCGAGTTCATCAGGTGTATCAGCTTGCCAGGGCTGTCATGACAGAGCATCGTGGTCTGAGTGGCCCAGAAAACACCAATATATTCTCTCAAGGTTCCAGAGGCTAGAAGTCTGAGATTGAGGATCGATTCTTCTGAGGGTTCTGAGGGAAGGGTCCATTCCAGGTCGCTGTCTGTGACTTCCAGATGACTGCCTTCTCCTGTGCCTTCACATCACCTTCCTTCCATGTGTATCTGTGTCCAAACCTTCCCTTCTTACAAGGACACCAGTAGTGTTGTATGAGCAGCCACGCTAATGACCTCATTTCTGCTTTCTTCCATAAAGACACTGTCTACAAAGAACATCACATTCTGAGGTACAGGGGATTGGGACCTTCAACAGATGAATTTTGGGGGGAATACTGTTCAACCCATAATGGTGGACATGTCATTGATAAGATAAAAGCTAGTTATTTCTTTTGGTGGTCAGACAGAGACCACCACTGTGGGGCTAGCAGTGAACAAAGGGTCCATCCTGAGGAGCTTACAGTCTACACTGAGGGAAGACTGACAACAAATACATAAGTATAATCATGTCAGGTAGTGATAAGCATTTCTTTTTTCTTTTTTTTTTTTTTTTTGAGAGGTTTTCACTATAGGGCATGTGCGCTCGCCAGACAGACAGAGAGAGAGAGAGACAAAAAGCGAGAAATCACCCCCCAGGGGGGATGGCCACGCCGCAATCCCTTCTCCTCCATTCTCCTCTCAGGATCTTGGGCACTCACGCACACGCGCCCAGCGTGAGTTTTAAGCCGCCGGGTCCGGAATGCGAACCATGGTCGACTACGTGGGAGTCCAGTGACATAGCCATTATGCTAACTGCTGGTCTCAGTGATGAGCATTTCTAAGAAAAATAAGACAACATAAAGGGACAGAAAATGACTCTGGTCAGGGGAGCAGAGTCCTGAGTGAGGTGAAGGAGAGAGCATTGCAAAGGGCATTCTAGGCAGAGGGAACAACAGATTTGAAAGTGCTGAGGCAGGAATGAGCATGAGGTGTGCAAGGAACAGCAAGAAAGCCAGCCTGGTGCAGCACAAAGAGCAAGGGAAGGGGCAGTGCTGAATGACGCTGAAGAGACTAGCCAGAACCAGGTCATGAAGGCCTGTCAGCCATGTTGAAGATTTCAGACCATTTTATAGGGGCCAATAGGTGGCATAGTGGTTATGATGCTGGACTCCTATGTGGTTAACCATTATTCAAGTCTTGAACCTGGTGACTTGAAATTCACGCCAGGCAAGTGTGCCTGCGTGCCCAAAATTCTGAGAGGAGAATGGAGGAGAAGGGATTGTGGCATGGTCATCCCCTTTAGGGAGTGATTTTTCTCTTTCTGTCTCTCTGGTGAGCAAATAAATTAATAGACGTTTTCTAAGAGGATGGAGGAATGCTTTCAAACTAAAGAACAGGGCCGGCTCTGTGGCCTAGCAGTTAAGGGAGCCAGATCCCACATGGTCAACCATTGTTCAAATCCTGCCTTGGCTGCTTGAGAAACACACCAGGCATGTGCGCGTGCTCAAAATCCTTACGGGATGGAGATGAAGGAGAAAGGATTGTGGCACCATTGGGAGGTGCTTTCTTCCTCTCTTTCTCTCTCTTTGTCTCTGGTGAGTACACATACCTTCAGAAATTAAAAACAAAAGGGAACCAGCAGTTAGCGTAATGGCTATGTCGCTAGACTCCCACATAGTCGACTGCAGTTCGCGTCCTGGACCCGGTGACTTAAAACCCACGCTGGGTGTGTGTGCGTGCGTGCCCAAGATCCCGAGAGGAGAATGGAGGAGAAGGGATTGCGGCGTGGCTATCCCCTCTGGGGGGTGATTTCTCGCTTATCTGTCTCTCTGTCTCTCTCTGTCTGTCTGGCGAGCGCACGTGCCCTATAGTGAAAAACCTCTCAAAAAAAAAAAGAAATTACTGACAAAGCAAACAAACAAGTAGAAAATTCTTATTTGTTCCTTTGCAATATATATATTTTTTCTTTCCATCTGGCCATCGATACTCTGGGAAGGTCATATTCCTTGGGAGTCCTGAGGACCATCTCAGCCCCCCACCCCCATGACACCACCCCCACTCTCTAGCACCCACTGGGAGGCAATGGTCCTGGGTCTGTTGTTCTCATCACATCTTGTGAGCAGAGGCATGCTCTGTCTTTTGTCCTTGACTATCTTTTCAAGGATGTTTATATAACATAGAGCCATGGGAAGCACAGACAGAGTTTTCATTTGGTTCAGAGGGGCAGCAGGTGGATTGTCCATTATGAAAGGTTCAGGTTCCCAATGTTAGTGTTCCTTCCTGGAGCGCAGCCTACCACTTGTACAGGCATCATGTGTCCCTCTTCATATCACGGTGTGGAAACTAGGGCTCAGAGAAATGGCAAAAAAAAAAGAAAATGCTGATCCAGGAGTTTTGTGTCTTTTTCCAGCACCCATGACATTGGTAGGTGAACTTGGTAACTTGTGAGAGGGACAGAATCACAGATGTTTCACCATTCTTCACACTCTTAAAATAGTTCCCATGCTGAGAAAACGTTGTGACTGAGATCTTGATCTCAGTGCTTTGGCATATGTTTGTGGTTTTTAAGCTTTTTTCCTCCTGTTATCGCTAGAATTTTTTCTGCAGATGAACTCTACCGGGAAACTGATCAAATTAAAGGCGCTCTGGTTGAAATGTAGGAGCCTACATTTCTCCATCTTAGGCAGTTCCCTCGACATCTTTGGAGAAGCTACCTAAGAAGTTTCAAAAATATTGTTGAGTTACTAACACTAAGGCCCCTTTAAAATTAAAAATATGGTATCTGGAAAGAATAATACATTAAACGCTTAGCCAAGGTAGATTCATTATGTCTTAGCACAAAAAATAATTTACCAGTTATTAATAGCACAGATTCGTTGCTCGTAGGAATGAGATCTAAGATAAGTAAGTTTTGACTACAGCATGTAGAGAGGAAGATTGGGAGAGAGGGCATGGCCATGGAGGGCCCTGGGCATATGGGCAGGACTAAGAGGTTGAGGAGGAGGAGTGCTAGAAATGAGAGTAGTTGGTAAATGAAATCACTTAAAAATGTTTTTAAGTTATTCTTCTTTTAGATGGACGAGAGAGAGAGAGAGAGACAGACAGACAGACAGACAGAGAGCACCCCCAACACGGTCCTGACACCATGATCCACCCTCTGCCCCAGCCAGTCCTGGATCAGCAGCATGCAGTGTCCTCAGCGAGCTCTCAGAACGTGAACATGGAGCCTTCCTCTGTGGGGCAGCACTGCAGTGCTGTGTTTTACTGCTGTGTCACTGTCCAGGCCCTAAAATCACCTTGGAGCTACTTGCTTTCGGAGCCTTGAGTGGGGCCAGCCCAAGAGAGAAAGGCACCTTGTGTATTTTATGCTGGGGTCTGTGTGCAACATCATTTGAAAAAAATTACTCTTCTGCCGAAGCAAAGGTCAAAGCTCATTTTCCCTGATATCTGCTGGGTGGGTGAAGGGGTATTAAGAAATAAAATAGATACTAGTTTCATAGCATACAGGGAAGAGGTTGGCTCAGCAGCCAGGATTCCTGAGGTTCAGGCCCAACTCTACCACTGTCTCCTCACTCAACTGCTAATTTGCTGTGTGACCTTTGGCAGGTCACTTAACCTCTCTGGACCTGTTTTCTCATCTGACAAAAGGGAGGTATGGAAGACATGCTCTCAAAAGTGTCCATATTTTAAAGGCCCTGAACGGTAGAGCAGCAATGTAGTTTTTAGTCCAAGAAGTATTAAATATTTTATTTCTATGTGTTTGCATTTTAATGTACCAGATCTCATACATACCCTTTGAGCAAGATGCATGCACTGGGCCTAGAGTAGAAGTTGGGGCACTTTTGGGAGTAAAACAAGTAGATTTTATTTCTACATGATAGATTTCCTGTAGCATTTAGGACAAACTGTGACTTGCAAGCTAAATCCAATTTGCCACTGGTTTTATTAATAAAGTTTTATTGGAACACTGTTATGCCAATTTTTTTACATGTCATCTGTATCTGCTTTTGTGGCACAATGACAGAGTTGAGTAGTTGGGACAGAGAGCTCAATATTTACTAATCTTGCCTTCTGCCCAGAGTCTGCTGACCCATTTGGAGGCCACCTGAGCTTTGCTTTTTATTTGGGGCTTAGTTGTCCTGGCCAAAATGACTGTGGGAATTTAATTTTTCATACTAAAAAAACACATACACAACCTTTTTGAGGAGCGCTTCCTTGTGCTCGCTGTTTTATGCCACTTTGGAAGAAGATAATCTCTTTAGAAACCTCGGTTTAGGAGTATAACACATTGTTCATTTACTGATGATTTTTTGCCTTTTGAAAAATGGCTATACAATGATGTATTATGTGAGATTAGTCTAAATTTTAAAAATACACTATGGGGCCAGCAGTCGGCGCAGTGGTCATGTCGCTGGACTCCCAAGTCCCTGACCAGTGGCTTGAAATTCATGTCGGTTGCACATGTGTGTGTGTCCAAAATTCCAGGAGGAGACTGGAGGAGAAGGGATTATGGCATGGCCATCCCCCCTGGGGGGTGATTTCTCACTGTCTCTGTCTCTCTCATTCTCCAGAGGGTACATGTTCCCTAAGGCAAAAATCTCTAAAAACAATTTACACTATAATCTCCAAACATGTTAATCTATCTGTCAGGCCAGCAGGTGCCGTAGTGGTTAAGGTGCTAAATCCCACATTTACACTATAATCTCCAAACACGTTAATCTATCTGTCAGGTCAGCAAGTGCCGTAGTGGTTAAGGTGCTAAATCCCACATGACCACTTCACTGTTTGAGTCCTGACCCCATGGCTTGAAAAATACACCCTGAACGTGTGTATGCATGCCCCAAATCCTGAGAGAATGGAGAAGGGATTGTGTCATGGTCATCCCCCATGAGGGAGTATAATTTCTTACTTTTCCTCTCTGCCTCTCTCTGTCTCTCTCCAAAGAGCACAGTCATTGTAAGTACCACACCACTGCCATGCCGCTGCTTTCACTCCATGTTGTGGAATGCTCAATCAATAGGAATTGTTTGAAGGGTTTGTTTGGCTTGATGAAGACCTGCCAGATAGACAAGGATGCAGGCAGATGACTGACTAGGCAGAGCTCGAAAACTGGAAATTGCTGCTGAATTAGGATCCACAAGGCAGCTTCTTAACTGCCAGGACAAAGAGTCATTCTTTTGTCAACAATAGCCTGGAAGGACTGGGGCGATTATAAATAAACGTGCAAGCCAGATTCCAGGCAATCTCGAGGCTGCTTTTGCTTAAGTGGTAATTTTTGTCTTCAGGCGTGTGGCTTATATCATGCTTCCAGCTTTTCAAGAGTAAACCTCAAACACTTGAGTTGGAAAGTCAGCACCTGCAGGCTCAGTGGAAGAATATGAAAGTGTAAAAATAGATAGTGAGATACTTTCAAAAAAAATGTTTTTCTTTTTTTAAATTTGCCAGGGGGTGCGTGTACTCACTAGAGAGACAGAGAGAGAGAGGGAAGGAGACGGAGAGGGAAAAAGCACCCCCCAGTGAGACATGGTCATGATATAGTCCTCCATTTCTTCATCCTGTTGGGATTCTGGACACACGCACGTGCTTATACCTGATGTGTTTTTCAAGCCTCTGGGGCCAGGATCTGAACTGTAGTCGGCAATGTGAAATCTAGCTCCCTTAGCCACTAAAGTATAAGACTGGTCCAATTCTCCATTTCTTCTTCTTCTTCTTCTCCTCCTCCTCCTCCCCTCCTTCTCCTCCTCCTCTTCTTCTTCTTCTTTCTTCTTCTCCTTCTTCTTCTCTTCCTTTTCCCCTTCCTCTTCTTCTCCCCCTCCTCTTCCTCCTCCTCTCTCTTCTTCTTTTTTAACGTCTTCAGACTTCTAGGGTGTATTTTCCTCTTACAGCCCATCTTCATTCGAACTAGCCACACTTCAAGCGCACAAAGGCATGTATGTGTGGCCAGTGGCTGCCGTAATGGACGGCGCAGGTCTAGATGCTGACGGGCAGCCCGATCTTCGAGATGTCTTCTACACTTTGGATTCAAAAAATCTATTAAATCTAAACTTGGGTTCGTTCTTTTAAGAAACATCTGGGGACCAGCAGTTAGCATAATGGCTATGTCGCTGGACTCCCATGTAGTAGACCGTGGTTCGAGTCCCGGACCCGGTGGCTTAAAACTCATGCCGGGTGTGTGTGCCCAAGATCCCAAGAGGAGAATGGAGGAGAAGGGAGTGCGGCGCGGCCATCCCCCCAGAGGGTGATTTCTTGCTTTCTGTCTCTCTGTCTCTCTCTGTCTGTCTGGCGAGCGCATGCACCCTATGGCAAAAACCTCTCCAAAAAAAAAGAAAAAAGAAACATCTGCCCTATGGCAAAAACCAAAAATCAAATCAAACCAAAACAAAAAACAAGCCTTCTTTGATGGTAAATATTGAAAGTAATGAAATGAATTGGCTATTTCTGTCTTGCTAGAAATATAAGCCCTCTTTGCCTCTCTGATGAACTGGAATTTAGTCATACTGTCCTTTGCCTTTGGTGACAAGAACTAATTGTTCTTTCTTGCAGCAACTGCAACCCCAGAACTGAATTGGTTGCAAATTAGTTGATTAGGAATAACAATGTCATGTGGAAAACGCCAAGCCCGGCTCCTCCCACTGGCAGCGTTAGCCAGAGCACGTTGGAGTTTGGCCTTTCTCCTAACGCTAAAGCTCTAGATGGGCTGCAACCCCTCGAATAGACAAAACTAACCTGAATCTCATTGCTTAGCTTCCCTTTGCCTGACTTTGCTGGCACACTTCGGAGCTGTGAGCTATCCTTTGGCTTAATCTGGTTAAAACCAGATGAAGAATTAGGTCAGGGGCCTCTTGCTGCAAAGCAGTCTGTTTCCAGAACTCCAGCAGAGTTGTGGAATAAAAATAAACACAGGGAGTTGGACGAGCTTTCCTTGGCACTTGCATTTGACTTGTTTTAGGTCAGAACTCTAGCTCTCATTCTGGGTCAAGACAGATGAGCATTGCAAAGGGCGGGGGGACTGCATTAGAAGCAAGGGTACGTGGATGTGCCATTCAAAGGTATGTCAAGAAGTAGCTCTAGGATGGTGTTTGGGGTTTAAGGCTCTGCCTGGTCTGTCCAATGGCCCTAGAGTTTCACTTTACTGACCTTTTTAGTCTCAGAGCACCTGGAGTGCAGCCTCAGGACTTGTTGGTCAGAGCAATGGGTTGGTCTTGGGTCTGTGGATGTCGTGAATACCACTAAGACCTGGTATCCTCTGGGATTCAAAGAAAGGGCCAGGAAATAGCTCTGGCAGATCAGTAAAAAGGAGACCCAGAATCTGTCATCCCAGCAGCTAGTTCTCATCTCATTGAATAGGTGAGGCTGACGAGGTTTGGAGAGAGAGACTCACATCTGCGTTTGACTCACCCAACCGAATGGGCTCATGTCCATCAGCTCTGGTTATTACCAAATAAACCTGTCTTAGTGTGAGGGCTCCAGAGCAATAAGATGTCCAAGCTAAAGTGATAAAACCAATCATTGTTAGGAGCTATTGAGGGGACCCTCCAAGTCCTGGAGCCTCCACAGATCTAAGTGCCAGGTCCCTGAGAACTGGACCCTCCTGGCCTCCACCTCCCTGCCACCTACTCCTCCAAGGCTCATCTAGTCTGTTACATGTTCTGTAATACAGTGGGTTTCTCTACCCTGCCATTTGATCATGTGCCGTTTGGACTGAGGTGTGAGCAGACAGCTAATGAGTGGACCAGCTGTCTAGGAGCAGTGAAATCTAATCCTATCTTTCCCACTTACACGGCAAGCCTGGTAGATGGAGAAAATAGATTTTTCTTTTTTTTAAAAAATAGATAATTTGCATTTAATTTTTTCCCAGAGGACAGTTCTTCAGAACTTAAAGACTCAACTTTTTACATGGGCTTTGGTAGAGGGTGAGGAGCAGCACCCAGAGGTCTAAATTGGGGTGGGGGTGTTCGGTTCTTCCGAGCTTCCCGAGATCGAGTCCTGACTCCCTTGCTATGAATGGCACAACTCACACAGTAATGTAGCTTCACATGCAGCTCGGGGAGCCCATGGGCATTGAAAACACTTGCTTTGGAGATGTCCCTGATGGCTGCAACCTCTACTATTTTCAGATGACGAACTTTTTAATAGCCTTGTTTTTAGGCATGCATCAGGTGCAGTTCTTGCAGCAATAGGCTGCACGTGGCCATGGTCCTTTTTGGCATGGCCGTTGTTCCTTCTTTCCTTCATCATCTTGGAAGTGAGGCCACGAGAGAGAGAATAGGTTTTTCTATTGCTGAAAGATATTGTCCCCTTTGGGCAGGTGACCTTGACACTGTCCAGGCCCAGGCTTATCTAAAGGTAGCCTGGAGCTTCTTCTGCATATGGACTGTCGTGCCCCACCCCACTCCAACTAAATCTTCCCAGCTTGCACCATGCACTGGGGTCTGAGTGCATTAGCCTCCCTCCTGCTGCTGGGCAATGAGGAGTGTGTGGGGAGGGACAGCTGGAGAGCAGAGGGGATGTCCATCTGTTTTCCGGACCTGAGTGGTCACAAGTCACTTTGAGAAAGTCCTGCACGTTACGTTCCATTTCTTTCTTTCTGTCCCAGTTTCCACACTGGCGACAGGAAAGGACAATGTAAGTTGGCTAAATTTGGGCCTTAGTGCAGCTTAGAGTACTGGGAGGAATGTGGATTTAGGAGACAGTCTTGAGTTTACATTTTAGGTTCCTTTCTTAATGTGAGATCTCAGCTGAATTGTTTAACCTCACGAAGCCTCATTTAACATGTCTCAAGTAAGAGATTCTTTGACAAATCTCCTTGGGTTTTATGATGAATGGAGAGTACCCAGATAGTGCCTACCGCACAGTACACCCTTCATATTTATTATTTGCAGGGACTTAGCTGAAAGGCGCTCTTTGAATAGCCCGTTCTTGAACAGGCACAGAGTGAAAAAGATGATTGGATCATTTTTTAAAAATCCACCTTTCTTGAATTTATTGTTTTCCAAAGTATGGGAATCATGGTATCTTGATTATATGAACCTGTCTTGTTCAGAATAAACATGAAATATAGCCCAAATGGCTTTTTCTGGTAAGAATTGGTGCTACTTTCTAGATTCAAAATAGATACCCCATCACTGGCAGAACCTGGCTTTTAGCTGCACCAGTGTATGCAGTTGAATTCTGCAAACCAACTGGAGAATCTGCTGTGTGCAAAGCACTATGTCAGGCATAGCTGGATCAGGCTCTGATGTCAAGCAAGCCTACTCCGCTATAGTGAAGGAGACATTACAAATACTTATGTAATACTATCTCTACCGTAACTAACTCCACAACAGTTCTCAGAAAGAGGCTAAGGGAACTCCGAGGAAAAAGCAATTCCTTTCAAGTGGTAAGAAAAGTAAAGGCTTCTTAGAGGTGCTGATATTTGAGCTGAGCCTTGAAGGAGAAATAGGATTTAGGCATCTGTGGAATGAGGACATGGATGGATATAGTCAAATTCTTTTTTTTTTTTCTTTTGGAGAGGTTTCTGCTATAGGGCGCATGTACCCACCAGAAAGACAGAGAGAGACAGAGAGACAGAAAGCGAGAAATCATTGGGGGCAGAGGGGATGGCCACGCCACAATCCCTTCTCCTCCATTCTCCTCTTGGGATCTTGGGCACGCATGCACATGCACCCAGCATGAGTTTAAGCCACTGGGTCCAGGACTTGAACCGCGGTTGACTACATGGGAGTCCAGCAGCATAGCCACTACGCTAACTGCTGGTCCCAATATAGTCAAATTCTTGAGAGTGGAGTGGTGGTCCCATGTCAGGGACATACTGTATGTGGAGAACTAGCATCAGGAACAAGACCAGAAAGGTCAGGTCAAGTGTAGAATGCTCAGTGTTGGAATTTTATTAAGTAAAGAAGGGAAGTAACTGAATCTCACTTTTAGGAAGACAGCCAGTTGGGAGGAGATTGGACATTTTGACTTTTAGTAGAGGGACTAGTTTTTACAGCCATTCAGGCCAATTAAGGCTGAAGCAGTGGTAATGAAAAAGGAGAACCTTGTGACAGAGGGAGCATCAACAAGATTAGGTGAGCAATTTGGATGTGGAAGATGGGATTAAGGGGGGGTGAACAGCTGGTGGCCAAGTAGGGAATGTAGGGAAGGAACTGCTTGGTAAAGGGTGGGGGAGGAGTCTGATGGGCTCACCCACATGTCAGCAGCCTATCAATGGGACATCCAGAAGAAAGGTAGACACTGAGACCCTGAGCTAAGGCTTAGGGTCAGGGCCAGTGGAGATTTAAGAGTTAACAGATACATAGTGACAACAGAAGTTGAGGCATCAGGGATAGTACCCAAGGAAATAGAGAAGAGGGCTCAAGACAGATCTTGGGGGACCAGCAGTTAGCGTAATGGCTATGTCGCTGGCCTCCCACATAGTTGACCACGGTTCGAGTCCCGGACCCGGTGGCTTAAACTCACGCCGGGCGCGTGTGCGTGTGTGCCCAAGATCCCGAGAGGAGAATGGAGGAGAAGGGATTGCGGTGTGGCCATCCCCCCTGGGGGGGTGATTTCCTGCTTTCTGTCTCTCTGTCTCTCTCTGTCTGTCTGGCGAGCGCATGCACCCTATAGCAAAAAGCCTCTCCAAAAAAAAAAAAAAAGACAGATCTTGGTCTTGGGAAGGATCTGCCTGAAGGAAGAGACAAAGGAAAAAAAAAAAAGGTAAAGAAAGAGGGAAAAGAGTGAGAGAGCTCTCTTGGAAGATGCACTTTACAGTCTCAGATCTCAAATCTCAGACCTGCTATTGCCTTTGACTCTCAGCAAGATACTCAGCCTTTTGTCCACAATGTAGGGATAATGATCTCCATCTCTCAGGATGGTGGGGGATCCGTTGCCTGTGGTACTGAGTGGGCACTTAATCAGTGCTCATCTCTTTCCCCCTTCCCCATAGAACGCTACATGTTAAGAAGGGAGTGGCCATCGGGATGAAATGCTTTAGAGACAGTAAGGGTCTTTGGAAAGGTCTAGGAGCCTCCCCTAGACAGCGTCTCTAGTGAGATGGGGAAGGCGAGGAAAGTACCTTAGCATATTCCATTGAAGGGGGTCCTGAGGAACACACATTGCCAGGGCCTGAGGATGAAGAGATGCAGAGGAAGTTAAAACCAGCAAGTGGAGGCTCCCATGGTAAGTTGATTGGCAGTCAAGGGGAGGGATGGAAGATTGTTCAGAACTTGAGGCAGTCCAGCGATTAAGGAATGGGTGCCGTGGTCGCTGTCATCAGTGAAATCAGTGGTCATATTCAGAAAAATGAGCTAGTTCCTTGCTAAATCTTTTTTTCTTCAGAATTTGGCATTGGGGTCAAACATTTGGTGGTTTGTTCAAATGTGCCAGCTGATTAACTCTGAGAGGAGGAAGCCTGTCATGTGAGTGGGTGAAACTGTGGTTTCTGGCATGAGCTCTGTAGAAGACTTGGCTGGGCTCTGAATTAGACATTCTTATAGCCCTGTAATCTAGTAAGCCTGGGAGCAGAGGGGTGCAAGCTCTCCAGGGAGTTTTCCAAAGAAATGCTTGCTTTTGAAATGACAGGTGGGTTCTCAAGGGGGAAGAGCAGAGGAGATACTCTAGGTAAGTCTTCCTGGGGGTTTTCAGTCCTGAAGCCTGAAACAGTTTCGGAAAAGTGTGGGTGTCTCAGTCTTTGCTGTTGCAGACAAACACACTTCAGTCTGAAATACTTGTCTTTTCTCCTCAGTCGTTAAAATCTCAGCTTTTGCTCTCCTTACCACACCCCTGCATCCTGAAGGAAATGGCTTGCCTTTGTCTCCCTCCTGGGAGGTGTAGTAGAGACAAAGTGGAGGGGAGGAGGGAATGGTAGGAAGAGACGGGAAAAGTAGAAGGGATGCACCATCCTTTCCTTTGTCTTTGAGGAAGTGAGAAAAGAAATGAATTCCCCAAGGAAAGCACTGTACCTACAGGAGTGTTGTCCCGGCGAACTGATCCTTAGGAAAAGCATGTTTGTGTGTTTGGCAACAGCCTTGACTACTGTCTGGGAATACTTGGCCTCCAGGAAAGTTCTGTTTTCTCCCCAGACTCCAGCTGTGTTTGCTTAGGTCCTGCTCAGGCACAGTTGCTGTGGCTTCAGGTTGGTCTCGTCTCTAGTCAACTGCTCTTTCTCTTCCTCTCTGCCATTTCCTCCCCTGCCCACCCAGCCACTTCCTGTCCTTAGTGGCGATGCGGACAGTGGCTGAGAGTGTGGCCTGAACAACCAGACTGCCAGGGTTTGGAATCTCAGCTCCTCATTTACTGCTGTGCATTCCTGGGGAAGTTACTTGAGCTCTCTGAGCCTCTGTTTCCTCATTCTTAAGATGGGTTATAATAACCGACTCGTAGGGTAACACGTCACGTTATGAGAATTAGCTGAGCAAATATATGTAAAGAGCCTAGAGCAGTGCTTGGGAAGTAGTGACTGCTCTGTAAATATTAGTTACATCTCTGTGTGTATTATCTCTCTATCTAAACCTTTCTGAATATGTTTTTAAATTCTTTTCTTTTTTTCTTTTTGGAGAGGTTTTAGCTATAGGGCGCATACGCTCGCCAGACAGACAGAGACAGAGAGACAGAAAGTGAGAAATCACCCCCTCCAGGGGGGATGGCCACGCCGCAATCCCTTCTCCTCCATTCTCCTCTCAGGATCTTGGGCACGCACGTACATGCGCCCGGCGTGAGTTTTAAGCCACCGGGTCTGGGACTCGAACCACGGTCGACTATGTGGGAGTCCAGCGAAATAGCCATTAAGCTAACTACTGGTCCCATGTTTTTAAATTCTTTTTGGGTTTTGTTTCATGACAGTAAAATATATTAATAGAGCCTATAAAATATTCCTAGAAATTACATTTCTAGAGGCCAATCTGCTGTTGCTAGGCAGACTGATTTCACATGGGAGGCCTGGGTTCAATTCCTACCCACTCTAAAAAAGCAGGAGTAGTGGTACACCCCTGGGGTCCCAGCTGTTCTGGAGGTTGAGGCAGGAAGCTAGCAACATAGCAAAACCTCTGTCTGAAAAAACACCATACAGACACACCACATAAAGCACATTTCTAGAAATCATAAACTATATAGTATTTTTCTATATAAAAGGTAAAAATTAGACTGTAGCATTTCAGTCAAGGTGGGGGTGTTGCTTACTAGCATTTAGTTTTCATTCCAAGCAGAATGTTTCTCCCATGTTGATCTTTCTTGTGACTTCCACGTGGTAGTCTTAGTTCTGCATTTCAGGGCTATTTAGAGAAAAGAAAAGGTGGGGCCAGCAGGTGGTGTGGTAGTGAAGGCGCTGGACTCCCACATGATTGACTGCAGTTTGAATCCCGGACCTGGTGGCTTGCTTTCTCACTTTTCCTCTCTCTCTCTCTCTCCCTGTCTCCCTTTGGTGAAGGTATTTGCTCTATAGCAAATTAAAAAATGTAAGTAAGTAAAATCAATAATTCTTAAAAACAAAGAGAAAAAGAATACTTCTTCAGCAACTGTTTAAGTTCTAAGGATGTTTATCATCCTTCACAGTTCTCTAATTCCCAAACTTGTCAATGAAGCCTCTGTGACATGGTTTCTGAACACTTGGCCAATCTTAGTTGCTTTCCTCTTGATCACACGACTGTTGGAAAAATTCCTCTTACTCCCCCAGGTATTCATAAAGAGGACATTAAATGCTATATCCTTCTGAGCTGGGTTCCTATTAATGCAGTATAATATTATGTTAATTTGCGGGGCTACATTACATTCCTTTAGCGAAGGGTCTTGATAGGGAATGATATTCTTTGTAAACTGAGGGTCACGATTGGCTCAGCGTAGATAACCAATACGTGCAGATTGAATGCCACATTTTGTGTGGATTTGGAGCTTTTACTCTACTCAAACCCTAGGCCGGCCTTTCCCTTGAGCTGCACTGCAGACTGTCCCTGCCTCTGGTGTTTTTGCCATGTTGACTTTTTTTGACCTAAGTGTGTTTTTATTTATTCCTGATAAACTTCAACCTTTAGATTTTTTTACTTCACAGGACCATTTGTTATGTGTTTCAAATCACGATTCTCTCATCTCAGGTATTATTAGGTTGGTGCAAAAGTAACTGCAGTTTTGTATTGTTGAAATTTGCTGTTCAAGATTGGATACATTTTTAAGTAAATGGGGTCATGTTATCGTCATTTTAATTACATTTACACTTATCACTTTATTTTTTTTTGTAATGACTTATCACTTGCTATTTATTTTAAATGTACTTTAGACTATGGAAATAATGTTAGACAAAAAGCAAATGCAAGCAATTATCCTATTTGAATTCAAAATGGGTTGTAAAGCAGAGGCGACAACTTCAACGTCAGCAAACATTCTGCCCAGGAACTGCTACCGAACGTACAAGGCCGTGGTTCTTTGAGAAGTTTTGCAAAGGAGACGAGAGCCTTGAAGATGAGGAGTGTAGTGGCCAGCCACTGGAAGTTGACAACGACCAACTGAAGGCCATCATCAAAGCCGATCCTCATAAAACTACACCAGAAGTTGCCAAAGAGCTCAACGTCGACCATCCTTCAGCATTTGAAGCAAACTGGAAAGGCAAAAAAGCTTAAGTTGGTGCCTCATGAGCTGACTGAAAATTTTTAAAATCATCATTTTGAAGTGTCTTCTGCTCTTATTCTATGCAAAATAATGAACCATTTCTTGATCGATCGTGATGTGCGATGAAAAGTGGATTTTATACATTTGATGACCAGCTCAGTGGTTGGACTGATAAGTTTCGAAACACATCCCAAAGCCAAACTTGCACCCAAAAAAAAAGGCCATAGTCACTGTTTGGTGGAGTCTGATCCACCATGGTTTTCTGATCCCAGCAAGATCATTACATCTGAGAAGTATGCTCAGCCTATCGATGAGATGCACTGAAAATGCAATGCCTACAACCAGCAATGGTCAACAAAAAGGGCCCAGTTCTTCTCCACGATGATGTCCGACCACACGTTGTACCACCATCACTTGTGCATGTGTGAGAGAGAGGAGGGGGGAAAGAGAGAAAAAAAACATGCCAGCACAATACCCCAGCACGGCCTGGTCATACTGTAGTATTTCTTCCTCTAATTCTCCATTCTGTAGGATCCAGAGTAAGTGCTGCCATGGCTGGGATTCAAACCCCAACTTGGCCATATTGGATCCAGCTTCCTCTGCATAATGCTTATTCACTGAGCTAAGGGGCTGGCCCCAATAACTGCCATCGATGAAGCACCTGCTGAGTACCAGGCACTGCCCCAGGCATGCCTATCTTACATAACTGTGATAACAACCCTGTAAGACAGGTCTCTTTACCCCTGTTTTATGTAGATGAAGGGACTTCATAAGTTCATGGGAAAATGGAGTTAATGTGCCTCATCTGCCATATTCACCTGACCTCTCACTGACTACATTTCTTCAAGCATTTAGACAGCTTTTTGCAGGGAAGACACTTCCGTAACCGGCAGGATGCAGAAGATGTTTTCCAAGAGCTTGTCAAATCTTGAAGCACGGAATTTTACACTAGAGGAATAAACAGACTTATTTCTCATTGGCAAAAATGTAGTGATTGTAATGGTTCCTATTTTAACTAATAAAGATGTGTTTGAGTCTAGTTAGAATGATTTAAAATTCACAGTCTGAAACCACAATTGCTTTTGCACCAACCTTTTTATTTTTGTGACCTTTGACCTCACCAAATCCCTGATAAAAATGATGAGTTGGCTCCAAATTGAGTACATCACTGGAGACCTTCCTGCAGACTGACATCATGAGTCCTGAGTCCTCTTCAGAGCTGCAGAACTGCCCTAGTCTTACTTCCCGTCTCACATTTCTCTGAAAGGCAACCACAAGAATGGTTGTCAGATGCTTCTTGTTAAAATCCAGACACCCGCCAGCCCTACACATCTTTCTCTTACTTAGCTGGTAGGTCCCATTGTCTACTAAATGACAGAAAACTAATGGGAGAAGCAGTCAACACAATTTTTCTATCTTTTAAAGAATCCTTCTTATTTAGAAAGCAGAGAGTCACATAGGATGATGTGAATTGGTGAAACTGAAAGGAAAGAGATGACAGTCATCATGTTCAAATCATTCTTTTTACCAAGAAGCTATCATTTTCAAGGAAAAGTATTTGGACACTGTACAGTTTTAGCTCCCTGGTTCAGAGGTGTTTAATATCTGTAATGCAGTGTTGTTACAATCATAGCTGTGTGGTCTCTTCCTTTAATGTTGGTGTTGTTTGAGTTGACATGTAAATTTCCAAGAGGATATAATATTGTAACTTGAGAGGACCTAATTTTCTATAAGACAAATATTTATTATAATTGTTTTTATCTATATAAGATAGTATATAATTATTTAATTTAATTTAATTAATTTATTTATTTTAATTTGACCAGGGAGAGACAGAGTGAGCGAGAGAGAGAGAGAAAGCAAGCCACCAGGTCTGGGATTCGAACCACAGTTGGCCATGTGGGAGTCCAGTGTCTTTAGCCACCACACCACCTGCCGGCCCCTACTTGATATATTTTTTTAAAGAATTTTTAAAAATTTAACTTCATTTATTATTATTATTTTCCAGTTTGATCAGAGAGAGATGGAGAGAGAGAGAGAAAGTGAGAAAGTAAGCCACTAGATCCGGGCCTCAAACTGCAGTCACCCATATGGGAGTCCAGCACATTTAACCATCATACCACCTGCCAGCACTTACTTAATATAATTTTAAGTGAAATATATTACTAAGTAAAAAATACAGAATATAGTATGCTATTTGTTATAGGGGAAAAACGGAAGGATAGAGGAGAAGTTGGTAACATTAATCACCTGTAGAGAGGGTATTGGTAGCTGGGAGCTTTTAATACTTTCTGAATTGTGAATAATATAAGTTTATTTCTTAAATGATTCAATCTAATGCACATAAGAAAGAAGCTGCAGGAAGTGACAATAAGCAGCATTATTTTCTATTTGCTTTTAAAGATATGTGAGCTTTATAAAAAGATGAACTTAGATTTGAATCTGGTTTGACTGCTATTGGCAGCTGGGCATGGGCCAAATTATGGAACTTTGTCGTAACATCATCTACAATTTGGGAAAGACCTTCCTGGATGGGTTTTTCTGTAAATCAGATATAATAAAAATTACTTCTTAAAGTTCAACTTGTAATAATCTTATCTTAAGTATAGAATTGAAAAGATAGGGGCCGTCAGGTGGTGTGGCGGTTAAAGGCACTGGACTCCCACATGGTTGATTGAGGTTTGAGTCCTGGAACTAGGAGCTTGCTTTCTCTCTCCCTCTTACTCTGCCCTTCTCTGATCAAATTAAAATAAATAAACAAATAAAGTTAAGTAAAATAATTCCTTAAAAATAAAAAAGAAAAGGTGAAGCAGATTTCAGCAGGGATATGAACATCTTTCTCTGAGGATCATTTTTTACCATCCATGAGAGACGAAAGACACATCATCTTAATGCTTAGGTTTTAGATGATGAGTGGATCTTGACTAAAAGTTATTATGACTCAAAAGTTAACTTTGAACTGATCATTAGATGCAGCCAGAAAGATTCAATGTGCCTTTGTAAGAGAACTGAGTGGTTAAGCCATTAGTACACTCATCCTCCCCTGGATCCTTGGAAGAAATGAACTTCTTCCCTGTACAACAGCCATGTGAGTGTAAGAGGCTCTGTTCTGCTGAAGAGAATTCAGAGGAGGTCTCTTAACATAAGCTCTGGCAGACAAGGGCTGTTACATCTATGTCATTGCCTGTAGCACTCTTGGGACAGAAAGATTGGCAGTAAGCAGAACCATGAATATAGCATCCTCTGTAAGCCATATCTATCCCCAGCTAAATAAATCTATGTGCTGATAATTTTCTTGTTTTTTTTTTAAGAATTATTTATTTTATTTAATTATTTTTCTATTATTTTTAATTTGACCAGAGAGACAGACAGAGAGAGAGAGAGGGAAAAACAAGCCACCAAGTCCAGGACTCAAACTGCATTCAGCCCTGTGGGAGTCCAGTACCTTAACCACCATACCAATGGCTAGCCCCACATGTTGATAATTTTCATCAGGAGCTAGGGGTGGGAAAATATGAGACTCATATTTTGTACCATATTTATATTTTCCTTTCTGTTTGTATACTCAGTGAGTAGTATTTATAACGTGACTCTTTCATATGTAAGGCTAGAAAAAGAACTCCAGTTGTCCAAACCTAAGTGGAATTGACTCAGATAACGAGTTTTAGAAGCAGGACTTCTTGCAGATGAGATTTGATCCAGAGGCCCGGGATGTCCATATGGTCTATCTCTGTGACTCTTTCAACTCTGTCTTCCTTTCAGTGTTGACTCCTTCCTTGGTCTGGCTCATTTGAGGCTAATAAAGTAATGAGAGCAGTTCTAGATTGTGTACTCTCATAACTCATCATCCAGGAAGAGTGAACATCTTTCCTGATCGCTCTTAGAAGCTCCAGGGATTTCATTTGTGCTCATCCATGAACCAATAGGATTGCTGATTGGCTGAAGTCATTGGATCTCAGACTTTAAAGGGATTCTGATTTCTTCAGTCTGAGAGTGGATCCCATGAGTTGGTATTCTAAGGTGCTCCCTGGTGGGCCAGCTGGTTGCATAGTGGTTAAGGGACTGGACTTTCACGTGGCTGACCACGTTTGAATCCCAGACCTGGTAGTTTGAAACTCATGCTGGTCACGTGTGCGTGCATGCCCACAATCCCAAGAGGAGAATAAAGGCAAAGGGAATGTGGCATGGCCATCCCCCCCGGGGAAGGGGGTGAGTTCTTACTTTCTGTCTCTCTATGTCTCTGGCAAGCACATACACCCTATAGCAAACAACTTCTCAATAATAATAATGATGATGATGAAGATGATGATGCTCCCTGCAAGATTACACAGCCAAAGTTGAGTTTATTGGCTCAAGCCAATCATTACCTGTTCTTAGAGCTGAGAATGTGATAAACTGTTCTCCAAAAGAAAATCTGAAGATACCTGGCAGATTTATGCCAGAAGAGGAAAATCAGTGATGGAGAAGCAAGCATCACATATCTACTTGTTGCAGAGCTACCAGTTGTAGACATGTCAGCTGCTTAAGTCTTCACATCCCCCTTTCTCCCTTGCTACTGGAGCCCAGCTTTCGTTTGGGACAGCAAGGTGACAACCCTAGTGGATGACTCTGGATTGACCCAAATTGCTACTCATAATCCCCTTGCCCACTTTTCCAGCCTTCCTTGCAATGAGCTAGATGGGCAGAAAGAAGAAAGCAAGAAAATGCAAGCATGCGAGAGAGCTAGCAGAGGGAGAGCTGAATTACCCTTTCTGTTGTCATTGCAGGGAGTACAAAGAAAGTCTAAAGGTAATAGGTGAGAAATTGGAAGTGTAAGGCTAATATTTGGAGTTTTAGAATCGGCCACTAGGAAAAATAATGCAGCAGAAAAGTTTAAGTGATTATGTCTGAGGTATAAGACTAGAAGAAGAGACAGCAAACCTTCAGTTTCTATTTTATGTTCTTCTGTCCTCTTTGAATTTTTAAAATTTTTTTTAGATTTCTGCCTAGGTGCCTAAGTTGGAGAGAGACAAAGAGAGAAGGAAAGTGAGAGATCACTCCCCAGAGAGAGGGTCAAGGGCCATGCTGTAATCTCTTCTCCATTCTCCTCTCAGGATTTTGGGCACACATGCATATGCACCCAGGGTGATTTTCAAGCTTCTGGATGTGGGACTTAAACTGCATAGTGGACCATGTAGGATTCATGCCTTAACCACTATGCTACCTGTTAGCCCTAATCACATTTTTTTGGGGAGAGATTTTTGCTATAGGATGTGGGTGCTCTCCAGAGAGACAGAGAGAGATAGAAAGTGAGAAATCACTCCCTGGGGAATGACCACACTGCAGTCACTTCTCTTCTGTTCTCTTCTTGGGATTTTGGGCATGCATACACATGCACCTGGCATGAGTTTCAAGCTTCCGGGTCTGGGACTCCAACTGTGGTCGACCATGTGGGAGTCCAGTGACATAACCATTGCACTACCTGCTGGTCCCCCTAAATCACATTTTTAGTAACAACATAAAAAATACTTTTGGGGGTTTAGATGATGGCACAGCTGTTAAATGTGATGCTCAGTGAGGCTGACTCACATGGGAGCTTCACATTTGGAGACTTCCCTGAGCACACCAAGCATGCCGGTGCCCGTGATCTGGGCTGGCTGAGATTGGGATGGATTGTGGTTTGAGGACCCTGTTGGGGTGCTGTCTGTCTGTCTCTCTTGCTCATGGAAGAAATAAATAAATAAAATTTAAAGTACCTCTTAATGGTCTCACTTGTTGATAAATATACTAAAAGTAAGAATCAAATATCTAATTAAAATATTTAATTGACAGGTAAAAATTCTATATATTCAAGGTACATAATGTTTTGAGATACATATATGCTGTGCAATGCCTACTTGTCAAATTAATTAACACATTCATCACCACCCATAAATATCATTTTGTGTGTGTACACGTGTATATGCATTAACACTTAAAATCTCTCATCAAACTTTAAGTAGGGCTGGCCCTGTGGCATAGTGGTTAAGGGGGCCAGATTCTACACGGCTGACTGTGGTTCAAAT
Source organism: Tupaia belangeri chinensis (assembly GCF_000334495.1). Taxonomy (NCBI): domain Eukaryota; kingdom Metazoa; phylum Chordata; class Mammalia; order Scandentia; family Tupaiidae; genus Tupaia; species Tupaia belangeri. Next base: position 2,895,768 of record NW_006160055.1, read on the forward strand.
GCCTGGCAACTTGAAAAACATGGTGGATGGGTGCGCATCTGAGGCATGCTCTGGCGAGGCAGTTAGGTGAATAGGTAACATAAGGGGAGCCATGATGGAACACTGAAACTTAATGGAAGTCACATTCTTCCCTGCCCACTGTCCTGGCCAAAACTAGCATTATGTACCATTAGATGAAACAATTCAAGTCAGAGACCCAAGACTGGACAACTCCTAAGTTTGAAAGTTTAAGTGCCTGGACCTAATAGAAATTATAGGCTAATAAGCTTAAACACAAAAAAATTATAGCCCAAAGAGTAGAATGGCCCACTCTATGTAAATCATAGTTGCGGTAAAGAACAGACATACCCCATCTGAAGAATGCCAAATAGAATCAATAAGAGCCACATTAAAGACAATAGGGGCATCCATACCATAAGCTCAGGTGAAGCAAGAAATCTTGTGACCATTACCTCACGGGACCCACTCCTTCCCCCCAAAAGGCCTTATGAAAACGGAGACATCTAGTTTTTCAGGGGGCTGCTCAGTCAAGAGCTCCCCTTTCATGTTGTGAAGGGCTTTACTTCCTTCCCTCACTGAATCAACTCTGCTTGCTTACCTGCATTCACATCTCTAATTCTTCATGAGCTGTGGACAAGAATCCATATCCTTCTGTGGGTGCTGGGCCTGATCACCCTTGCACCCATGAGTCCCTGTGTCGTATTCTCAGAATCTCGATAGGATGGAGAAGTAGAGGAGAGAGAATTGCAGCTTGACCACTCCCCATTGAGGGGTGCTTTCTCTTTCTCTCCCTTTCAACTCTCCCTTTCTGTCTGTTTCTCTCTGGCAAGCATATGTGCTCTCTAGCAAAAAAATAATAAAGAAAGAAAAATAAAAATGTTTCAAGGAAACTGTATAGGACTAATAACGATAGTCACCATGTATATGTCTGCATCCCCAGGTTCATTTCAGCATTACTCATAATAGCCAAGATATGGAAACAGCCTAAGTGTCCAACAAGGGATGAATGGATAAGAAATGTGGTGCCATTCATACGGTGGAATACTATTCAGCCTTGAAAATAAGGAAATCCTGTATTGCCATGACATGGATGAACCTAGAGGTCATTGGGCTAAGTGAAATAAACCAGGTCCAGAAAGGAAACTCCTACACGATCTCACTTATATGTAGAACCTGGAAAAGTCAAGCTCGAAGAAGCAGAGAGTGGAATGATGGTTGCCTGAGGTTGGGGGTGGAAGAAATGAGGAGATGATGGTCAAAGAATCAAATGTTTTAATTTTGTGCATGAGAAAGTGATCAGAGGAGCCTGAGTCGGGAGCGTAAGGTCAAGGCCAACTCATGGGGGTTGGAAGCTGGGGAAGAACTAGCTACTGATGGGGGCAGATGGAGTTGTGTTTTTTTGTTTTTTCTTCTTTGCTGTTGTGGTAGACCTAGTCCGATTTCGCCAAAAAGTAGAGAGAAGACAAATGTCAAAAACCCAGTTGTGAACATTTCCAGTTATTCATTTTCAATCACTTGTTTTTCAGTTTGACTTGATTCTCAGATATCTCATGAAAGTAACTGTGTATTTTTCTTTAAATGGCTAATTTACTCATTGTTAAAGGTTAGGGCCACAGCCTCACATTGATCACAATCTATTGTTTTGGAAACAATAAGAGAGAACAAAAGATTATGTTAGAAAATGACTTTAGCTTTTGAGGTCTAGTACAATGGAATCAAAGTCACTTGTGAGAAATAGTTGACTAATCCTTTTTCTTTTTAGAGAGATTTCTGCTATAGGGCATGTACACTCACCAGAGAGACAGAGAGTGAAAAATCACCCCCCTCGGGGCGGGGGATGGCCATGTCACAATCCCATTTCCTCCATTCTTCTCTCGGGATTTTGGGCACGCGCACACACGTGCCCAGCGTGAGTTTTAAGTTGCCAGGTCCAGGATTTGAACCTTGGTCGACTCCAGCTATGTAACCATTACACCATCTGCTAGTCCCTAGTAGACTGATCTTTAACTGTTGCTTTCAAATTATTTGTCTTGAGCTTAAAAATTAAATCATTACAATATAAAAATTGTAGAGGAGCAGCCAAAGATTTATTTTCTAATAACAGGGAGTGTGTGAATTTTTTCTCTTTAGTTGTAGAAAACGTAACTTGATAAGATGATATACATTACCACTTCTCGTTTGTTGCATTTAACTTCTATTCTTTGGTGTCATATGTTTAAGAGACATTTAAATTCTCCCCTTACCTTTTATTTTGTCAAATGCCAATTCTATTTAAACCTTACCCAAACTACTACTGGCTTCAGAGTTTTAAATTTTACACAAGACTTCCAGACACTTTGATATGTGATTATCCTTGCTTATTCTGTCAAAAGAAGACAATGATAAAGTGGATGCATGAAAGGCATAGGTTCTCCCCACTCATTTTAACAAGTACCTAGCACATGCTAGGGAAAGGTTAAAACAAAAGTCAGAATTTTAGACAATCAAGGGATCTCTGAAAAAAAAAATAGAGATTTAGCTACATATAAAGAGAACAGGGTTTGAAGGATTAGTTTATGGAGCTCAAAGAAAGATTAGTACACATCTTTAATCGCCAAGTTAATGAAGCCACCTAGTGGTTTGTTATGTAAGGTAAGATTGTATGACTATTGCAGTAACATGCCTTTGAATTGATTTTGTGGATTTCCAAATACGTGTAACTTGCCTTTGAATTGATTTTGTGGGTTTCCACTTAAGTGTAACTAAGAGTGTGGTCACTTTTCATTAAGTCCGGAAAACAGGGTCATTAAATTTCATTGAGAATAAGTACAGTGTGTCTCTATTTTACTTATTTAGTGTTCAGTTTTTGCCATAGAATGTGCATTTGCCAGAAAGATGGAAAGAGAGCTAAGGAAAGGTAAAGTGAGAAATCACTCCCTGGGGGGATGGCCATGCCACACTCTCGTTTCCTTCATTCTCGTCTCGGGATTTTGGACACACACGCACATGCTCTTGGTGTGATTTTCAAGTTGCTGTGTCCAGGACTCCAATGGGACAGCCAGATATGTGGGACCCAGCACCTTAACCTCCACGCCATCTGCTGGCCCTATTTATAGTGTTTTAATAAAAAAGAACTTAGGGACCAGCAGATGGCATAATGGCTATGTCATTGGACTCCCATGTAGTTGACCACAGTTTGAATCCTGGACCCGGTGTTTTAAACTCATGCTGGACGCATGTGCATGCGTTCCCAAGATCCTGAAAGGAGAATGGAGGAGAAGGGATTGCGGTGTGGCCATAACCCCTGGGGGGCGGGGGGGGTGATTTCTCACTTTCTGTCTCTCTGTCTTTCTGGAGAGTGCATGCGCCCTATTGCAAAAACCTTTCCAAAAAGAGAACTTAAGACACCTTACATGAAACTGCAGTGAAGTAGCACAAACTATTGCAGATGAGAAAGAGAAAATAGGAATAAAGACATAAAAAGGGCGGCCAGAAATGGTAGTAATTCAAAAATGCTTGCTAAATCTATATTTTTCTATGAATGTCCAAATTTCCAGGTAAGAGTAGAAACTGATCAGTTACAAAATTCACAATGACTAGAAAGATGGCGCAGTTTTCAGGAGAAACTGAGAAAGTATTCATGATGCTAGGAGCAGAGGAACTTTTTTTTTTTTCCTGGATGTTGACACAGTGATCCACAACTGCCTGATGTAATGACCTTAATCCTCACAGGAGATAGAAGTCTGGGTCTTGGAGGATTGTTTCTCAATTGTGTCTACACTGACTTGAAAGAGAATGTACACCAAACTCCATTTTTTTTTTTAAAGAGATATTTTTGCTATAGGGCACATGCACTTGCCGGAGAGAGAGAGAGAAAGTGAGAAATTAGCCCCTGGGGGGATGGCCACGCCACAGTCCCTTTTCTTCCACTCTTTTCTCGGGATTCTGGGCACGTACGCAGATGTGCCTGGCATGAGTTTTAAGCCATCGAGTCCAGGACTCGAACTGCGGTCGACTACGTGGGAGTTCAGCAACATAACTATTATGCCATCTGTGGTTTCCAACCTCCGTTTTGAGGGCTTATATTAACTCGTTTGTGCCTCACAATAGGCCAAGTAGGTGGGTGATGTTATTACCCTGATGTTGCAGGTGAGGTAACCGAGTCACAGTTAGGCATGTCCCAGAGTCAGGCTACTATTACAGTGGAGCTGGGATCCAAACCCGGACAGTCTGGCTCAGCACTCATTGCCTTTTCCAGTAGGCAATACTGAATCGTCAATTAAGTACAGGAAGTCCCACCCAAGGCCAATGGCAATACCTGAGATTTTCCCCTCATGACGTACACAGTAAGATAGGTGTTCTTCAACATGATGTTGAGGCAGCCAGGGCTGCTTATTTTTGAGATGACTTAGTTAACTTTGCTCCAAGGTCACAGACATTCCCCAGCCCTAGTCACCACGCTCTTGTGCACACACGTAAGGGTGTGTGCCTTTGGTTAAAAAAAAGAAGACCCGGGAAGAGTTTACCACTTCTGACAACTGCAACATAGCTGGATCCCATACCTTTCGGACAGCCTAGTCTTGAAAGCAAGATCTAAAATGTGCTCATAACAAAACACATTTTGTTTTGCTAGCTTTTCATTTTGAAGTGGAATCTATGAACGTTTGTGAATGGCAGCTAAATTGAGTTTTCTTAACCACTCATGAACGTTGATTCTTAACAAGTACCTTAAAAGTAACTTAGTAAGGAAATAATGGTATCGCGAAAACATTTTCAGTGTGGAGTCAAAATATCATCAACTTGAGTCTTAAATTGAGCATTTAGAACGATGGCATTGCGGTAGTTATATGGTTGGTGTCTTTTCTAAGAAAAAGGAAAAGGAATACTCTATAAAATGACTGTTCTACAATGATAAGACTCTTTAACAAATTTCTGGGACATTTTAAAGGAACATTTAGCTCAATAAAGATTCCAGGGCTCGTAAAAGATTCAGGTTCTGTGATGGGACCAACATGATGAGACTGATGAAGACTTTTTCAGAGTGATGACCTTTTAATAGTTCTGATGAATTCTTGTAAGAGTCATCTAACCAGGGCAATATAAATAGAAAAGAGTGGTGGCTAGTTATGCTGAAGGATATATTGGACAGGAATGAAGAGACTTGGGGGCTGGGCAGTGATACAGTAGTAATGCAACTGGATCCACATGGGAGAAGTCCTGGGTTTGTATCCTGGGACCTCCCTGGAAAGTCTGGTATTTGTATGCACAGGATCTGGCCGGCTGAGATGGGGCCTGGGGAGGATGTGGACTGAGGCATGATGACCCTGTTGGAGATGCCAGTCTCTCTCTCAGAAGAAATAAACAACTAAATTTTAAAAAGAAACTTAGTATCCCCAGGTCTACTTTATTTTGATAACAAAGACAGATGTAAATTCTGCCTGCCTCCCTCTGTTATCATAAGCGTTGGAGCCAGACTTGGCTTCAAATACCAATTCTGATACTTATTAGCTGGATGATATTGGGTTAGTCAATTAAGCTCTTTGAATCTCATTTTCTTCATCTGTTAAATGGCTTTAATAATATGCATTCTTTTTTTTAAAGATTTATTTATTTATTTTCATTTTTTGTTATTATTTTTTCATTTGACCAGCGAGACGGAGAAAGAGAAAGGGAAAGCGAGAAAACAAGCTGCCAGGTCCGGGACTTGAACCGTGGTCGGTCATGTGGGAGTCCAGTGTCTTCACCAGGCCACTTGCTGACCCATTAATACATGTTTTTTAAATTAGGTGCTCACCATGTGCAGATATTGTGCTTTTGTGTACCTTCAACCATTATAACCATCTTAAATGGAATATTTAAATACCATTGTTAACAACACTTTACAGGTGAGGTCACCAAAGCTGTGAGAGTATAGCTAATGTGAAGAGTAAGTGAGATAATTTACATACAATGCTGCACCATCTGATCCAGAGCGATTCTCCTTCTTCTACACGGTAGCTAACGGGGTTCCTTCCCTATTCTCTTCCTGTAGGCATGCTCTGAAGATTAGTGGAGAGGAGAGCCACATGTTCAAGCAACATGAAGTTCAGGAATGAGATAGAGGTTTAGGCCAAAAGGTACAAATAATATCACATTTTTATTTTCCTACAGGAGTGGCAAAAACTCAACTACGATATCTATACCCTACGGCAGGTTCGAAGAGAGGTGAGAAACAGATGGAAACGGATTTTAGAAGATTTAGGTGAGTCTGAGAGAGATTGCACAATGGCAGAAATAACGAGTTGTGATCATTGCACGTCACTTTCTCCATCTTCCTTTCTATAAAAGGAATGCCAGTAATCGACTAATTAAGGCTGTCGTGTACTAATTATTTACCCCATCCCGCCTGCTCTCGTATCCTCAAGCACAAACATCTGATGATCCTGGTCACTGGACGTTTGTGAATGGCAGCTAAATTGAGTTTTCTTAACCACTCATGAACGTTGATTCTTAACAAGTACCTTAAAAGTAACTTAGTAAGGAAATAATGGTATCGCGAAAACATTTTCAGTGTGGAGTCAAAATATCATACAACTTGAGTCTTAAATTGAGCATTTAGAACAATGGCATTGCGATAGTTATATGGTTGGCGTCTTTTCTAAGAAAAAGGAAAAGGAATACTCTATAAAATGACTGTTCTACGATGATAAGACTCTTTAACAAATTTCTGGGACATTTTAAAGGAACATTTAGCTCAATAAAGATTCCAGGGCTCGTAAAAGATTCAGGTTCTGTGATGGGACCAACATGATGAGACTGATGAAGACTTTTTCAGAGTGATGACCTTTTAATAGTTCTGATGAATTCTTGTAAGAGTCATCTAACCAGGGCAATATAAATAGAAAAGAGTGGTGGCTATTTATGCTGAAGGATATATTGGACAGGAATGAAGAGACTTGGGGGCTGGGCAGTGATACAGTAGTAATGCAACTGGATCCACATGGGAGAAGTCCTGGGTTTGTATCCTGGGACCTCCCTGGAAAGTCTGGTATTTGTATGCACAGGATCTGGCCGGCTGAGATGGGGCCTGGGGAGGATGTGGACTGAGGCATGATGACCCTGTTGGAGATGCCAGTCTCTCTCTCAGAAGAAATAAACAACTAAATTTTAAAAAGAAACTTAGTATCCCCAGGTCTACTTTATTTTGATAACAAAGACAGATGTAAATTCTGCCTGCCTCCCTCTGTTATCATAAGCGTTGGAGCCAGACTTGGCTTCAAATACCAATTCTGATACTTATTAGCTGGATGATATTGGGTTAGTCAATTAAGCTCTTTGAATCTCATTTTCTTCATCTGTTAAATGGCTTTAATAATATGCATTCTTTTTTTTAAAGATTTATTTATTTATTTTCATTTTTTGTTATTATTTTTTCATTTGACCAGCGAGACGGAGAAAGAGAAAGGGAAAGCGAGAAAACAAGCTGCCAGGTCCGGGACTTGAACCGTGGTCGGTCATGTGGGAGTCCAGTGTCTTCACCAGGCCACTTGCTGACCCATTAATACATGTTTTTTAAATTAGGTGCTCACCATGTGCAGATATTGTGCTTTTGTGTACCTTCAACCATTATAACCATCTTAAATGGAATATTTAAATACCATTGTTAACAACACTTTACAGGTGAGGTCACCAAAGCTGTGAGAGTATAGCTAATGTGAAGAGTAAGTGAGATAATTTACATACAATGCTGCATCATCTGATCCAGAGCGATTCTCCTACACGGTAGCTAACGGGGTTCCTTCCCTATTCTCTTCCTGTAGGCATGCTCTGAAGATTAGTGGAGAGGAGAGCCACATGTTCAAGCAACATGAAGTTCAGGAATGAGATAGAGGTTTAATGCTGCACCATCTGATCCAGAGCGATTCTCCTTCTTCTACACGGTAGCTAACGGGGTTCCTTCCCTATTCTCTTCCTGTAGGCATGCTCTGAAGATTAGTGGAGAGGAGAGCCACATGTTCAAGCAACATGAAGTTCAGGAATGAGATAGAGGTTTAGGCCAAAAGGTACAAATAATATCACATTTTTATTTTCCTACAGGAGTGGCAAAAACTCAACTACGATATCTATACCCTACGGCAGGTTCGAAGAGAGGTGAGAAACAGATGGAAACGGATTTTAGAAGATTTAGGTGAGTCTGAGAGAGATTGCACAATGGCAGAAATAACGAGTTGTGATCATTGCACGTCACTTTCTCCATCTTCCTTTCTATAAAAGGAATGCCAGTAATCGACTAATTAAGGCTGTCGTGTACTAATTATTTACCCCATCCCGCCTGCTCTCGTATCCTCAAGCACAAACATCTGATGATCCTGGTCACTGGCCCATGTCCTGAGGACACATGCTGCCATGTGTGACGCCATCTGTCCCCAGTACAGTGTAGCATAGGCCGTCAGGTCCTACGGGCACTACCATTTCCTTTTTTGGCACTGCACAGTGATTGACTTAGCCAGGGTGGGAGGGGTTGGTCATCTTTATAAGATGAAACCGATGGGGAGGAATATTACTTGAAAGAGACACAGCAAATTCCAGAGCAAACCTTCAGAAGTAAAAGGAAGAGAAACTTCAAGGTTGGGAAAAATACCTGTGGCATTAAGGTAGATACTGGATAATGGGTTTTCTTAATTCTACTAGGGTTGCAATGCAATAAACATGATCATCACATAAACTTACCGGAATGAAAAATGGACTTACCAATTTCGAAGACCTTGATTCTTCTGCTTAGAAAGAACATGACTCTCTACCATCATTACTTTTCAGACGTGTGCGCCAAGTTGCAAATTGTCATTGCTTGGTTTGGGAGATGGCTGGCCTAGTTTCAGTTTCCTGATGTCTGAACAGAATCTGTATTGGGACCTTTATTTAAAAAAAAAAAAAAAACTTATTTATTTTTAAGACAGGGTCTCTATGTTGCAATCTTCGTGCCTCAGCCTCCTGTGTAGCTAGAACTGCAGGCATGTGCTATAAAGCCAGACTTTTAGGGTGGGCTGGGAATCGAACTTGGGTCTCCTATGTGACTTCAGACTACCTACTAGTAGCATCTACCGACACACACTCTCATGGTTGGACCTAGGTCCCTTCTTAATCTCTTGCAGGGACCGTGTTTCAGGACAGTCATTTCCTTGTGACTATGTAACATGAGAGGTGCATGTTTCTCCTTTAGGTTTTCAAAAGGAAGCAGACTCTTTGCTGTCAGTGACCAAACTCAGCACCATCAGTGATTCTAAAAACACAAGGAAAGCTCGAGAGATGTTGCTAAAACTGGCTGAAGAAACCAATATTTTCCCCACAAGTTGGGAGCTCTCAGAGAGGTATCTCTTTGTTGTGGTAAGTGGGTGCTTTTCATCTGCCCTCATTTTGCTTTACTTTTTCCTTTTCTGCTATTGCAACCCCACCAGTACACCAGGCCTCTTTGCAGAGTGAGTGTCAATCTGGCATCGGAGATACTGGTCTCCAGTGGCCAGCAGGATTGTGATCACTCGGAGAGCTTCACAAATTCAGATTTCTGGATCACACCTAAACCTACCGAGGTGTAAGATAGGCTCAAGAGTCTATGTTTTTCAGCCACTTCTGCTGTGCAATCAGCTCTTTGAACTTTTTGTAGAGAAGTGAGAAATACTGTTTATATAACCTAAGATCGGAAAGAAGGTGAATGAACTCTGAGTGTGTAAGAATGGTAGAAAGTTTCTCAGATGGGGACCAGCAGTTGGCATAATGGTCTCTGGACTCCCATGTAAGCTGACTGTGGTTCGAGTACTGGACCTGGTGACTAAAAACTTATGCCGGGTGTGTGTGTGTGTGTGTGTGTGTGTGCCCAAGATTCTGAGAAGAGAATGGAGGAGAAGGGATTGCTGTGTGGCCATAGCTTCTGGGGGGTGATTTCTTGCTTTCTGTCTCTCTGTCTCTCTGGTGAGTGCACATGCTCTATAGCAAGAACCTCTCAAAAAAAAAAAAAGATTTAATAAGCACTTCTTTTTTTTGAGAGAGAGATTTTTGCTATAGGGTGCTTGCACTCGTAGGACAGACAGAGACAGAATGCGAGAAATCACCCACCAGTCTGAAGTCACATAGGAGGCCCAGGTGAGAAATCACTCACCAGGTGGGGTGGCCACGTCGCCATCCCTTCTTTACCGTCCTCATCCCGGAATCATAGGCGTGCATACACGTGTGCCTGGCATGAGGTTTAAGCCACCGGGTCTGGGACTCTAACTTCAATTGACTATGTGGGAGTTCAGTGACATAACCCTTATGCCACCTGCTGGTTCCTATAAGTGCTTCATTCTTATTTCTAGGTTAGGTTTTGTTCTTAAATTGATCATTCCATTTATATGACTTAGTTCCCAACTTGGCAAACCTTCTCTCACCTTTTTTTCTTTTTCTTTTTTCCTGACAGGACCGTCTCATTACACTTGATGCTGCGGAAGAATTCTTTAAAATTGCTAGTCAAACTTATCCCAAGAAGCCTGGGGTCCCCTGCTTGGTAAATGGCCAGAAAGAACCACACTACATTCCATTTCCAAGTCCCTAAAGGGGCAGGATGGGAATTCTTCCATTGGGACTCAACAGCCAACCAAAGTTGATGATGGTCTGTAGAAGAGGATGAGCAAGAAGAGGGCTTGCTAATGGAAAAGTTACTCTGAATCCTACAGAAATGTGAGAGTTTCATGAGGACCTTCCTCTACGAAATGTTCGGGTTTCATTGAAACACCCTGGTGACTTTGCATCTAGAAAGAAACTTCAAGAGTATGTCAGTAGCATAGTTTATCAGGTGATTAGATTCGAAAAGCCCATCGTCCCAGGTTTTTGTTATACAGTAAGCCCCGATCATTAATCCTGTTGGGAGAATGGCATATTCTAATTAATAAAACAATATGATTAATAGAGAGAGATTAGCCCAAAAAAGAATTGCCACTTTAAAAGTCATGATTGGGTCATTGGAGAAGTCATGACATATTTTTCTATGCAAAAATGCATCATGACTTTTCTGATGACCCGATATTATAAAAGATAGGTTAACTCCAAAATACTACCAGGTAGCATGTGACCTCTCTTTTATTTGGAAGAACCTGCAAAAGTTGGGAGGTTACCAAAGACATTGAGGTTCACTTATGATAGTTCAGAAGAAATGTATCAGATAATAGAAATTTGCAGGGTTACCGTTGGGAAGTGCACTCCAGGTACAGTGACCCCAACCAGAACTTCCTAAATCTCCATGTAAAAAGTTCAGTTTTCACTTGTGGTATGTGCATCTTCAACTCCCAACACGACTGCTATCTGGTTACCTACAGTTTGCAAATTGTCCATTTCTACTCCCAAGGTAGATATTTTATCTGGGATAGCAGCTGTAAACAGAAACATGGCTCTCCACTGCCTTCTCTTGTCTGTAATCTGTCTCCTGCTCATCAGTGGAGGATTGCACCTGTCCATTGCACCGAGAGAAGGTCACTGCTGGTCTTTCTTTCATTCCAAAGATGATTTTCAAAGTGAAGCAATACTACCAATGCAGCTTACTCTGTCTGCAGACGAAGTCCAGCTTTAAAGGGTACTTGCCACTTCAGCAAGGAGCTTGCTCAGAGAGACATTATTGTTCACTTTTTTGAAAAGACTTTAAGGAGTTTTGTAGAGTTTATCAGAAGATTGCTGACAACAATAGCAATTTTTGAAAACAGATTTTTGCACTTCTGACTTCAGGTTCAAAACTAACTGGTATTTAGTCTGTCCAGGGGATTGTGACTTAAATTTTTCACATATGGTTTAGCTTTTCTGGTAGGATACATAAGGTTTGAAATATTTTCTAGAAGAGATACATGTTCTCCATTTATTAATGTATTGCACACTATTTTAACTGATGTGTTTCAGGAAGAGTCTTTCTAGTTTAATAAGTAAGCTAAAAGTTTTATTTTTTATATTTAGTGCTTAATCCCTGCCTTAGGACATTTAAACTTAGCCTACAGATGTTTTCCCTCACTTCTGTAGGCTCTTGGAAGATAAACATGCAAACAGTGAAACAAACAATAAAAGAAGCAAAAAAAAAATCCTAGAACGTCATATCGTTTTAATCTTCATATTCAGAATTTGCGTTTTGTCTCTCTGCCCTTATTTTTTTTGATGGCAAAATAAATTAGACTGTTTGCACTTCTGGAGTACGAGTTACCTGAGTATTTCTGGGAATTAATGAGTATGGTAATGTTGTCTCTAGGATTATAAAAATATGTGGAATTATCCAGAAAATTTTGCTTCTAAGAAATTAAAAGGTCTTGGGGAACCAGCAGTTAGTGTAATGGCTATGTCGCTGGACTCCCATGTAGTCGACCGAAGTTCGCATCCTGGACCCGGTGGCTTAAAACTCACACCAGGCACGTGTGCGTGTGTGCCCAAGATCCCGAGAGGAGAATGGAGGAGAAGGGATTGTGGCGTGACCATCCCCCCTGGGGGGTGATTTCACACTTTCTGTCTCTATGTCTCACTCTGTCTGTCTGGCGAGCGCACGTGCCCTATAGCAAAAAACTCTCAAAAAAAAAAAAAAAGTAAAGAAAAGAAATGAAAAGGTCTTTGCATTTACTTTTCAATTGTGTGTATGTTATATTTGTGACAAATAAAAAGGAACAGGTATTTTCCCCAGAATCCCTTTAAATGAAAGGGCAGAGAAGCTGAAAGCTGGATGGGCTAAGGACATCCCTCATCTTAGAGCCATTTTGGGGGGATCTATGCTAAAGCGAGTGGACACTGAGGGTGTGAGAGGCTCAGAGGTGACCAAGGTGACCATTCGGAAATCATAGTGTGCTATGCAGGATCCATGGATGTCCAGGGGGCTAGGGAGGTCTTCTACTTTTTAAAGCGGACTGTGGCCAGCAGGTGGTGTGGTGATTAAGGTGCAGAACTCCCATGGCTGATCGTGGTTCAAATCCCGGACCTGGCAACTTGCTTACTCACTTCCTCTCCCTGGCAAGCACATGTGTCCTATACCAGGTAAAAATAAAAAATAAAATAAAATAAAATAGTTCTTGAGGGTAAAAAATTGTGGTCTTCCTATTGATTCCTTTTGTATTTCTTAAAGGTTGATCTAGAGCCAGACTGTGGCACAGTGGTAACACAGGGGAGCCCCCATGGGAAAGGTACTGGGTTTGTGTCCTGGGACCTTCCTGGGCGCCCCACACCCAAGATCTGGGGCTAACGGAGATGAGGGGTAGATCATGGCATGACGATCCTGTTGGAGACAACCCCCTCACACACACATAGAGTACATGAATAAACCTTTTTCCAAATGAAAAGATTATGTGCGTATGCATGATTATTTCAGGAGTAGTGGGATGAACATTTTAAATTAGTAATTATTTATTTTAATGTGTACCAGAGGAAAGAACCCTGTCACGAGCAGATGAAGCACTTGATTTCGTATTTTGTGGAGCTTATGCCATCTAGTGATGAAGTATTTATGTTTTTATCAGTGGAAAGCACCCAGGAAAGCACAGGGACACCTGTCCCAGAGTGGTAAGGAGTGCATTGGTGAGTGCGCTAGCATCACCGGGGCTCAGAGGTGGCTCTGTGGGCCAAATGCTGTTGCAGAAGAGCGCTCCCGGATTGCACGGGCCTGAGAAAACAGGCCGGTGGCAGCCCTGCTCTGTCAGAAGCCAAGTATACACAATTATCATGATGAAATGCCAGGTCTGAAGGACACCTGCAGAGAGCTTTGGAGATGGTCCATAAAACGTGACATCCCCAGGGTCCAAACCATCAAAAGATCTCAAGGATGGGTGGCCAGGAGATAGGGCATGGCCACCTTAGCAAAGGTTACAACCTCTTGCCAAGTTTCCAATCCTTGGCTGTTTTTCAAACACTGAAACTACTGACTGAGGGAAAGGCTGGATCCCCACAAAGACTTGGTGACACCACTGGAAGTGTTGGCAATGAGTCCCCTCTCCTTCCCTGAAAGGACCTATGGTTATTCACTTGGATAACTGCACACTGGGGCAAGGGAAGTGCACCAATACTCGGAGGACCATGGGATACCAGGTCCGGTCAACACTGGCACTTGGCCTAAAGTTTGTTACAGTTCACCTTTCACAGTTGGGGCATAAAGGATTAAGGTAATAAATGGGAGTCCTCCCTTTGTTCTAACTCACAGTAGATTCAGTTAGTCTACAGATCTGTGACTGGAGAATGGCCATCTCCACTTCTGGAATAAATAAATGCACCAAGCATACTTGGCTGTTTGCAGAACCACTGCCCTTTTCTTAGTTTCTAGATTAACAGCTGTCTTAATGAGAAAGCCAAATAAACCCTCCGAAATTGACCTACCTCCTGGCCACTCCAGTAAACTAAAATCAGAATTCCATTCCATGGTGATGGCAGAAATTACTGCTGCCTTTAAAATCTAAAGGATGGGCCAGGTGCTGGTGTGATGGTGAAGGTGACTGGATCTCATCTGGCTGAATGCATGGTTCGAATCCCAGACTGGTGGCTTGAAAAACACACTGGGCACGTGTGTATCCATGTCCTAAAATCCTGAGAGGAGAATGGAGGAGGAGGGATTGTGGTATGGCCGTCCCCCCAGGGAGTGCTTTCTCACTCTCTATCTCTCTCTGGAGAGCACATGTACCCTGTAACAGAAACAAACAAACCTAAGGGTGCAGGCTGTGTTTCTCTATTGTACTTAATCCATTTCATTTATCACTGTGGCTCCTACAAAAACTAGTGCAGTGGTAGCATAACTAGACCCACACAGGAGAGGTTCTGGGTTCATGTCCTGGGGCTTCCTTGAGCACACTGAACATTTGCATGTGCCTATGATCCAGGGGCTCCCCAGGTAAGGCTGGGGGCAGAATGTGGTGTGGAGAACCTGTTGGGGGATTCATCTCTTTCTTTTTCCTTCTTTTTTTCTCTTCCTTTCTTTTTTGTTCTTCTTTCTTTGTTTTTCCACCTTTTTATTTTGTCAATCGTCATTATCCCCAAATATATTAAGGTAAGAATTAGGGAGTTTTAAAAATAATTGTATAGCTCTTCCATAAGGAGAGAAACAGAGAGACAGGCACCTCCAACAGGGTCTTCACGGCATGGTCCACCCCAAGTCTGAGCTGGTCCGAATGATGAGCACAGGCTCACACCTGCTATGCTGAGGGAGAGCTCAGGCATGACCCTAGGACCCAGGGTCATGAGGACCCAGCTGCATTACCATTGTGCTACTACCTGGCCCCATCTCTCCGTTTCTTACTCTCTGAGAAGTGAATGCAAAACAAAACAAAAAGCACAAAGCACACACACACACACAAACAGAAAACTAGATGGATATGAGAGGATGGAAGTGGACTATTGAAAACTCAACGGGTAGCCCTAATGGTAACTGCTGTTACATGTGGGCTATTGGCCAGAATGCATCAACCCAGGGTCAGTTACATGGTATTTGACAGGTTGGGTGTCCCTTATCCAAAGTGCTTAGGATCAGAAATGTTTTGAAGTTTTGATTTTTTTCAGATTTGGAAATATTTGTGTATAGATAATGAGATATTTTGGAGATATTTGAAGTCTAAACATGAAGTTCACTTATGTTTCACATATATCTGTACACATAGCCTGAAGGTATTTTACATAACATTGGGTTGTCAGAAATGTCATGACACATTTTTGCATAGAAAAGACACAGGATGACTTTTTCTGACAACCCAATATTTTTGTATTGCAGCATTTTTTCTGTGACCCATCACATAGGATCAGATGTGGAATTTTCCATTTGTGTCATGTTGGCATCAAAAAGTTGCAGGTTTGGCGCCAGCAAGGTGGCATGGTGGTTGAGACAGTTGGATCCCACAGGGCCTATTGCGTGGTTTGAGTCCCAGACCCAGCAGCTTAAAAACATGCTGGGCACATGTACATGCATGTCCAAAATCCCAAGAGGAGAGTGAGGAGGATTGGTGTGGCCATCTGCTCTGGGAGGTAATGTCTCACTGTCTCTTTGTCTCACTTTCCCTTTCGCTGTTTCTTTCCAGCAAGCACACACACCATACAGCAAAATACATACATACATACATACATAATCAGATTTTATAGAATCTCAGATTTTGGATAGGGCTCATCCTTTATGTTCTTTCCATAATCTTTAGTAAAGTAGATCAAAAACTAGGCATCCACTTGGGCTGTACAACAGTGTGCATTTACAGTATTGCTCCACAGCTATATAAACTCTCCCATCCTCTGTTGTAATACAGTCTCACGGAGCCTGGAGCATCTGGATGCTCTCAGAATATTATGGTTATCCTAGCAGTGACATTAGATCACGAATGACTACAAAGATGAGTATGAAAAGGGAAGTGCATTGGAAACTTTGGCGGGAAACATGCACTTCTCAAGATGGGAGAGAAATCCTGCAAGTCTTAGGGACCTGAAACTTCAGGGATTTTTTGGTTCCCAGGTGTCTAGGTCATGCTGGAACATCCTCTTCAGAGGAAAGTCAGTTTATATCACCGTATCTCTCCTATCTCTCAGGAGACAGCAGAATGCTTCGTATGCCTCCTCCTGGTCTTACCTGGAAGCACTGCTCCATCCCATATAACTGGGTGACATGAAAACCTGCCAAGGTGAGAAAGGGCTCCCAAGTGGTTCAGACTCTGGCTGAGTGGCCTGTCACTTGGGTCACAGGAGCCTGCAGACTGTGCGGTGAACAGTTCTGGTAAATGAGAAAGACGCCACGTGAATGAATGGGAAGTCCAATAAGAGTATGACAGCGTGGTTTCCCAGGGTCCTGGATCAGGGCCATGCCATTTGCAGAGACAATTACACACCATTTAAAAACAAAAACAGACAAACAACCCCCCCAAAAACAAAAACACAAAATACCTCTAGGCTCCTGCTTGGTCTCTAGATGAAGCATCTGGTCGTGAAAGAGCAAATAACCATGTGGAAAAGGCACTCACTGTGAACTGGACTTTGTCAGACCGAGCAATCTGTGAGGTTCACATCTAGCATTTCCCCCCTATTATTTAGAAAAATAGAGATTTAATTTTAGAATAGTTTTATATGTACAGGAAAATTGCAAAGACAGTACAGAGAATTCCCGGATACCCCACTCAAAGTTTCCCCTATTATTTACATCATACCTTAGTGTAGTACGTTGGTCACTGGAGAACCAATACTGTTCATCGTTATTGACAATAGCTCATTGCTTCTCCGAGTACACAGTCTTTGCCTAATATCTTTCTCGTTCAGGTTTCCAACCAAGTCACCATCTTGCATGTAGTTGTTATGTCCTCTTAGTTTCACCTTGGTTAAGACAGTTCCTCAGACTTTCTTTGCTTTCACGGACCTTGACAGTCTGGAAGGATCTGATCAGGAATCTAGCAGAGAGAGAGATGCTATCAGTGTGGGCTCATTTGTCTGCTTCACGGGCTACTGTGTTTTCTGACCTTGTTATTGGAGTATTGTCTGGTCTGTGTAAGAATACTCAAATTTTCCTCAAACTTCTTTTTTTTTTAAGTTTTTTCCTCCAAATAATAATTTATTCAACCTTATCTATTCATTCATTTATTTTAATTTGACTAGGGAGAGACAGAGAGAGAGAGAGAGGGAAAGTGAGAAAGCAAGCCACCAGGTCTAGGGCTCGAACCATTGTTGGTCATGTGGGAGTGTCCAGCACCTTAATCACTATGCCACCTGCTGGCTTCAACTTCTGTTTCAATGTAGTAGTGTCCCTAGACAGAAAAGAGGGACTTCTCCGGGATTATAAGAAGCAAATGTGTAATTTCTGGCTAATAAGTGTTGTATATTTAAAAGACCTTGGACTAAGGTTTGCTATCATTGTAACATTCCATCTGGTTGCGAGATTATGGAAGAGGAAATACACGGCTGGCTTCCTCTGCTTGTTGCAGGAAATCACTGGAATTACCTAAGACTTGGACACTTGCTACAAGGTCTTACTGGTATCAATTTCTAACCCATTTTTAAAATATGAAAGCAATGCAGAACATTTTAAAACAGGAAAAAGGAAAAAACAACTGTAATGCCCAAATTCTAGCATGTTGGGACATTTCCTTAATTAATTAATGAATTAATTTTTATGGGCATGTTTGAAATTTATACATACAATTTTATATTCTTGTTTAAAATGTTTTAAATGCTTTTTTTTCCCCAAGAATTATTTATTTACTGTTATTATCATTATTTTTCCATTTCGATCTGAGAGAGAGAGAGAGAGAGAGAGAACCACTGTGTCTGGGACTCAAACTGCGGTTGGCCGTGTAGGAGTCCAGCACATTTAACCACCATGCCACCTGCCAGACTCTCCTGGTTTTAAAATTTAAGTCAGGGATTCTGACCTAAATTGTCTCCACGGGAGGCTGGGTGAGGACAGCTGTTCCAAAGAGGGGTTATATGTTCCTTACCCTAGAGGAAACAGTTACTACTCTGCTCCAAGTGATTGTCATGCAAAAGGGCTTAGTTTTGCCAGGCATTCTGGTGTTTGGAGTAGAGCCAATCAAACATGATTTGACTCTAAAAAATTTAGGAAAAATTTTTTTAAATTTTATTTTTTTCCCTCCAAGAGTGAGAGACACGGAGAAAGAGACAGCACACCCAACAGGGTCTTGACGCTGTGATCTACCCCAAGCCTCAGGCAGCCCTGGACCATGGGCCAGAACGTGCCTGTGCAGGAAGGTCTCTGGGTGGGAATGCGACCCTTCCTCATGCTCAGCCTCACAGGGCACTGGGTGTTACCCCTGCGTCTCCGTCTAGTCCCCTCAAACATGATTTTGGTGTAAATTTCCTCAATTTAAAAATGTTACTAAATTCCAAAATTTAAAACATGGTATAAACCAAAGATATATACATGAACTGACAGTTTACCCATGTCGCAGGTTACAATTATTTGCTGTTACGAAGTAGCCTCGGAGAACATCATTTTTACAAACTTGTATAATACTTGAGTAGATGTATCAACTTTTACAGACCTTCATCTATTTTTGAATGTGTGGAAGTTGTTTTCGTGTTTGTCTGCAGTGGACAATTTCTTGCATTTGGCTTTATCTTGTGATCTGAGTGGAATTACAGATTCCAAGGGCATGGATATTTAAATCATGCTTTATGTACATCATCGAATACTTTCCAAAGGCTTATCCTAGTTTATACTGTTACCTAACAGTGATCCATGAGAGGAATCATTTCACATCTTTATCATCGTCAGAATGTATATTGTTAAAAAATTGGGGGACCAGCAGTTAGCGTAATGGCTATGTTGCTGGACTTCCATGTAGTCGACCGCAGTTCGAGTCTTGGACCCGGTGGCTTAAACTCACCCTGGGCATGTGTGCATGCGTGCCCAAGATCCCAAGAGGAGAATGGAGAAGGGATTGCGGCATGGCCATCCCCCCTGGGGGGTGATTTCTCGCTTTCTGTCTGTCTCTCTCTGTCTGCCTGGTGAGTGCATGCGCCCTATAGCAAAAACCTTTCCAAAAAAAAAAAAAATTGGTAAGGAAACAAAGGTACCTCCTTGCTTTTTGCCTATATTTGCATTTCTGTTTATTAGGTAGACTGAACATTGTTCCATATCTTTGTTTATCACTTTAATGTCTTTTATGACCTGCCTCTTTGTTTCTTTTGTCCCTTGTCTATAGGGAGAACCCTTACTTTGAAATTTCAACAATGTCAATTTATGCCGCAGCTAGGTATAAATAAACATCAACACCTGCTTCATGTTTAAAACATCTGTTTTATGGGGCTTTTCTTTCCTCTACTACTTGTCAGCTTTTATCCTTGGGCCTCTCACTGTCTCGCATGGCAGCATCCGTAATAGAGGCAAAACGGATTCAAAGGCATCTTTAAATAGCCTTTGATACCAGCTGTGGCTCTTTAATTCACATTGTGGGATATAACTCTCAAGGATTACGTCTGCGCAAGTTTTACATTTACATTTTATGAGGAGTTTCTGAGTTATTAGTTATGAATTATTTTGAGTTTATAAATACAAGACTTAAAGTTATGATATTGGGTGCAGGATTAACTCGTGGCGTTGAGATTTAGTAATCAAAATTCCAGAGCTCTGGGGCCAGTAAGTGGTGTGGTAGTTAAGGGGTTGGATTCCCACATGGCCAACCATGGTTCTAGTTCCAGATCTGGCAGCTTGAAAATCACACCGGTGCATGTGTGTGCATGCCCAAAATCCTAGGAGGAGAGTGGAGGGGAAGGGATTGTAATGTGGCCACCCTCCCTATGGGATGATTTCTCACTTTCCCTCTCTCTGTTTCTCTCTCTCTCTCTGGTGTGCGCATGCACCCTAGAGCAAAAACCTAAAAAAGAAATGAAATAAAAAATCACACGCCAGGCCTCCCATGGATCTCAAGAGTCGTCTGTGACAAATTCTACATCTTGTTATTGGGGACATCCAGTTCAGCTCATTTCTCCAAAGTCACACAGGTAAGTCAGTAGCTACAGTGAGGTCCATTACTTACAACTCTGACCGATACTTTCGTTTTCTGTCTGTGTCACCATGTCACCTTGTTCTCTTCCTCTGGTGCTGCAAAATTTAAAAGAAAAAAACAAAACTTACAAAGCTTGTACAGGAATTTTTTTACATATCCTATACTGTTTCCCACGTTATTAACATCTTACATGAGTGTGGTATGTTTGTCCCAGCTAGTGAACCAATGTTGATACATAAGCAATAACAACAACCTGTAGTTTTTCATATTTCCCTATTTTTTAAAGAATTGTTTTTATTTAATTTTATTTATTCATTCATTTATTTTAATTTGACCAGAGAGAGATGCAGAGAGAGAGAGAGAAAGTGGGAAAGCAAGCCACCAGGTTCAGGACTCGAACCATGGTCGGCTATGTGGGAGTGTCCAGTGCCTTAACCATCATGCCACCTGCTAGTCTCAATGTTTCCTTATTTTGAATCTAATGCCCCTGTTCTGTTCCAGGATCTCGTTGGAATACTTATTATGTCTACTTGTCATATCTCCTTTGGCTCCTTTTGGGTATGACAGTCTTGAATTTTTCATGTTTTGGAGTACTGGTGGAGTGGTTTGCAAACTACCTCACCTGGAATTGTCTGACATTTTTCTTGTGATTAGACTGGGGAGGAACACCACAGAGGCCAAGGGTCACTGTCATCAACATCGTATCAAGGGTGCATGTGATCAATATGACTCAGTCTGATGATACTGACCTTGACCCCTGGTTAGGAGAATAGCCGGTGTTAACACCTCCTAGAGCAGGGGATGTCAGCCTAGGTCATCTCTAGAGCACATTTGGAGAAAGACTGGACGTTGTTCCATTTTAGGGATTCAGGTATGTCTGAAGATGTCTGGGGGATTCAGCGTGAAGTAAGAATTGAGTTCAACTGTGAGTAATAGAAAACCCTACAGGGAACAGGCTTACCCGTCTTAAAAATGAAGATTGGGAATGGACAGTGTGCGAATGAACGGTAATGTAAGAAAAATCAAACTTGCTGCTCCTCATTTTCAGTTTGTAATTTTAATGCTCATAGAGGACTGCCATCCTTGCAGACATAGCATCTATATCCAGAGAATGCTGACGTGTAAGGACACAGGATCTAAAATTATGCTGTCTGCACCTGTAACTCTAAAAACGAATTCCACTTACAAAATGCAGTCGACCAGATTTGGGTCACTAGGTTAGTCATGAGTAAAAGGGAGCCTGGAAAGATGAGCAATTTTTTTTTTTTAAGTTTGCTATAGGGCATGTGTGCTCTCCAGAGAGAGATAGAGAGATAGAGAGAAGGAAATTGAGAAGTCACCCTTTAAGGGGATGGCTGCACCTAAATTTCTTTTCCTTCACCCTTCTCTCAGGGTTTTGGGCATGCACGTATACGTGTCTTACACGAAGCTGCCAGGTTAAGGACTCAAATCACTATGATAGCCACGGGGGAATCACCCAGTGCCTTAATGTCCATGCCACCTGCTGGCCCCAAGGTGAGTAGTTTTTTGATTTTGTTTTTCTTTTTTTAATTCCTATAAAAGGCACATGAGCTCCCTGGAGAGAGAGACAGAAAGAGACAGAGAGAGAGAGAGACTAGGAAGCAGACCCCCCACACACCATGGGAAATGGCTATACTACAATCCTTTCTCCTCAGTTTCTTTCTCTTTGTGGGATTTGGGCATGCATGCACATGTACCTGCACTCGGCATGATTATCAAGCTGCCAGGTTCGGGATTTCATCTGCTCAGTTGATTGTGGAATCCAGCTGCGGTAATCACCAGGCCACCAGCTGGCTTGAATGTACATAATCTTACAGCCTCATGGATTGTCCTCCATGGGTGTTGACATGGCTGCCAGCTAGGATCCATTTGTATGATTATTAGGTTAATGGCTTTCTGCTATATACACCGCAAGCTTCATGAAGCAGATAGGCACTGCGTCTATCTTGGCTCATTATTTGATTATGCCAGTGCCTGTGTTGGCATATGAAAGATATTAAGTAAATTCTTGCTGAGAGAATGAATGAGAAGGAAAGATTGTGTTCGGAGGGGAAAGGGAATTAAGAGGCAGTGGTTAACACAGTGTTTACGGTGCTGGATTCCCGCATGGCCGACTGTGATTCAAGTGGACTAGTGGCTTGAAAAATCACACTGGGTGTATGTGCATGCATGCCCAAAATCCTGACAAGAGAAGGGATGATAGCGTGGCCATCCCTCCAAGGGGTGATTTCTGTTGCTCTCTGGTGAGCAAATGTACCCTATGGCAAAAACAAAAAACAAACAAAAAAAGAGCTAAACAAAACAAATTTAAGAAAAAAAAAATAAAAGAAGAAGAAGCAGAATATGATTCCAGAGCAAAGGAGCAGTATGGAGGAGAGGTATTCCAAGCCTGGCGCTGTGTTTGCCTCTGATGTTTTCCTTCACCTTTGGCACTGTGGGTTCCCATCTGACCCTCAAAGCAAGGAGACACAAAAAGAGGAGGAGACTCAGCAAGCTATTGCCTGTGCCCCCCCCGCCCCCCGCCGGGTTGCTAGGAGATGCTCACAGTCACCACCAGCAGTAATAACAGTGGCACTAGAATGAGTCCTCTGTGGATCAGCAGGGCCCTCTGTGGCCAGACCACCAACTTAGCAAGCGGTCGCTGCCCCAGGCCAAGGAGCTGTGACTCCTGTGCAAACACTGGGGACACCGGGTGGACAAGGGCGAGGTCTATTTAGTGGTTAATACAACAGGCTTTGCCGCTAAGATCTCCGCTCTGTTTCTAGCAAAGTGGCTGTTATGATGGCTAATTCTGTGTGTCAACTTGGCTAGGTAGCTAGAGAGACAGAGGGAAAGTGAGAAAGCACTCCCCGTGGGAAATGGTCAGGCCTTAACCACCAGGCCATAGTCTGGACCAATCTGTAAGGAACTTTTGTAAGGATTCCATAACTAATTTATGTAAGGTAGTGGTGATTCTCAACAGGGGAGCAGGGCCATTTCCCTCTCTTGTCTAGGGGATATTAGGCCTTGTCTGGAGGCATTGTCAGTTGTCACACTGGTAGGGGGTATGGGGAGGTGTTGGGGGACTTGGCATCTAATGGTTAGAGACCAGGAAGGCTGCCGAACATTGGACAATATATAGGACAGGACCCTGTGACAAAGAATTGTCCAGCCCAGGTGTTGGTCGTGCCAAGGTAAAATTCTACGATGAAGTGCTGGGAAGACAGCCTGTCTTGTAGCGATTACTCAGCGTTATCTATCAATTATCCTCTTAGTGATCAAAAAAGTCAATGAATGAACCATGTAGAGAAAACCCCAAAGTACAAAGCTTTAGCAATATGTCACGGGTAGGCTTGAAGGATGGGATGGTTAGGGGGATGTCATGCCTAGAAAATTGGCCTTAAGATCCTGACCATTCTCTCCCAGGGATGGTGTTTACAGGTGCTCAGTGTGGCCTAGCATTTGACAAACTGGTGAAGGCTTTCCTCCGACACAGCCACCAACAAAACTAGGCTCTCTTGAACTCCTGGTAATAGAATTGTTTACCTTTACACAAAGAAGGTTGAGAAAGCACCAACATTTTCATGTGGCGAGGAGTTCGAGCTGTGAGACCCAAAGTGCTCATGAGTCTGTGTAAAACGAGGAAGCATGTTCGCAGGGCCCACAGGGGCTCTGTGTGTGCTAAACGTGTCCCTGACTGGATCCAGCGTGCTTTTTAGAGAGGAGCAGAGAATTGTTGTTAAAGTGTTGAAGGCACAAGCACAGAGTCTAAAAGCTAAATTTAAAAAATGATCTTTTTTGAATAATAAAAAAATCAACATGTTACAAAAAGTAAGAAAGGAAGAAAGAAAGATACTGACCACTAACTCTCCTCTGAGGAAACTTTCAGAATTTTGCTGGCATTCTCACTAGCTACTTGCACCTATGGACAGATGGCTGGGTAGGGTTGAGGAGGGGCTAAAATCCTCCAGAAGAATGGCAAAGGGAGTTTTCCTTGGGATCTGATGGCAGCCTTATTCTGAGACATGTCAGAAAAGGGTGAGCGCCTTCGTAGAGAAGATAAGGGAAGCGTGTTTTTCCCACTGAAAAACTGCTGCCGAGCCTCCTGTTTTTCGTAGCTTTCAGTGAGAGCTGGGTTATACCATTACCTCTGTTAAAGCATCTTGTACCCTTTATCTGGGTCTGAGAGTGACTTTCTGCTGTCACATAAAGAAAACAATTCCAAGTTTTGTTTGTTTGTTATACAGTGCATGCGTTTGCTGGAGAGATGGAGAGGAGGAGAGACAGAAGGTGAGAAAGCACCCAGGGAGGGTGGCAATACTACAATCTCCTCTCCTCCATTCTCCTCTCAGGATTTTGAGCACATATGCACATAGACCTGCTGTGATTTTCAAGCCAAGGAGTCTAGGACTCGAACCACATTGTCAGTCATGTGGGATCCAGTGCCTTCACCACCATGCCACTGACTGGGCCCAAATTCAAGTTTGAAAAACTTTAGTCAGAAGGACCTATGACTCTAGGAGTGCTCAGGAGCTGGGAGTGGCTTGAGATTAAGGTAAAGGGGTAAATTTGTTCTGCCCCAGAATAAATGCCTTACTCCAAGGATTAAAGTGGGGTAGGGAGGGAGAAGGGAGATGGGAGAACAAGAGAAAGGGAAAGTTTTGGAAGGCTGAGTGGCTGGGGAACCCAGTATTTTTACACCAGCCTTCCTTTAAATAAAACAGCTATACACAATCTATATTTATTTATTCCTTGTAATATTATTCCAGATAGCATTTTGTTTTTTTCTCCTAAAGAACTCTACTACTGGGGTGAAAGTGGTGAAAATAATCACCCCTCATTTATATGTGGTAGCAGGTTAAGTAAGTTTCCCCAGGAATTCACTATTTACTGAGGAGTTCGGGACATCTGGGAAGAAGCTAATGAAAGCCAGGATTATTTCCAAAAATTAAGACCATCTCTTCAGTTTAATGCCCAGAGAGGGTTCTCTCCTTTAGGGATCTTAAGGCACAGGTACTTGTCTTCCAGTTTGGGTTGGAGCGGGGCCGGCCTGGGAGTGGAAATGTGCCCCAGTGCTGTGTGATGTTCTGACCCTGTGGAATCAGGACAACCTGCGTCCTTTTCCTGTGAACATCTGTAGAAGGTGGCTCCAATAACGCTCAAGTGCGTCTCCGTGATCTCAGACGGTTGGGAAACTGATTTGCATCTTAAATTGCCCTAAGTCCGATCTCCATCGTGGGGCTCCGCAGGATTCTGATTGAACACTAGATGTCGCTGTTGACTCACCTTGTAGGTCAGACTTCGCGATTTCGCCCAGTCTTTTATCAGGAGACATTATTTTTAAAAAGCCTAAGTCAATTTTCAAAGTTCTGTTTTTCTCTTATTTTATGACGGAGTTAAAGGATTTTAATTTTTTAATATAAATTTCAGAGGTCATCTTTTTCTGGAGCACACTCGATGATAAGCAGAAAATGGAAAGCTTGAAAGTATTTCACAAAAGAGAAAGGTCATTTGCAAGTTAAGATCACTTTTGGATCTTTGAGTTTTTGCTCCAGAAAAAGTCAAGTTACTCTAAGGCCTACTTGCTTCTCTAGATCTGTGGCATCCCAAATTGTTTTTATTTTAATATGAATTACACCTAGTGGCTGCCTTTATTGCAATGTTGTTGGTATCATTACTGCTGTTTTGTTGTTGTTTTAAAAGAATTATTTTTGTTTAACTTTACTTATTATTATTATTATTATTATTATTTAATATTTCCAAAGAGAGACGGGGTGTGTGTGTGTGTGTGTATGTGAAAGCAGCCTCTAGGCTCAGGACTTGAACCACAGTCAGTCATGTGGGAGTCCAGTGCCCTTAACCACCACTCCACCTACTGGCTCCTGTTTTCCTAATGTTTAAATCGTACTTGGGCAAAATTTCAACACAAAAGTTAAATAAAGACTACTAAAGTAAGTTCCACTTTAAAATTACCAAATTTTGGGGACCAGCAGGCGGTGTGGTGGTTAAGGCAGCTGAATTTCCACTGTGGTCACAGTGGTTTGACAATTATACTGATCCTGTGTGCCCCAAATCCTAAGAGAAGAATGGAGGAGAAGGAACTGTGGTGTGGCCATCCCCTCTAGGGGGTGATTTCTCACTTTCCTTCTCTTTATCTCTCACTGTCTCTCTTCTCTCTGGCACACACGCCCTATGCCAAAAACCTAAAAAGAAAAGACAAATTTTGCATAACTATCCATTTAATCTTCTCATTAGGCAAGTTTTATCATCTTCATTTTATAGGTAGTAAAATTGAAAGTCAAAGGAAGTAAGCAAGTGTCTAACTTGGTATAGGTTATTGTACAATTACAGGTAATTGTACAATTGTACAATCTGGTTAAATAAAGGTTTGAATCAGACTATACAATGTTCATAGAAAAGTGTTTCTTCCACTCTCCAAACTTCATTTCTTCTTCCAATTCGATTTCTGTAAGATTTGTGTGCATACCAAAAAGCTTTGTTTCTTTTGAACATTGGTCCCATATATACATGTTTGAACACTTTGGGGATATATTTACAGGATCCTTGGAAGAGAACAATTTATTGCTAGATTTAGTTGTAACTAGATTTGTAGTAGTTGTATACGTTGAAAATGTGCATATAATTTAGGCGTTTTGTTCTATAAAGGAATTCAAAGCTACCAGGATATATCTGCAATCGCTGGATGCTATAAACTGTCACACAGTTGGATGTTGTGAATGACAAAGATGGAGCAAGGTCCTCTCCAGCTTATCATTCCCACTTGGAAATATTGATAGCCCTGTGTGAGTTTTCCTGGACCTCTCACTACATTCATAGGACCTGATTATTTTATTTATTTATTTATTTATTTAGATTTTTGGTACAGGGTACATGCCCTTGCTGGAGAGACAGAGACAGAATGTGAGAAATGACCTCCCGGAGGGGATGGCCATGCCCCTACCCTTTCTCCTCCATTCTCCTTTTCAGAATTTTGGGCACACATGCACAGGCACCTGGAATAAGTTTTTAAGGTGAAAGGTCCGGGACTCAAACTGCAGTTGACCACATGTGAGTCCAATGACATGACCATTATGCCATCTGCTGGTCCTGAACCTGAATATTTTAAAGCCCAAGCTGTGTTAACTTTTGTCCTCTATAGTTAGTCACTTTCCATCTTCAAAACTATCTACCACTTTTTACTTCTATTAAAGTTCATTTCCCTAGGCCAGGCTCATAGCTTAGTGAATAAAGGAGCCAGATCTTGAGGGCCAGCAGGTAGTGTGGTAGGTAAGGCGCTGGAATTCCCACATGACCTATTGTGGTTTGAGTCTCAGATCTGTTGACTTGCTTTCTCACTCTCTCTCTCTCTCTCTCTGCCTTTCTCTGACAAAACTCATGTTGAAAAAAATAATAAAATAATTCTAAAAAAATAAAAATATAAATAAAGGAGCCAGATCTCACATGGCCCACCATATGGTTTAAATCCTGGATCCAGTAGCTTGTAAAACATTCCAGGCACATGTACAGGTGTCACCCAAGTCCTGTCAGGG
The DNA here is from genome assembly GCF_000334495.1 of Tupaia belangeri chinensis. Lineage (NCBI taxonomy): Eukaryota > Metazoa > Chordata > Mammalia > Scandentia > Tupaiidae > Tupaia > Tupaia belangeri. The sequence goes on from NW_006160055.1 coordinate 2,923,735, forward strand.
TGCAGAAATGGAGGAGAAGGGATTGTGGCATGACAATCCCCCATAGGGAGTGTGCTTTCTCCCTCTCCTTCTCTCTTTGTCTCTCTGCCTCTCTCTGGTGACTGCATGCACATCACGGCAATATTTAAAAAGTCCCTGATTCAACTGCAGCCAACTCCACTGTTACAGGAAACCATGGAAAAGTTGTTCCCCTTTACATAGAATGTAAATATATATACATATATGTATATATTTATTTATTTAAGAGAGATTATTGCTATAGAGCACATGTGCTCACTGAAGAGACAGAGAGAGACAGAAAGCGAGAAATCACCCTCCGGGGGGATGGCAATGCCACATATGCCACATCTCTTCTCCTCTATTCTCCTCTCAGGAGTTTGGGCATGCACACCCACATGCCCAGCGGGTGTTTCAGGCCACTGGGTCCAGGACTAAAACTGATTGGCCATGCGGGAATACAGCAATGTTACCATTATGCTATCTGCTGGTCCCCCGAGATGCTATTTTATAAAACGTGTCAGGTCCCTTTAGCTTCCTTTTGTCATTCTATTATATATTAGAAAACCACATGCTAAAGGAACGTGGGCCAGGTAGGACCAGTTTCAGATTCATGATGCTCTGCTGAGGTGAGGTAAAGCGGACCCTTCCTTGGAGTGCAGATCACTAACTATTTGGAAACGTAGAACATTGTGAATAAAATGGGAGCTCCTGAGCTTATTTTCGTTCTCTCAACTCCCCGTTCCCGCCAGAACAAATGTGACTGGGACTTGGAGATAGCTCTGGATCTCCCCACTTGCATTGACGTTAACTCCACACGTTAACATTGCTGTGTCCCTTCCCCCAGACAAGAAGATCCACTCTTGTGCAGATCCTAGTCATCCTTTTTTCTTTGTTTTAAGAATGATTTGATTTAACTCTGTTTATTACTATTTAATTTGACGAGAGAGAGAGAGAGAGAGATAAAGTGAGAAAGAAAACTGTCAGGTCCAGGATTCGAACCACAGTTGGCCATGTGGGAGTCCAGTGCCTTAACCCCTACACTGTTTGGGCATGCACACCCACATGCCCAGCGGGTGTTTCAGGCCACTGGGTCCAGGACTAAAACTGATTGGCCATGCGGGAATACAGCAATGTTACCATTATGCTATCTGCTGGTCCCCCGAGATGCTATTTTATAAAACGTGTCAGGTCCCTTTAGCTTCCTTTTGTCATTCTATTATATATTAGAAAACCACATGCTAAAGGAACGTGGGCCAGGTAGGACCAGTTTCAGATTCATGATGCTCTGCTGAGGTGAGGTAAAGCGGACCCTTCCTTGGAGTGCAGATCACTAACTATTTGGAAACGTAGAACATTGTGAATAAAATGGGAGCTCCTGAGCTTATTTTCGTTCTCTCAACTCCCCGTTCCCGCCAGAACAAATGTGACTGGGACTTGGAGATAGCTCTGGATCTCCCCACTTGCATTGACGTTAACTCCACACGTTAACATTGCTGTGTCCCTTCCCCCAGACAAGAAGATCCACTCTTGTGCAGATCCTAGTCATCCTTTTTTCTTTGTTTTAAGAATGATTTGATTTAACTCTGTTTATTACTATTTAATTTGACGAGAGAGAGAGAGAGAGAGATAAAGTGAGAAAGAAAACTGTCAGGTCCAGGATTCGAACCACAGTTGGCCATGTGGGAGTCCAGTGCCTTAACCCCTACACTAACCTGCCAGTCCCCCTAGTCATCTTTGTATCTTTGTGACCTAATCTTTCCTTGGCGCCTGGCCACTAGCAGTATTTCTCAACCCTGACTTTGGGCCAGGATACCTTTGGGGTTGCAAACCTCTAGACCTCCCTTGAGACCTCCTGAGTGAGAATTTTGAGACAACATGGCTTAGCATGGCAGAGGGATGAAGGCCGAACACCTGGGCTGTTAGAGGTCTGAATCCTCCAGGCCATCTGCCCAACTACTTCACGGCCACATCATTCATTCCCTGCAGCTCATGCCAGGAAGTGTGGGTACGCTTTCTCACTGACATCCTAAACTAACTGATTGTAGGATACGCTATTCTTTATTTCTGCAAGAGTAAACATTTTGGAACAATGCGCATGAATTACTGGCCTTTTTGAGTCACTTGGGGAAAAGATACAGACTCTGAGACATTTAATTTTTATAAAATCATCCAAGTTTTGGGTGCAGAGCCACACCCAGGAGAAAAAGGCCTCTTTAATTCATATTAACTGCACACAAAGCAGAACACATTTATAAGCATCTATTTGAAGTATGAGAAAAATTCCAAAATGTGGAATTCGAAATGGAATAATAAATGAGAAAATTCATTTACTGTACTCAGTATTATGAATTTAAGTTCTGAAAAAGGTTACTGATTTTATCTTTGTTTGGTATGCTACGGTTATTGTTCTAATTCAGCAAATATATGAATCGCTGTAAGACCTTTCATAGGCTCACTGAGCTGTTGTAATCCTGTTTTTGCCCCCATCATGCATTTTTTACCAGGGAAGTTTTCAGGAAAATGGCTCCTTTTCAGTCTCCTTTGCTGGATTCTTCTCTAAGCACTCTCAAGATGTAGGAATTTCAACAGACTTTCATTAAAAATAAATGTTTATAGTGCTGTTTGAATTTAAAAAAAAGAGACAATATTAAATTTCTAATAAGTAAGACAGGTAAGACCAGAGTAGACTAACAATCAAGGCAACTGCAATTTACAGTAAGTGCCATGAAAATGACTACCCGGTGAGACATAACGGAGCTGGGTAGGGCCCCTTTGCACAGGGAAGTCAGGGCCATCTTCTCTGAGAGGGGATGTTTGCGATGAGACCTGAAGGATGTAATGTAAAGACTGATGGTACGTTCTTTTTATAAAAAAAAAAATTTGCCAGAAGGTAAAATTTTACTCTCTGGAAAGAAACAGAGAGAGGGAAAGTGAGAACGCACCCACTGTGAAACATGTTCATGCCGTAATCCCTTCTCCATTTCTCCCTCTGTTCAGGATTTCGGACATGCACACAGACATGCCCAGCAAGTCTCTCTGGGCGTGGGACTCGAATCGTGCGTCAGCCATGTGGGATCCAGCTGTTTTAACACCACCACTAGTTGGCCCACCCCATGCTTTCTTTTTAAAGCTGCCTAGATCTGACCACTTTATTTATTTATTTACTTTTAAGGTTTTTCCATAGGGTGCATGTGCTTGCTGGACAGAGACAGAGAGAGGGAAAGTGAGAAATTACACCCCAGGGGGAATGGTCACTCTGTAATCCCTTCTTCATTTTTCTCCTGGGATTTGGGGCGTGCATGCATATATTCCTGTTGTGATTATCAAGCTGCCAGGTCTAGGACTCGAACTGCAGTTGGCTATGTGGGAGTTCAGCACTTTAACCACCACGCTCCCTGCTGGCCCCTAGATATGTTCACTTCTGACCTTTGCCACCGTGTTTAGGAGAATTCATTCCACTGTAAACAAATCAACCTGACTCTTCAGATCTCTTAGCTTTCTATTCTGTATCCAGGCTGCTCAATATTTTGGGGGGAGATGCCTCGCAGTTAGGCTGTTGGGCGTACCATGCAGAAGCTGGCTCTCACTGTTGCCACTCTCCTGAGTGACTTCCCAGAGGAAGCAAAACCCTGACACACGTCACGAGAGGCAAGATACGTAGGGAAGAGAAGCTGGGTCTGCAAGGCACGCCTCAGTTGCATTCCCAGCCATCTCCTTCTTAACTGGGGAAATTGCTCAGACTTTCTGGCTCTCATAGTAAAATGGCAATCCCCAGTAATATCTGCTTCATTGAGCTATTGTTAGGAGCAAATTAATATTTATTTCATCGCGCCATTGTTAGGAACACATAATGCTATGCTGAGTCTCTTGGCACGTGATTTCTCAATAACTCCTGTTTATTATTATTATGTAGCCACCTCTCCATGGGCGACAGCTAACTCAGTAGGAATTGTCTCTGGTTAGTCCGGCCATTTGCCAAGTTAGCTTATTAATCTGCTCTTTCCATCAATAACGCATGAATGTTAATATGTGCCTCATAGTTATTATAAAAATTAATTTAGATAACAACTGTAAAGGATTTAGCAAAAACATATCATCAGTAAATGATAGCTCTGACCATTCCTTCGTTAAACATAAATCCTCGAGCACCTATCGTGAACCATGGTTCTAGTCCTGGGAATAAGGCAGTGACTAGGACATGAAGTCTCTGCCTTTAAGGGTCTACATCATCACCTTCTTCTTTATTATCCCAAATCTGGGTTGCGCTTGCCGTGAACAAAAGGGAGAAGAGAAATGCGTTTGCCTCAAGGCGATGCCTGAGAAAGGTCACTGACCACCTTGCTACCGGAAAAATCAGGTAAAGAGATTTGGCCTTTTATGTCTCACAGGGACAAATGAGAAGTTCAAAAGAACTCAAGCTGTAAGGATGGGAGCCGGTTGAGTCTGCCCCCAGACTTGAACGCAGTCCTTGCATGGGTCCCTGAAGAGTCCCGCTGCCCTCTGGAGGCTCACAGACTCTGTGTGAGCTCAGCTCTCTGTGTGTTTTAAGTAGAACTGCCTGCAAACTTGGAAATGATTATGGATGTGCACAACTGTTTACTAATGTGGCAGCGACTGTGATTTGTGCTTTAATATTTGTTTCAAAGCCCATTTATTCTAAGTGCAGTTCTAAAGTGCTCAGGGGATTCCCAAGAGGGAGATGCGAGTGGATGCATGTCCTGGATGATCCCAGAAGATGGCAGCAGAGACACATTTATACAGTGTCCTCCCAGGGGCCCGGACCTGGTAGGTGGGGTGTTTCCCTCGCGTTTGGTACTCAGTAACTGAATCTGGTGTTGCTCGCGATGCTTTTGTCTTGTAAACATCGTGGCCAATTCACTGATGTGCTTCTTCTGGAACATGGAGAGGTGCACGGGCAGAGAGGGGCGGTGGTGAGGGCTGTGTTTCTGTGTTCCTTCTCAAACAGGACCTTCTAAGGGTGCATTTGGAAATGGGAACGAGACTGTGGATAGGGTCTTACATCCCCTCACAGTTGCTCAACAAATTGTTGTTGATGGACTTCTGGTAGTGGATAGAAAGTGCTTAGCAGGTAGCTAAGGGATGTTCCTAGGAGCGAGTTCCTAACTCGCTGGGTTTGTAATTGACGGTAAGCACACGCATACAGAGCATCACGTGACAAAAGGTCTGCGAGGAGGCAGGTGTGAACATGGACTTTATTAGGGTGTAGGGATTCAGATCCTCGCTCATCACAGTGTTCTCAAAGCAGAGTCCTATCACCCCTGCAAGAAAGAAAATCCTCTACAGCATCGGAGGCTTCTTTCTAAAGGCTTTGACAAAATATTTGTCACATGATCTGGTGCTTGCCACTCAGATCCCTGTTTGGATTTTCTAGGCAGTTTGATGGGCGAGAAGAAAATCCGCAGGCATTTGAAATCCATGATACGAGTGTATTTTCCAGCTTAGCGCTGCCGTAACCCCAGAAGGAGTTTCAAACACAGAACAAGGGACCAGCCAGTGGTGTGGTGGGTCAGGCGCTGGATCTCACAGGGCCAACTGTGTGGTTTGAGTTCCAGACTCGGCAGCTTGAAAATCACACCAGGAGTGTGCGTGTGTGTGTGTGTGTGTGTGTGTGCCCAAAATCCCGAGAGGAGAATGGAAGAAAAGGGTTTACGCTATGGCCATCCCTTCTGGAAGATGATTTCTCACTTTCCCTCTCATTCTCTCTCTCTCTCTGGTGAGCACACATGCCCTGTAGCAAATGAAAAAATGAAACAAGACAAAACAAAAACAGAACCAGACCAGACACTGCTATAACGAGGCGGAATGCCAGGGCCAAGAACGGAGTGCAGCGGAAAACATACAGCTTTGCTCCACCGACTCGCCGGGTCTCTTGTGCACATGCATTTGTATGCAGGACCAGCTCCATAATTTTCCAGGCCCAGGGCAAAAGGAAAACCCGGGGACTTTTGTTCAACATTATTGAGAATTTCCAGATGGCGGTAGCAGAGGGTTAGACTCAGATACTCTTCTGCGTGTGGAGCCCTTGCACCTGTCCAGGTTTCACGCGTACGAAGCAGTTGTGTGTGTGTATACCTGTGTGAGAGAAAGAGAGAGATACACATTGATGCACAAGCACTCCTCCCTCCCAGCCCTCTCTCCCCTACACAGGCTTTTCAAATTTTAATTTTCACTGCTTAATCTCTTCAAGGCAGGGTTTCTCAACCTTAGCACTAATGACATTTTGGAATAGATGATTTTTTGTTGTGACTTGTCCTGTGCGCTGCGTTCCCCTTGTTTTCCACTCACTAGATGCCAGGAACACCTCCCGCTCAGTTTTACCTGCAGACATTGCCAAGTGTGTCCCTGTGGGCCCAAATCCCTGGTTGAGAATACCTGCTTCAAGGTAAGGTGTACAACACTCCCAAAGGTAGCCTAATGACTTATCTTTCTTTCTTCTTTCTTTTCCTTTATTCTCCCATCCAAGCTTGAAGAAAATATAAAGACCTATGCCCACTGAGTGTCCATGCACAAGGGTATTTTATGCCAAATAAATACCACACTGGGCAGGTCTGGCTTTGGAGACATGTTGTCTGGGGTGGGGGGGCACATCCTGGTTCTTCTGTGTGTCACTTGTCCTGATGCTTCTGATGAATATACATTTCACAGAGTGTCTGTTCCCTGAGGCCTGGAAATGTATCCTTTAATCTCCGACTCAGAAAACCCCTTGACTCTGGCAGAAGACACCAAAGGCCTTCCAGTGACAGGCGGGGAGAGGGCTGTTTGGATTGCTAATTTGTTTTCACTCCTTAGTCTGTTTTTCCTTCATGCCATGTTCCTCTTTAGACCTTGAGTATGAATAATTCCGCATAGCCTGAGGGGAGAAGCAGGAGGCCGGCTTGTAGAGTTGTTTGTACTGTAACGAAATAGAAAGTTTAAAAGCTTAGTGAAGCCCCAGCAGTTGAAAAGGGAGGGAGATCTGGCATGCACTTGAAAAATTACTCATAAAACATGACAAATGCTGGATGCCTCTTGGAGGTCAGGGAAATGAATGGCTTGTTTCACATTAGAAGGCACCCCTGTTTAAGAACAGCCCCCAATGTTGGGACCAGCAGTTGGCATAATGGCTATGTCGCTGGACTCCCATGTAGTTGACCGCAGTTTGAGTCCTGGACTTGGTGGCTAGAACTCATGCCAGGCACGTGTGCGTGCCCAAGATCCCGAGAGGAGAATGGAGGAGAAGGGATTGTGGCCTGGCCATCCCCCCATAGGGGGTGATTTCTCGCTTTCTGTCTCTCTGTCTTTCTGGGAGCTCATGCAAGCCGTATATGAAAAAAATCTCTTCCGAAACACAAACAAACAAAAACAAAAAAACAAAAAAAACCCCAAAAACAGCCCCCATGCTGTTTGTGCTGAATGCACAATATCCCCACCACTTCCATGCTCACTGAGATGGCATTCTTAACGCTTTGTATCACGAATTGCAAACTTGAAAGGCCAAGTAAGGACAGACATTTTCTGGGTTATGAGGAGTGACCTGATCTTTAGCCTTCTGAGATATCTGATCTCTACTTTTTCATATTCAGATAGCTGCTGGCCTGGAGAGGTCTGGGTTTATTTAAGTTTAATGACGAAGAGGTCAACCACCCAGACAGTGGGCTGCCGAGCCTGTAGTTGTGCAAGCCGTATATGAAAAAAATCTCTTCCGAAACACAAACAAACAAAAGCAAAAAAACAAAAAAACAAAAAACCCCCAAAAAACAGCCCCCATGCTGTTTGTGCTGAATGCACAATATCCCCACCACTTCCATGCTCACTGAGATGGCATTCTTAACGCTTTGTATCACGAATTGCAAACTTGAAAGGCCAAGTAAGGACAGACATTTTCTGGGTTATGAGGAGTGACCTGATCTTTAGCCTTCTGAGATATCTGATCTCTACTTTTTCATATTCAGATAGCTGCTGGCCTGGAGAGGTCTGGGTTTATTTAAGTTTAATGACGAAGAGGTCAACCACCCAGACAGTGGGCTGCCGAGCCTGTAGTTGTGTTCGCTAGTCGGAGGCTGAACACCTCCAGTGTTGAGGTATGGAAGCTGATACTTGCCAAGAGGGCATTTTGACGTGTTGAACTGGAGAAACAGCCTTGGAATTGTTTTCTCTTTGACCTGCTCCACACTCCCTGTCTCTCAGTCATCTTTTTTTTTTTTTAGAAATTTTTTGCTATAGGACTTGTGCGCTTGCCAGAAAGACAGTGAGAGACAGAGAGACAGAAAGCGAGAAATCACCCGCCGGGGGGGATGGCCATGCCACAATCTCTTCTCTTCCATTCTCCTCTTGGGATCTTGGGCATACACACACGCACGCCTGTCATGAGTTTAAGCCACCAGGTCCAGGACTCAAACCATGGTTGACTACATGGGAGTCCAGCAACATAGCCCTTGTGCCAACTACTGGTCCCTCAGTCATCTTTTTTAAAAAATTATTTAATTTTATTTATTGTTATTATTATTTTTTAAATTTGCTACAGGGCATGTAAGTTCACCAGAGAGAGAGAAAGAGAGAGAGAGAGAGAGAGAAAGCAAGCAGCCAGTCCTGGGACTCAAACTGTGGTGAGCCATGTGGGAGTCAGTGCCTTTACCACCACGTGACCTCCTGACCCCTCTCAACCATCTTTGATACTCTTTTTCTCTCAAACTACAGGGAAGGGCTTTACTCTGACATCCCATTTTCAGCCTGTGAACTGGACCCATCAAAGAAGAGGAGAAGCACTTTCTGTCATCTCCCCAAGGTTTCATTGATGAAGCTCATGTAAAAAGGAAGACTGAGGAATGCTCGACTGGACACATGTTGTCATCAGCTATGGTCTGTCCCCCAACCCATCCTCCCGAAGAGAATCATCTACTCGTGTTATCTGAGGATTGGACCCATTCTTTCCCCCTAAAATTTATTTCTTCTGAAATTGCCTGTACCCCCAAGTTTTCTTTCTTCTTAAAGAAGGTATTTAAGACACAGTTATCTGACTCCACTTTGAACCATAATTTTGTATGGTTCTTGGATATGAATGTATACACTAAAGTAAATCTGTATACCTTTTCTCGCTCTCACTCTCTTTTAAAAATAAACTTACTTATTATTCTAAAATTTACCAGAGAAAGACAGAGAGAGAAAGAGGGAAACTGAAAGAACAAGCCACCAGGTTTGAGACTCAAGCCACGGTCAGCCATGTGGGAGTCCAGTCCACCATACCACCTGCTGTCTCCTCCCTCTCATTTTTTCATTGCCAGAGGATGTGTGGCTTGTCACAGATAGACAGGGAGGAAGCACCCTTCAATGGGATGTGATTTCCCTCCATTCCTCTGTCCATTCAGGATTTGGGGCATATACACACACGTATGTGCCCAGTGTGTTTGCCAAGCCACCAGGCTGGGACTCAATCCACAGTCAGTCATGTGGGATCTGGCTCCTTAACTGCTAGCCCATGTATGACTTTCTATGTATTTATTTATTTATTTTTACATTTTCCCACAAACATTTACTTTACATATCAAAAAATTTTAGCTCATATTCTATAGTTCTCGACAGTTAATAAACAACTTTCAAAATTTCAAAATCCTGAATTTTAAAGATAATGTTCAAAATATTTCTTATATTTTTGTATAATTTTGTTAGTGACTCTATAACAATGGAAACAGTCTGTTTTTAAATATTTTTGAGGAAATATTTCCATGTCAACTACTAAAATTGTTGAAAAGCAAATGCGCAGCACAAACCTCTCCAAAGAAAGAAAGAAAGAAAGCCATCAGGTCCAGGACTCGAACCGCAGTACTTTTGTTTTTATTCTTAGAGGTTTTTGCTATAGAGTGCGTATGCTTGCCAGAAAGAGAGAGAGAGACAGAGAGACAGAAAGCGAGAAATCCCCAGGAGGGGGGGTGGCCATGCCATAATCCCTTCTCCTCCATTCTCCTCTCTGGATCTTGGGCATGCATGCACACGGGCCTGGCGTGAGTTTAAGCCACCGGGTCTGGGACTCGAACCGCTGTCGACTACATGGGAGTCCAGCATCATAGCCATTATGCTAACTGCTGGTCCCAATTAATTAATTTATTTTTAGTTAATCTACCAATTTTGTCAGGGATTTTCAACAGAGCCTTTGAGAGAAAGAGAGCATCATACTTCCACAATTCTTTGAGTTGGTTCTTTGCTAGGTATTTGAGAAAGAAGGAGTGCCATCTAGAATAGTCCTAAATGTGATTCAGAGCATGGAAAGGACTTGGATACTTGGAGGAAGAACAAGATTTTTTATGTGAAACCGGTACAGTAACAGTTTTTTGAGAGCATGCTTTCTTTGGTTTTGTTATAATAATTGATTAGGGGGACCAGCAGTTAGCATAATGGCTATGTCGCTTAACTCCCATGTAGTCGACCCCGGTTCGAGTCCCAGACCTGGTTGCTTAAACTCACGCCGGGCATGTGTGCATGCATGCCCAAGATCTCGAAAGAAGAATGGAGGAGAAGGGATTGCCGTGTGGCCATCCCCCCTGGGGGGTGATTTCTTGCTTTCTGTCTCTCTGTCTCTCTCTGTCTTTCTGGCGAGTGCACGCACCATATAGCAAAAACCTCTAAAAAAAAATTGATTAGGAAGCCATTGGACTATGCGACTTATATAAGCAAACCCAAATCCAACTCCGTATAAATGGTCATAGTTTAGGAAAATGAAATAAAAGTTGAACCAATTGGACATATAAATGGTCATAGTTGAGGAAAATGAAATCAATGTTTAACCAGTTGGAACCACCTACTGATTCCTAACTAGGGACTTTGTACTAGAATACTCCAAAGAAAGCTATGTTCCATGTCAGCCTATCGGCTATTTCTCTTGCCTCATTTCCTAGTTCACCTCCTGAAAGCCTTCCCTTTATGCCCCTTGAAAGAGCCCCAGCCCTGCAGTCTGGAGCTGCCCAGTTCATGAATTGCTGTCTGCTCAAATAAATTTGAAATCAAGCAGGGACCCTCTAAAGGGACTGGATATGTTTCTACTTTTCTGTTGAGGAACAAATGCAAATTCTCTCCACACTGCAAACTAACGGGAGCTAGGTCAAGTGAAAAGGGTATCATTGTAGATACTAGGGGCCATAGAGTTCCAAAAAGCCCACCTAAATGACAGGGATAAGATTTCAACTCAAATTCTTAAGCTGTTTTGCAGGATAGGGAACACAGACGGGAAATCTTGTTGGAAATACAAGAGCCCCCCCGCTCCCCCATCAGACTGACTAGCACAGAAGACCTGATAATGGGCCTCTCCACAGATAGAACTTGATTACCTAAGACTCCACCGGTAGTCAAGGAAACAAAGGCGTTGATGGCTCCCTCTTAAGCCAATCATAAGCTGATCATGCACCTGAGACCCTGACCCTGTGTGGATGGCTGTTGGCCTCCAGGGAGACCAGGTTTTTAGCATCAGCTGCCTGCTCTCCTTGGTTTGAGCGTGGCAATAAAGCCGTACTTTATTTTACCATAATCCCGGGGTTACGTTTTTGGTTTATGGCACCAGGCGAGTGAACCTAGTTTGTGTTTGGTAACAAACTCTACATTTTTAATGTGGCCAAGTTTATCTATTAATAGGTTCATCAGAGTATTCCCACTAAGATGGGAAAAAAATACATCTGAAAACTCAGTTCTGATTCATTTTTCTTGACCTCATAGCTCAGCCCAAAAGAAGCCATTTGATGTTGAGTGAAAAAAAAAAACAAAAACAAAAACAAAAACCAATAATGCTTTGCTTTTTAAAGATGGAGACCTAGATGTTTAACTGTTTAGCTATGAAAACCAAAGTGTCTGTCTTGGCTCAAGATTTCTGAGTCATGGGTTGATGGATCCCATCAGCAGTCATCTACACAATCAACCTCCAGGCTTGGGTTGAATTTACCTTTTTATGGGGCATTGAGCACAAGCTATTGCTCTGACTCACAAAACTCTATCGGCTTACTCATTTTTTCCCCTTTCCATCCTGTAGGCTAACATTGATGGAGAGCTTTTTTACGCTCTCCTTGCATTTGAATTCTTAAGATTCCACTATGAGTAATGGTAGTTAATTGAACTCCAGGTCTTAGAGTAACAGACCTTGAACAATTTGGTATGATGAAAAGGAGGGAAGAAGAAACAAGCCTTCTTTTAAAACCATTAAAACTTTTTAACACCGCATGTTGCCAAATTACATCCGTGTGTTAGAGATGGTTTAAAAGCGAGACAAAATTTGTGATTATAACTAATTTTCATAATTTTAGCTTTAATGCAAAATAGCTGGAGTTTCTGGATTGACTTAGGATCTTCTTGCTGTTAATTTAAAGTATTGAAAATGAAACTGTAAACTTAATCTCCTTTCTGAGTAAACATACAGCTAAAAATGTGTCTGAGAAGCTTGAGAGAATTTGAGAATTTCTTTTCCTTATGGGAATACTTAGCACAATAACTAAGTTATGCCAGAATGGAGAACCACTTCTGACTGCACTGTATTTACATCAAGTCTGATATTTCGAAAAGAAGTTAGCTCAGAATCATTAATTTGAAATAGGTCGTTGGTGAATTAATGGAACATACCCCAAATTCTCAGCTGAATTAAATAAATAACCCAGTTAGGGCCCATGGTAGAGACAAATGTCTAGTTTAGATCTCCCAAGTTACAAAGAAAGTGATGACTGAATCAGGGGAAAAGGGCCGAGTTTGACACATGGAGTGATTTACAAGTCCCCATATATGGAAAAAAAATCAGACCAAAATCAATTCAAGTTTTCCTTGCATTATGTTGGCTTTCTAACTGTGTGAGGATTCAGGAATAGTCAGAACATTCAATGTGAAAAGATATAAATTCACATCGTGCGCTTGGAAATGTGTCTCCATTGGTAAGTGAATTTTTTTTTTTTTTAAGAGAGATTTTTGCTATAGGGCATGTGCATCTGCTAGAGAAACAGAGAGAGACAGAGAGACAGAAAGTGAGAACTTACACCTCAGGGGGGATGACCATGCCATAATCCCTTCTCCCCATTCTCCTTTTGGGATTTTGGGTATGCAGACACACACACACACACACACACACACACACCTGGTGTGAATTTTAAACCACCAGATCTAAGACCTGAATCTCAAGACTACGTGGGAGTCCAGTGATGTAAACTTACGCCATCTGCTGGCCCAAGAGTCTTGACAGTGCACACACAGTTGGAGGAGGCCAAATGAGGGGATCTCCTTTTCTTCTTGATTGATGCCAAAAGCTGAACTTGAGAAAGAAAATGGATTACTGAAAGCATCGTAGCGTTCTAAAATCGCTTGGCACCCAGAGAAAGTGTGACTTACAGGTTGTGAGAATTATGCATTCAGATTTGCCACGTCTATGGGGAGGTTGGAAAGAAGTTCTAGGGAGAAAATCAGAGAGACGCAGAGAAAGGCCCCCACTGTTCTGTGGTCGTTCACTCACAGGCTGCGTGGGCATGGGCAGGGCCTCTGCTCTTACTTAGTCTTCAAGTCCTCTGCTGCTTGTAAAAGAGATTAAGGGCTAAAGTGTTCCCCAGTGAGGTGGAAACATCGACGCTTGCTTCAACTGATAGAACCGTAAGGCTAGAATATCCCTGGATAGCTGTTCTGGAAGAGCCAAAGTATCAGTCCACTGCTGTTATTCTTATTATTAAAAATTTATTCCCACTTGACAGCAGTGGCCGTTGTAAAATTGCCTCTCCAATGACAGTTGTTACAAAGACCAGGATTGCCTGAAGTCCCAGAATATCTGCTAATGGCTGTCTTCTGGGTGCTTTCTAGATGGCTGTGGTACCTGGAATTTTCCCTTCTTGTCTGGCATGTGAGGTTGGTTGTCGAGAGGATGCCATGTCGGAGGAATTCCGGAGGGAGGGTAGTGAAGATAGTTTGAGAGGGCAATGGTGGTGTCATAAACTTGCAGCTGAGTGAGGGGAATGGAGAGTTGAGGGGACAGCCAAAATGACTGAGTAATATTGACTAGTGTTACTGACCTGAAGATGTCTGCTTCCACCAACTATAGGCACATGGCCATGACCTGGCCATGGCCGAGGTCATTGCTTATATTCTGAGACCCAGAGCCGGCAGAATAGAAAAAAAATTTACGGTGCCATAAGATTGTCCCACAGAACACATACCCAGCTAGAACGATGGCTGTGTACAACCTAAGAGTTGGGAATGTGATCTAATGAGACTAGCTCTTATGTACAGATTAAGTAATTTGTGTCTTCATTGTGGCAATAGTTCATTTAAAAATCTGAAAACAATGAAGCTCAAAACTGGGGATGTTAGGAGAAAACTTTCTTTTTTTTTTTTTAGATGTTTTTGCATTATGGCACATGCATGGGCAGTGGGGAGAGAGAGGACGAGAGACAAGGACAATGAGAGGGAGAGTGAGAAATCCCCCTCCAGGAGGATGGCCAAGCCACAATCCCTTCTCCTCCCAGGATCTTGGGCACACAGGAACATACACCTGGTATGAGTTTCAAGCCACCGGGTCCGGGAGTTGAGCCGTGGTTGCCCATGTGGGAGTTCAGTGATTAAACTACTAAGCCATGTGCTGGCCCCAAAAACTTTCTTTCATCTTAGATCAGTGGCTGAACTTCTCTATGCAGTTGGTCCAGCCAAAACCTCTCAAATCTTATAGCAATTCTTTACACTAGGCTGGGGAAAGAAAGTTGTTTAAATAAGCTTTCAAATATTATTTTTGTTTTAATTTTTTAATAATTTTAATACTTTCATGATATAACTATAGGAGACTAGAATATGCCTCTCATGGGGCCAACAAGTGACATGGTGGCGAAGGCGCTGGACTCCAAATGGCAACTGTGGTTTGAGTCCCAGACCTGGCAGCTTGTTTTCTTACTTTCTCTCTCTCTCTCTGTGTCTCTCTCTGGTGAGTGCATGTGTCCTGCAGCAAATTCAAAATAAAAATAAAAATTAATTGATTAAATAATTCTTTAAAACATAAATAAATAAATACAAGTTATTAAGAGAAAGAATATGCCTCTCTCAAATATGCTTCTTTGATATAGAATTGTTTTGAGCTGTTTGTACTTTTTTTTTTCCCCCATAGGGTAGACACACTCTCCTGATAGACACAGAGAAAGAAGGAACGTGAGAATTCACCCCCTGGGGGAATGGCCACGCTATAATCCCTTCTCTTCCAGTCTCCTCTAGGAATTTTGGGCATTCACACACATATGCCTGGTGTGATTTTCAAGCTGCCAGGTCTGGGACTCACACTGTGGTCAACCATGTGGGAATCCAGCACCTTAACCATGATGTCACCTGCTGGCCCCTCAGGATTGCTTTTGAGGGAGAAAATCTAAAAACAGAGCAGTAATTATGGTTTTGTAAGAGAAATTTACATTTTGTTTTTGGCCAGAGAGTGTGTGTTCACCCAGAGAAAGACAGAGAGACAAGGAGAGGAGGATGGGGTCCATTTCGCCATCCCATTGGATTTTGGCTCGTGCGCGCACACACCCCTGTTGTATTTTTCAAACTGCCTGGGATTAAGATTTGAACCACTGAGTTGGCCATGTGGGATCCCACTCCCTTAGCCACCAAGCCATGGGAACCAATCTAAGGAGATCATATTTGGAAGTGTCTCCCCCTCGTTGCACTGGGAAGAGAGAGCTGAGTAAATCACTAGAGACTCATCTATGGAGACTGCGTCAACTTAAATCTGCTTTTGTTTACGGTACTTGTTTTGACTACTTCCTGTAAGTGGGTCTTTCTCTACATGCTTCTGTTTTTAAGTGGCGTGGTGTTTAAGCCTGAAATCTGGTACAATTCTTTGAGACCTACTCTTGAGATGTGCTCTCAGAGATTTACTGTGCAAGAGTTCCCTGAGTATCTCCGAGGAATACGGTAGGTATACATGGGTATTGAACTTCTGTTTGTTTTCTCTCGTGAATCTGTCTTCAGTTACAGAGTCCTAGCTAAGAACCGTGGAGGGTAGAGAGAAAATTCGTTTCTCCCCTACATTTGAACAAAGAAAAACTTTAGGTTAGCGGTAAAAATACAGAGGGAAAGTTTCTTTCTCTCTCCAAACCTCCAACCCCTGATTCCTTTCTCCAAAGACAACAGCTGAGAGTATTTTCTGATACAAGCTGCCAAAGATAGGCTTTTGAAATCCAAATGTGTATGTGTGTGTTTATGGGTCTATCACATTTTTGGTACACACACGAGTATGTGTCTATGTACGTATGCTCCCCTGCCTCCATAAATACTAGCTCATTATACATACTGTTCTGCATTTTGCTTTTTTACGTGTCTTGTCCTGGAGATATTTATTTCCTGCTTCATCTTTTAATATCACAACAAATTTTTTTTAAAGACTTATTTTATTTAACTTTATTTATTTATTTATTTATTTTCATTTGACCAGGGGGGACAGAGCGAGAGAGAGTGAGAGAGAGAGAAAGGGAGGAAACATGGGAAAGCAAGCCACCAGGCCCAGGATTCAAACCATAGTTGGCCATGCGGGAGTCCAGAGCTCTTAACCACCACACCACCTGCCGGCCCCCACAACAAATATTTCAACACACATTTCTTCATGCATAGATATGAATAAACCTGTGGGATTAGTTCTATAAAGGGTGGAATTGCTGGGTCAAGGGATGTACGCATTTAATTTCTTTTTTTCAGGTTTTTGCCATAGGGTGCCTGTACTCACTGGTGAGACAAAGGAGAGACAGAGAGAGAAAGTGAGAAGTCACCTGCCAGGGGTGATGGACATGCTGCAATCCTTCCTCTTCCATGCCCCTCTCAGAATTGTTGGCAGTCGCAAACAAGTGCCTGGTGTAATTTTCAAGCTGCCAGGACTCAAATCGCTGAGTTGGCCATGTGGAATCTAGTTGCCCTATACCATCTACTGACCCAAGAAGGTATGGGTTTTAAATTTTGATTTATATCAATAAAATTTTCCTCAAAGAAGTGCTACAAAATGATACTTATGGAGAGAAAAAAAATCCTTTTTCTGGGAGCCAGTAATGGTGCATGGGTAATGCAATTGGACCCACAAGGGAACGGTGCTGGGTTTGCACGCTGGGACCTCCCTGGGCATGCTGGGCGTGCCTGCGAGTGGAGCTGCAGAGACTGAGTGTGGACTGTGGTGTGAAGACCCTGTCGGGGATACCTCTCTGTTGCTCTCTCTGTTTCTCTCTCTCATGAAAAAAAAATAATAAATAAAATTTAAAAATTCCTTTTGCAGCCGTCCTTTTTAGTTTTATGACTAGGATCCATGAATCAAACTGAAGAAAGGCAAATTAACAAGAAAAATACATTACAATTTGATCAGTATGCATGGGAATTCACAAACAAGTGTGACTCAAGGGTGTAGCTGGATGATGGAGGCATAGCTACCATCCTAAGCTAGACAGAGGAAAAGGAGTTGGGCTTGGGAGCAGGAAAGCAAGTTATGGGAATGTAAGAGAGGAAACGTCCCGTAGATCTGGGCCGTCTCCTTATGCCGATAGGAGGATCTCAGGGGATAAGCGCTGTCTAACCGAGGAGCTTTCTTCTTGGTAAAGAGACATCTTTACAAATGGAAAATTCCCTGATAAATGTAAATTTTCTTCACAGAACAGAAAACTTAAGCTCTATTTTTAGGCAGCTGGGAGAGCTAAAGAGCTTTTCCTGTATCTGCTGGTTCTCAATGGCCTTTAGTTCACAATAATCCAAATGCCAAAGGGGCATATTTTGGGGTGGCATTTTCTTCACACTCACATTAGCAATGCATCGAAGTGTTTTTCTCATACACTTCTGCTAACGCAGCCCAGGTTTCGGACCAAGCTAACAATAATGTCTTATTTCCATATCTTTTCTGAGGACAGAAGTCTGACTGCTTTTTCCTATTTTCCAAAATCCTTTCCAGAGGGCCTGGAGGGAGTCATGCCCAGAAACATTAACAGACCATTTTGACTCATTGATAACAGGATTTTTCCTACATCTTGTCCCTGGCATGGTATCTTTGTGATGTATATTAAGCCTCCTTATCTCTGTAAAAGTACATTTTTTTCCCCCTGATCACAGTAACCTTTCTTTTCCAAGCACCAACCTAAAAACTGTAAAATCCACCTAATTCCTACAAGGTCCCTCCCCCCCCACCCCAAGTCCTGCCTTTGTGGGCCAGACCAATGGAAAAACTCTTCACTAAATTCCAAACTTTGTCTCTCACTCACCAAATCAAACAAAAGGAACCCCTGTAACTGATCAATATGAGAAAGGCATGTTTTGCCTCCTCTCCAGGCCTTGGACACTCATTCCGCTTAGAAATAAACGACATGAATTATTATTTTTAGAGTTGGTTATTTCCATCGACATTTCCATCCACTGAAAGTGGTGCTTTGATGTGACACTGGCTGATTTTCGAAAAAGAAATTATGGCCTAGATTAATATACCTCTTCTAACCTACTGCCCCTGTTCTCTGAATTTATGGGAACTTAAGATTCCTGAGAATGGGAACCAGCAGTTAGCATAATGGCTATGTCGCTGGACTCCCACGTAGCTGACCATGGTTCGTGTCCCAGACCCAGTGGCTTAAAACTCACACCGGGCGCGTGTGTGCGCGTGCTTGCGTGCTGTGGACAGAAGTCTGACTACTTTTCCTATTTTTCCAAAATCTTTTCAAAAGGGGACTTGGGAAGTCATGCCCACAAACATTAACAGACCATTTACTTTCTATTAACAGGATTCTTCCTACCTCCTGTCCCTGGCATAGTATCTTTGAGATGTATATTTCAACCATTAGTGTATTCTTTTGCTTATGCCTTCCCAAGACACAGAACTTCCCTTTTCCTTGA